>NC_057355.1:88161833-88470033 GCF_016509475.1 Prionailurus bengalensis | reverse complement strand
TGCAAAGTTTAGAAATGTGTATATGTATGTGTGTATATATATATATATATATATATATATATATAATGCAAGTTTTGTATTGTTATCTGTAGTATAACCCATACAACTTTAACCTATACATATATACTTATACCCGATACATACTTTATTTAGGTTGTATATATAGTTTATACTTTAGGCTATATTTATCAGGAAATAGGTTAATATGCATTTAACCTGGAGGCAGAAGGACTTTTAACATGAAATGAAAAGCAGGAGCATTAAATAAGAATATTAAGAGATATATTAAAATGAAACAAAATCTGTGTAGTAAAAATACCATTAGCAGAATTTAATGCCATCTTTTATGTATGATTTGTATGTAGGACATATTCTTTACATTTGGCAGAATGTGGAAATATTCATGTATATGTGCTCTTATAAATCAATAAGATTTGGGCAAAAAGAGCAAAGGTCATGAGCAAGGAATTAGCAAAAGAGGGAATACAAGTGACCAGTAAACATATGAAAAAATTATCAATCTTATTTATAATCAAAGTTAGAAAATAGAAAAAGACAACAATATTTGTCAAACTGGTAAGAATTAGAAAAACACAGTAACGCTTAAGAATTGGTTAGTATTCAGGGAAACAGCATCATAGCTTGTAGGTTTGAATTGTACAACTTTTATAAACATTTGTATAACCTTATATGTAGAAGGTAGCTGGTGACATATATCAAAAACTTAAAAACTTCTTTTTACCTAGAAATTCTACCACTAAGAATTTATCCTAAAGATATAACAGGATAAATATATATGCTAATAGTGAGGGATTAGATAAGATTGTTATGGTGTATATTTTAATGTAGTGGAATGCTAGTCAGCTTTTAAAAATGAAATAATAGATTATATTTAGTGATATGAAAAATGTTTCAATGGAATAATAGATTATATTTAAGATATACAAAATGTTAATAATGCAAGGAAAATTTTGGACATAAGTCTCAAACATGCCCTACTCTGAAAATTAGCCTTGTGGATGGATATCACTGGTTACCCAAGTATAACAACAATGGGCTCCTGGCTGGCTCATTTGGTAGAGCATGTGACTCTTGATCTCGGGTTATGAGTTCGAGCTCCATGTTGGGCATAGAGCTTACTTAAAAGAAAAAAAAAGATTTCTTAGGGCAGCTGGGGTAGCTCAGTCAGTAAGCATCTGACTTTGGCTCAGATCATAATTTCATGGTTTGTGAGTTCAAGTCCCACATCAGGTGAGCTTGAGCCCTGCTTTTGGTGAGCCCCACTTACCTGTCTCTCCCTCTCTCACTCTCTCTCACTTGTGCCCTCTCTCTCAAAAAAAAAAAAAAAAAAAAAAAAAAATCCAAACATTTGAAGATGACTGGTTACTTCATTGGAGCAATATGTTGTTTGCTTCTCAAATTCAGATGTATTTCTTTAGTTGTAATTATTCTCTTGGTAAGTCTATAATTATGTAATATTCAAATTTTATCCTATATCAATGATCTGCCTTCTAAAGAGTAATAGCTTTTTAAAAATAGAAAACATATAGGCAAGAGGGTTGTTTAGCTGTGTGCCAGGGAAAATATTGCTAACACATTTTATTTTATTTAGTGTCAGAAATTTGGAGAATATCACAAAGATGATCCAAGCTCCTTCAGATTTTCAGAAACTTTCTCCCTTTACCCTCAGGTGAGTAGATAAAAGGTCCATGTTCTTTTCTTAGTGTTGACAGTAGCATTGGGTCTCATTTTTCCTGTTGTATTTTATTACTCATCTTATAGGACCTGTTGTATTGGGTTATTCTTTTGGTAATGTTGTAAGTTTGAGATAGCTGAGAAATCACTATTGTGCTTGAGTAGTCAGTGAAAAGTATATAGTATTTTTTTTTTTTACACCCACCCCTAAATGTATAGTATTTTTATGATGGCCTTGAAAATATTCATCTCTTTGTGGTGAGTAGAAATTTACACTGGAGTCCTAGTGTGGAGTAGAATCAGATGTCAGGCAGATTAACTTTCAACTTTCCATCTAATATAAAGGATCTAATTACAGTAGTACCAAAAGGAAGTAACTTTACTGGTCAGCTAGTCTTACAGAACAATCTGATATACCAGGTAAATAGAAAGAGCTGATTTTATGTATCTTAGGGAAGTTTTTCCACTTGGGTAGTTGAATCTACCTGTCTTATTTTGATCAATATTTTAAAAAGTCTAGGTTGCTTATTTATATGATGAATAGCATAGATAACATTTATTCACCTGAGTTCTGTGTGAAGGGAACTTTAGGAGAATAAAGATGGCTGACATGGATCCTCCTTTCAAGGATCTTTCAGTTTGAAGGGTGTCATTTGAAATACACCTAATGCAGAACAGAAAGAAAGAAATGCTATGAGAGATATGCAAAACTTAAAGGAAATTTAGAGGAATCCTTCCAAGTGAATGTTGTGATACACCTTTATAGAAGAAGGAGCATTTTAGCTCAGTCTGGAATAATGATTACATTGAGATGTGGAAATTTAAATTTTGCCCATGAAAACTTTGCTTAAACCTTCAGCTTTCTTTTCTGAACTACTCTTATTAATATTTTTTTTGAACATTTTTTATTGATCTCTGGTGTAGAAACTTGTTGTTTATGCAGGGAGACTTCCCTAAACCTCTGGTTGCAGGTTTGGAGAGCTAGCAAAAGGCAGAGTCTATTTGTTTTAAAGCAGACAGAACCGTTTCTGATTTGGGAATCCTTAGGCCTATTAGTAGCAGAAACTAATAGGAAAGAGAATGAAGGCATTAGCCTAATAAGTATTTGACTGAAAGCCATACACTTTCCTTTTTCTTCTCTCCTAACTCCAAACCTTCTCTTTAGGCTTTTGATAGTTGATAGATCTCCCAAGAGATCTGGACATCCCATTTTTTCCCCTCTATTGGAAATAGCAGAGGGCCCAGAAATAATTTTTTTGGGGGGGTTTCAAAGCCTGATGGTCTTCCAAAAGGTGGCATAGCTTACATTTAAAGAAGGTCTTTATTTCTAAAATATTTACCCCCAAATTTACCAATTACACATTTCTGTTAGTAAGGAATGGCTAAAGTGGTGAGGGATGAGAGAGCCTCTCAGTGAGTTCTGATCACTGAAAACAGAAAAGGAGTGAGAATGTCACTGAGCTGCCTTTGCTGGGAGAGAAGCGTGGACTGAGTCCCAGGCAGGAGCAACACACAAGCACTTGGGCCCTGAGGGCTGAAGGAAGTTGGGAGGAAACTCCAAGACAAATGAGAGTTCTTTGGAGAGCTGATTCTGTTGATTGTATCTGAGACTCTATTTCAGGCCTAACTCTTCCCCTTTTGAGCTCTTTAATATGAGGAGTGGGTAGAAGGAAAGTGAAAGGAGAAAGAAGTAATGAAAAAAAGTCTAGAGAATGTTTCTTAGGGATGAGGAATAACTTAAAAATGTGAATATATGTAAGTCCTTTTTTTTTTTTTTTTTTTGTCATCGCTGACCCTTCCCAGTACAACTTTTGGGAGCCTTACAAAAAGTAGAAAATCTGTTAATCTACTTTTACTCTTGGAGTCTTTTGATGGTGGTAAGGAACAGTAATAAAAAAGTTCAGAGTTGTGGCCAAAGACATGAGGAATAAAAACAAAGGATGCTGATAATGCACCATGTAGTATAACTTAGACCAGAGCAAGGAGTTTTTTGTTCCTATTTTTGTTTTCCTTTTGAGTCACCTCTTTTACTTTAATTTTTTTTATTGTTCTGTATATACATACACACACACACACACCTACACACATATTTTTAATTAACTTATTTTTTGAGAGGGAGAGAGTGCACATGTGAGCTGGGGAGAGGGGCAGAGGGAGAGAAAGAGAGAATCCCAAGCAGGCTCCATGCTGCGTGTAGGACACCATGACCCTGAAAGTATGACCTGAGCCAAAATCAAGAGTTGGACACTCAATGGGGCGCCTGGGTGGCTCAGTCGGTTAAGTGTCTTACTTCTGCTCAGGTCATGATCTCTAGGTTCGTCAGTTTGAGCCCTGCGTTGGGCTCTGTGCTGACAGCTCAGAGCCTGGAGCCTGTTTCGGATTCTGTGTCTCCCTCTCTCTCTGCCCAGAGCTTGTGCTCTGTTTCTCTCTCTCTAAATATATATATCAAAAATAAAATGTAAAAAAAAAATAAAATAAAAAAAGTTGGACATTCAACCGAGTGTCTTGTTGAATTATATTTTTAAATAACTGATAAAGATCATAGTAAGATTCTGAGGAGTACAGTTTAGAATGTTCTTATTATAACTTGTTTTATTGTGTTAATAGTTATAATCAGATGCTTTTGTAATAGTAAACTGTTGCAATAAAATCAGTAAAACCTATCTCACATGTTTTTTTCTTGTAGTTTATGTTTCATTTAAGAAGATCTCCTTTCTTGCAAGTTTTTAACAATAGTCCTGATGAGAGTTCATATTATCGTCATCATTTTATGCGTCAAGATTTGACTCAGTCTCTAATCATGATTCAGCCTATTCTGTATGCATATTCTTTTAGTGGACCACCAGAGGTAAGAGAAACAGAAAACAAAAATTGGTTGTTGCTGTGATGTGTCATCAAAAAGTGAAAACAATTAAGTTTTTCTTGGAATATAGTTACTACATATAAGAATTTAGTTTAAGAAGTTATGTTACATTATTCATATATTTGCAGATATTTATGAGTGCTTATTATATGCTAGATTGCACTAGGAAATCATTTAAAAAAAATAGAAAAATTGAGGTGGAAGAAACTTTTAAGATCAATTTATGCAGTTATTTGGTTGATCAAATTCTGTAGGGTTTATGATTGTTCTCATATCTTTAACAGTGCCCAGAGGTAATGATTCTAGAACCTGTAGCTTATTCCAGGGTTTAGTGTCTGACAGGACATTCTGTCTGAACAAAGCTTCTTGCTTAAAATGTCATTTTCTTGTAGCCTCTCTTGAACATGAGATACAGTTGATTATAAAGATGTATGCTTAGGTGATGATAAAGTTATCCGTGATAAAGCTATGCCATTCCTAGCAAACTGTCCCACTTATTTTAACCTATTATCAAATAAACAGTTTTTTCTATTTTGTAGCTAATTTGTCTGTTTTACCACTTAAAAGTATATAATGACTATATGTGAAAATAATATTGAAGAATGGTCAGTATAAAGGGGGTATTTATAATATCTCTTGATTCATGATCTCTCGTGATGCCTTTATATACTGTTTTGTAAAAAATAGTTTATAAAACATTCTATTTTGTTACTATAATTTTTTTTTTGGTAGTTTGTCATAGTTTCTACTTTTCTAGAAAATATAAGGTGTTAATGTGATGGTCTCGTTATTTATTTGGTCTTGTAGTTCTTTGAATCAGGAAAGAAAGTTTTAGGGATTTTGTTCTAATTTCAGAGTAATATATGTAAATTTAGATACCTGTAAAATGTAGATTACTGTTTAGAAGAAATTTGGAATCCCACCATCCCTATCACCTGCTGCTGTTAAATTCTAACCTTGCCATTTAATCCATGAACACCATTAGCTTCATTTACTTAAGGCTTTGCTTTTGGAGTTTTCCTCCTTCCTGCATCATCACCTGCTGTTCCTCTGGATCATTCTCATTAACATAGAACCCTAAATAGCACCCACGTTAAAAACCAACAAACAGAACCACCTTTGGCTTCACATTTTTTCTAATTGCCACCTCATTTCTTTGGTCTCAGTTGCAGCTAAACTCAGTAAGTTACCTGAGTAACTGTATGATCTCACCTCACATTCTCTTCTCAACCTAGATTATTCAGATTCTTGTCCCTAACATTACACTGAAACAACTCTTACCAAGCAGCTACCAATGTCCCACATCTTGCCAGAACTCTCAACAGCATTTACCTAATGAGGATTGTCCTTAGAAACCTTTTGTCCTAGGCTTCACTGACACCTGCAGTTCCTACTAGTTTTCTTCCTAATCACTGCCTGTTCCTTCTCCGTCTCCTTTTGCTGACTTCTTCCTTTCAGATCTCTTAAGTGGTGGCATGCTCTAGGGCTCTATCTCTGGATTCTTCTCTGTCTTCCTTTCTCTGAGTGATACAGTATAATCACATAGCTTTAATTACCATCTTTATGCATGTGATACCCAAATTTATGTCATTAATTCTGGCCACTCCCTTTCATTTTCTATTTAGAACTATTTTTCTGTCTCCAAATTTCCCCTTTCCCAAGCTTTTTGTCTGTCACTCAGTGGGGTCATCACCAGACTTAGGAGTTATCCCTGATTTTCTCTTGGCTTTACTCTGGTTTTCTATTGTTACTTTAGTTGTTGTGATTTCTCAGAAAATTAAAATATACTGTAAGAATTCATGAAAGCAAGATGTCTTAAGTTGTAAGGTAGAAATTCAAAGTTTTAAAAATATCTTGGAAAGATCTATTTTGTATCTTTAAATAATTTATTTTTCCATCTTCCTCTTCTCTCATTGTTTTCTTCCATTAGCCGGTTCTTCTTGATAGCAGCAGTATTCTTGCAGATCGCATTCTTCTCATGGACACGTTCTTCCAGATTTTGATTTACCATGGTGAGGTAAGATTCCATAGCATTTAAAGCTATGCATGTATGTGCAATAAAGTCTTTTTATTTATGGAAACTTTCCCCTCTTCACTAAATGGCTACTGTTTCCTCTATGATAAACTTTTATTTCCATTTTTATAAAATAGGTTTAAATATGATTTTTCCTACTACAGGTTTTTAGACTTCATTTGCAGTTTACCCACCTGTGGTTATTTTGTGCATTTGTCTACATATGATTCAACAAGTGGATTTTACACAAAGCATAGTATTGTGAAAGTAAGGACATTGATATAAACACAGGAGTATAATACTTTTGATTTTACCTGAAGACCTCAAGAGGAGAAAAGTCTGCCTTTGTCAGTAGGCAGGCTTTCCCTTTCATTATTTCACGTAATCATTTAAAAAGTATTCTGTATGATGTGTATAAAGCACTTTATTCTTAAAAATATTCCACATGATCTAAAAACTCATTTAAAGCATAAGTGAATTAAAATTTATACCTTCTCTTTTTTTTTTTTTTTTTTTTTTTTTTTAAATTTTTTTTTCAACGTTTATTTATTTTTGGGACAGAGAGAGGCAGAGCATGAACGGGGGAGGGTCAGAGAGAGAGGGAGACACAGAATCGGAAACAGGCTCCAGGCTCTGAGCCATCAGCCCAGAGCCCGACGCGGGGCTCGAACTCACGGACTGCGAGATCGTGACCTGGCTGAAGTCGGACGCTTAACCGACTGCGCCACCCAGGCGCCCCAATTTATACCTTCTCTTAATTGGAATGGTAAATTATTGAAAAGAGAAGAATATTTGAGTAGTCAGTAAACTTTAATTCAGTTCTTTAGCAGAGGTCTGTTCATTCCTGCACTTACTCAGCAATAATTAAATGCTTTCTCTGTATAAGAAAGTACTGTTTTCTGGATGCCTTGAAAGATAGAGATTCGTTTTTCATAGACCCACACTCAAACTTCTAGTCTAGAATTATAGTAACTTGTGCAGATTTACTTTTCCAATTGTTTTAGTTGTGATTTTAGATTTGCACTGTAAGAGTAGAAGTGTTACTCAAAATATCCTTTTGAGTAATATTATCTAGACCTTTTAAAAGATTTACTGATTATTGTTTTTAATTGATATCAGTACTAATGTCCTTTAATTTTTAAGAATAATGCCTATTACATGACAGAGTGAAATATTTTGCTTTTGTGTGTGTGTGTGTAATTTTAAGTAGCTTGTTAATGTAATTAAAGGAGAAGTCTGAAATGCACATGACTGTTCCTCTGTTAACTACAAAGATATAAAGTGATGCAGAGTATGTATTGACTGATGCAGTTAAGTTAGAAACCAAACCAAATTTAAATTTTTGGTCGATTTAATCCCATGCTTTTTGGAGCCATTACCTTAATAAAAGAATTGACTCAGATGCTCTTTCCAGGCATATTTATAGTGTTATTGCTATTATTATTAAAGTTTTTATGTTTTCATGTCTTGCTAGAATGTAACTCCATTGATAAAGATTTTGTAATAGTCGGTGATTAATTTTGAAGTATATGGGAAGTCTTCTGTTAGCAAATTTTCTGGTTTATTACTTCTTTTTACTTTTAAAGGAGAAGTAACCTCATTTTTCATGTATTTACTCAAAAATACGTAGTATTAATTTAAAACCTGAGATAAATGAAATAATGATCTATAGTTTTCTTATTTTCTGAAGATTAATTCCTTTGTAAAAATCTCTTAAAGATTTTGAATAGGTAAGAAATTAAAAGTAATAATTCCTTTAATTGTTTTAAAATTAGACCATTGCACAGTGGCGCAAGTCAGGATACCAAGACATGCCAGAATATGAAAATTTCCGCCATCTTCTACAAGCCCCAGTGGATGATGCCCAGGAGATTCTTCACTCCAGATTTCCAATGCCAAGATACATTGATACTGAACATGGAGGTAGCCAGGTAAGTACAGTTAATTTGCTTGTTGCTAGTTTTGTAATGAGTTGTTGCTATTTGCCTTCTGACTTTAGTTTGAATAGACTGCTTCCCAAAGCAAGTAAAAGAGGGAGGAGATGGATAGGAGGAGGTTTACAAGGGAAAATATGCTTGCTTTTTGCCTTAGCTTTGAGTGCAAAGCAGTGGTTATTGACTCGTTACCTAAAGCTAGCAGTTTCTCCCATCTTCTGCTACCAGCCCAGATTTAATAACAGAGCCAGGATGGTGTTATGGTGGTTTGTCTGCTTTAGCTGAGCAAGAAGAGCAAGTTGGAAAATAATTTAGTGTACCTTTTTCAGTGTAATTTTCTTTAATCTGTGTATTTAATGAAAAAGTCTATGAATATGAAGTTTATGGTAACAATTTTTTGTTTTCTTTATTCTGTCATTTCAGGTTTCTAGAAAATGTTATGTAATAGGAAAACATTATGATATTACAAAAGGCTTTGTGGTTTTTAGAATTATTAGGATTAAATAAGATACATGTACATATACACATGTACATATATGTGTGCATATAGCCTTTCAGAAGGCTAAGTTGAAGACCCCTTAACATACACTCTTTTTTTTTTTTAAATGTTTATTTATTTCTGAGAGAGAGAAAGTGCAAGCAGGGAAGGGACAGAGAGAGAGGAAGATACAGAATCCAAAGCATGCAACAGGCTCTGAACTGTCAGCACAGAGCCCAACGTGGGGCTCAAACTCATAAACTGCGAGATCATGACATGAGCCAAAGCTGGACACCCAACTGACTGAGCCACTCAAGAGCTCCTCCCCTTCGCCTTTTTAAATTTAATTTGAGGTTGAGAGTAAGTGGGGGAAAGGGGCAGAGGGAAAGACAGCGAATCTCAAGCAGGCTTCATGCTCAGCATGGAGCCTGATGTGGAGCTCAATCCCATGAGCCTAGGATCATGACCTGAGCCAAAATCAAGACTTGGATGCTCAACCTACTGAGCCACCCAGACACCCCCATACACTTGTTTTTTAACTTTGTTTTTATTTATTTTGAGAGAGAGAGCAAGCAGGGGAAGGACAGAGAGAGAGAAAAACAGAATCCCAAGCAGGCTCTGTGCTGTCAGCATAGAGTCCGATGTGGGGCTCAGTGTCATAAACCATGAGATCACGACCTGAGTAGAAATCAAGAGTTGGACACTTAACCGACTATGTCACCCAGGTGCCTCAGGTGCCTCTGTACACTCTGAAAACACTTTTTACTTCTCCCTTGTAATTTTATTAGAATTATAATAAAGTAATTATAAATTATTATAAGTTTGTTTCTCTTCTCCTTAAAGGCAGGGATCTTGCTTCATTTATTGTTGTATCCGTAGTGCCTAGTGCAGTATTATAAAGTAGGTGGTAAATATCAGTAACTATTATTCAGAAATGATAGCAGTTATTTTTAGGATTTTATTATATGTATAATAGGAGCTACCACGTATTGAGAATTTGCAAAGCTGATAGTACTTTACACACCTTATCCCATTGGACCCTCCTAACAATTCTGTTGTTACCTCCATTTTACAGATAATAAAACCAAGACTTAGGTTACTTGTCGCCAAGGAAACACAGTAAATGGAGAAACTGGGATTTGAATCTAGGTGTTCTGACTCTAGAGCCAATTTTCTTGTGTTAAGCTGCTTACTCATAGAGTAGAAAATGATTTTGTGTTGTACTAAATTTCAAAAGATAGGACTGCTTGTGTTCTTCCAATATGAAATTATATTCATGCCTGGTTCTCTCATCAATGTCTTACCATCTTACCATGTATAGTGCTATTTTCTGCTTTTATTTTGGTTATTATTTTTACAATGATATGACTTAATGGATAGATGGTTAAAATGTTAGGTAACTTGTCTTATGGAATAGCCTGCAGTTTAAAAAAGTTTGAGAGTCATTGTTTAAAGAATGTGTAGGTCACTTTTTGGAACTTCAGACCTCTGATGATGTTTCAGACCAAGTGTTTAGTAAAATTCACACTAATCTTGTCCTACTTGTTGCACACATAATTTTTATATACTGAATTTTTGACTAATTTATTATTTGTTATGAATGTATGATTTAGAGAGAAGAGGGTATATTTATTTGTAACATGTAGTGGCCTACATATTTCCAAAATTAGTTCATTTTTAAAAAGTTGCCTTTTAATTAAATTTTAGATCACATAATGTATTTGTTTGGCTCATATTAACTAAATCTATTTTTGATGGATGTTATTTCTTCTTTGCTTTTAAGGCCCGTTTCCTGCTTTCAAAAGTCAACCCTTCCCAGACTCATAATAATATGTATGCCTGGGGACAGGTAAGTGTAAATAGTGGATTTGGGAAATTGTTTCTTTATGTATTTATAGTTTGTCGTTTTAATGAGAACTACACATTTTCCTACATATTTGCTTCTCTCGCTCTCTGCCCCTCCCCCATTCACATTCTCTCTCTCTCTCTCTCTCTCTCTCTCAAAAAATAAACATTAAAAAAAAAAATTTTGGGGCACCTGGGTGGCTCAGTCAGTTAAGCATATTTGCTAATGATTTCTGTTGCAAAAGTAATGAAAAAATGAGTAGAAAATCGAACTAAGCATTTGGTGGCACCATAGAAAATAAAAATTATGTCAAATAGAATTCCTTCATATCCCAAGTTTAGTACTACACCCTTGAGACAAAAAGCAATATAGTGTATAAGATAGGAAGTGATGATTTAAGCTAATACTAGGACATGAACTACAAAAGGGCCACACATAGTAAGTTGGAGAGGTCAGGGATTGTAGTTGAATAAGAGTGGCAGGAAGCCTGGAAATCATTGTTAATATATTTTAATTTTTTAAATGTCCTACCTCTTGATACAGTATATCAACATTTATTGAGTGTCCAATGTACAGGATTCTGTATTGGTACTTTAGAGTACATAGTGATCATCCATTTTTTTTTTTTTTTTTTTTTTTTTTTTATGTTTCAGGTTCTTATTTAAATTCTAGTTAGTTAACATACAGTGTAATATTTGTTTCAGGAGTAGAATTTAGTGATTCATTGTTTTCATCATCCCTGCTTTTTTTTTTTTTTTTTTAAATGTTTATTTATATTTTGAGAGAGACAGAGACAGAGCATGAGCCGGGGAGGGGCAGAGAGAGAGGGAGACACAGAATCTGAAGCAGGCTCCAGGCTCCGAGCTGTCAGCACAGAGCCTGACACGGGGCTTGAACTCACAAGCCATGGGATCATGACCTGAGCCCAAGCCAGACACTTAACCAACTGAGCCACCCAGGTGCCCCTTGATCATCCCTGCTTTTAAAGAGTTTGTAGTCTAGTATTAGGAAAAGATACATATCTGAGTAATTAAAATACATGAGTCATTATAAGATATGTTCTTTTAGAAAGATATAAAATATAGAGGGTTTAGAGAAGGAAGAGAGGAAGAGAGCACATGGTGGCAGCAGGAGACAGTGTGTGATAAGAAAAGAGCTCAGGAGAGGGGACATTTCCTTATAGAATGGTTACTATTTGAAGAAGTAGAAATTGTATGAGGAAGGGAATTCCAGGTAGAGGACAGTAAGGTACAGGGACATATAGGGATGAATAGAACAATAAACTGGAAATGTATTGTGCAGTTAAATTGTAGAGGATTTTGAATGCCAGATTGAGTGCTGAGGAGCTGAATCTATTGGTAAGTAATAAAACATTACTAAAGGCTTTTGGGCAGAGGAGCAAATTTGAGTCTTAGAAAATACAGTTGAATCTTAAGATTAATTGAGAACAGTGTGTAGGTTGAAACTATATTTCGAAGTAATCCAAATGAGGGGGATTGAAGGCAAGATAGTGAAAAGGAATAGATTTTGGTGATATTTTAAAAGTGGAACCAGTGAGATTTGCTAGAAGTTGTAGGAAAGTAAAAGTTACTCTAAGGCAAGATCGCTAAATGCAAAATCTGAATTCTAATTGGATTCTAGATTAGAGAAAACAGCTATAAAGAACATAAATGGGATGATTTGTATCCCATTTGAATATGGACCATATATCAGATACAGGTATAATATTAAATTTCTGGAGTGTGATTCTGCTGTTGTGGTTATATAGGAGGGTGTCCTTGACCTTGGGAGATATATCCTGAAGTGTTTGGGGGTGGGGCACCTGATTGGCTCAGTCGGTTAAGCATCCGACTTTGGCTTAGGTCATGAACTTGCAGTTCATGCATTTGAGTCCCGTGTTGGGGTCTGTGCTGACAGCTTGGAGCCTGGAGCCTGCTTCAGATTCTGTGTTTCCCTCTCTCTCTGCTTCTCCCCTGCTCATACTCTGTGTATCTTTAAAAAATAAATAAACATTAAAAAAAAAACTGTTTGGGGTTAAAATATCATGAAGTGTTCAACTTACAGAAATGATTCAACAAAAAAAAAAAAAAAAAGGAGAGGAAGAATATATAGAAACAAAGCAAATGTGGCAAAATAAAATGTTAATCAGTGAATTTAGGTAGAGTATGTGGGTGTTCATTGTACTTTTTTCTCAACTGTTCTGTAGGTTTGAATTTTTAAAAAATAGTTGAGGGAGGGGCGCCTGGATGGCACAGTCAGTTAGGTGTCCAACTTCGGCTCAGGTCATGATTTCGCAGTTTGTGAGTTCGAGTCCTGCGTCGGGCTCTGTGCTGACAGCTCAGAGCCTGGAGCCTGCTTCAGATTCTCCTTCTCTCCTTCTCTCCTTCTCTCCTTCTCTCTCCTTCTCTCTCTTCCTTCTCTCCTTCCCTTCCCCCACTTGTGCTCTGTCTCTATCAAAAATAAATAAATGTAAAAAATAATTGAGGGAGTACAAGGTAAATGTAGGGTTTTGAGCCTGGGTAACTAGGAGAACATGTGCCAGTAAGTGGGAAGGTAGAGAGAAAACGTTTGATTTTAGGTACGTTGAGTTTGAGGTAACATCTAGATGGCCAGATTGAGCAGGCTGTTAGAAATTTGGGTTTGGTGATGAGGCAAGGATGTGAAAGTTGATCATGGACAAGTTATATTTAAAGTCATCAGTGTTACTTGTCCAAGGAGAGTGCAGAGAGGTAGAGGAAGGATGAGATAAAACCTTGAGGAAGTACAAGTGGTAGGAGTATTTTATAAATAATCACAGAGGTGGGAGGAAAATGAAAAGAATACTATACCATGGCATAATAGGTGAGGGAGGACTTTATAGAAAAAAGAAGCAAGAGAGTTAACAGATTCTGAGATGCTGCAGATGTTTGAAGGAGGGTGAGGGTAGATGGATTTCAAGGGTCATTTGTGGCCCTGGTAAGCAGTTATTTTATTTTATTTTATTTTATTTTATTTTATTTTATTTTATTTTATTTTATTTTATTTTATTTTAATTTTTTTAATGTTTGTTTATTTTTGAGAGAGAGACAGAGTGTGAGCAGGGGAGGGGCAGAGACAGAGGGAGGCATAGAATCTGAAGCAGGCTCTAGGCTCTGAGCTGTCAGCACAGAACCAAACGTGGGGCTCAAACTCATGAACTGTGAGATCATGACCTCAGCCCAAGTCGGACATTTAACTGACTGAGCCACCCAGGCACCCCTCTGGTAGGCAGTTTTATTTAAAAAAAAAAATTTTTTTTTAACGTTTATTTATTTTTGAGACAGGGAGAGACAGAGCATGAACGGGGGAGGGTCACAGAGAGAGGGAGACACAGAATCTGAAACAGGCTCCAGGCTCTGAGCTGTCAGCACAGAGCCCGACGCGGGGCTCGAACCCACCGACCGCGAGATTGTGACCTGAGCCGAAGTCAGACGCTTAACCGACTAAGCCACCCAGGCGCCCCTCTGGTAGGCAGTTTTAAATAGTGGTTGAGTAGAAGATAGATTGTAAGGAATTAGTGGGTGCTAAAGAAGTGGAGGTTGTAATTGTAAATGGTTCTTTTCAAATTTAGCCTGATTTCAAGTAATAGGATAGAAGGTTGATTGTTATTAGGGTAAAGGCATGGAGTTTATTTGTAGACCAAGTGTAAGATGCTGACAAAATAACAGGTTATAACAGCTTATAGATATTTAAGATCCTCAAAAGCAGATCATGTGATCACAAGCACGATATGGAGTTTCAGCATTGGTAAGGAGGCAGGACATTTATTTCTGCAAAAGCAAATGGTATCAAGGGTGATGACAGAGAAGGACATTGAGGAGAGAAAGCTCACATTGGGTAATTGCCTATTTCTTTTCAGTAATGGTGAATTATTTGCTAAGAGTGAGAAATGCTAGGGGTAAAGGACTAGAAAATAGAAAAGATGTTAAAACAGCTATAAGGAGGGGTGCCTGGATGTCTCAGTCGGTTAAGCATCAGACTTCGGCTCAGGTCATAATCTCGCGGTCCGTGAGTTTGAGCCCCGTGTCGGGCTCTGTGCTGACAGCTCAGAGCCTGGAGCCAGTTTCAGATTCTGTGTCTCCCTCTCTCTCTGACCCTCCCCTGTTCATGCTCTGTCTCTCTCTGTCTCAAAAAAAATAAATAAACGTTAAAAAAACAAACAAACAGCTATACAGAATATAAGAAAGCAACAGCAGGTAAATAAGAAGCTTTTACAGCAGTGAGGGGCCACTTTATTTACTATTAATTTCTGTAGCTTGCTTCCATTATGTTCTTTAGCCATGCTTTATAGTTCAGGCATTGCATCCAAGATGATAGACTTTGGGGGGTGATTTAGCACTTCAGATAAGAAAGATGGACACATTAAAGGGAGTGCAATAATTTAGAGCAATGTTAAATGACTATGAAGTTCAGGCTGGGTAGAAAATAAATGAAGCCGTGATTAGGATGAAGATGCCTTCTGTTTGAATATAGAGGTGCCTCAATATTTTGCCCTCATTTCTCTGCATACACTCTTCTTCTGGGCAATTGCATACATCCTGTGTCTTCAGCTTTCATCTGAGGCTAACTTACAA
The DNA here is from genome assembly GCF_016509475.1 of Prionailurus bengalensis. Taxonomy (NCBI): domain Eukaryota; kingdom Metazoa; phylum Chordata; class Mammalia; order Carnivora; family Felidae; genus Prionailurus; species Prionailurus bengalensis. Next base: position 88,454,611 of record NC_057355.1, on the reverse strand, counting down.
ACCTCTCCCTTTGGTTTGGCCTCACATTGAGCTATAGACTGTTACACATCACTTGAGTTTCCTGTAGACATTTCATAAGCTGTGTGTCCCAACTTGAACTTCTCTTTCATACCATCTTGTTCTGCCTGACTTTCTCATTTTTACAGAGGGCCCCACCATATCTCATTTCCCAAGGCTTGGAACTGTAGTCATTTGCATTTTATTTTCTCCCTTCTGTCTCTAACTGTTCACAAATGGTTGGATCTATTTCCCTTATCTGTTCCCTCCTTTCCTGGTCACTAACTGAGGTCAAGCCCTGTTACTATTCACATAGACTGTCAGTGTTTCAGCCCTTTTCTTTCCATTTTGGCACTGGCCAGAGTAGTCTCTGTAATGCAGTTCTTGGTCAGAGTACTTCCTAGAAATCTTTAATCTTAAATAACCCCTTATGGAATTACATATTAACTCTTTATAAGACCTTCTTTTGAGGGTCATTTATGGCATAATCCAAATAAGTTTTCCCACTTTTAGCTACTGTTTAGTCTTATTCCACTTTGAATATACTAAGCAGGTTACCCTCTGTGTGACTTGTCCCTATCACCACTTGTACACATGGTAGCCGTCCATCAAGGCTGAGTTCAAAGTTCACTTACTCCTTGAAATTTTTTCTGTCATTGCATGACTTGATTTGTATACTATCTCTGCCCCTTCATTCCTTATTTTCATCCATTAAAAAAAATTTTTTTTTAACATTTATTCATTTTTGAGAGCGAGAGAGACAGAACTTGAGCGGGGGAGGGGCAGAGAGAGAGGGAGACACAGAATCAGAAGCAGGCTCCAGGCTCCAAGCTGTCGGCACAGGGCCCGATGCGGGGCTCGGACTCATGGACTGCGAGATCATGACCTGAGCCGAAGTCAAGACGCTCAACCGACTGAGCCACCCAGGTGCCCCTCATCCATTTCTGTTGCGTCTTATCCCTCCCGTTAGTTTGTAAGTTACTTGGGAGTAATAGCTATGTCCTTTTACTTTTTGACTTTCCACAGTACTTAAACGTAGCATGTATTGAGTATTACAGATCTGGGCAGGAGAACAGAGATTAGAGTATGGGAGCTTTGTGGAGGTGTTCAGGAGTTAAGGAGCATTTATGATATAGATAAATAAGTTGAATCCATGGTCTAAAAGTTCTGAAAGGTAAGGTTTTTATAGTGAGGACAGGAGCTCACTCTGGGAAGATGTAGAAAGAGTATATAGCACATGAGAGTAAAAAAATGTATGCCCATATAATGGATATACATATACATCATCAGTATCACCCTCTACCCCATTCCACTTGCTGTAGAACAAAAAGCCAACTATGACGTGGAATTTTGGAATACAGAATGTACCATAAGTCAGCCTTTCCATTATACTTTAGTTATCTGAGTACTGGTTTTAGTTCTGGATCTCACAACTAAAGAGAAACTTGTTTAGGGAAAAAAGTTGCAAGAAAACAGGAAAGTAGCACCAGTTAATAAAGTTCATGGAAATGGTGATTAATCATCAATATGGAGAAGGGGAGGTTGAAGGATACTTTAAAATAGTATTTGTCGGGTCCCCTATCAAATGCTCTGAGGGGCCAGGCGACTAACAGATGAGTGAAGCTGGATGAATATAAGAAAATCTGATACTCTTCATTGTGAAGAGGCAATACCTGGGGTCAGAGGGCTTATGGGAAGGATACAGAAATCCTTTTCCAAAGGGGGTAACTGTTCCTCCCCTCCAGCTGATTGTTGCCATTCACATAATTTAGTTAACAAAATGTTGTGAGCCCACATTAATGCAGACCAAATAAAATATATCTTTGTAGCTTAATTTCTACATTAAAAAATATAGTTTAGGGGCACCTGGGTGGCTCAGTCAGTTAAGCGTCCAACTTCGGCTCTGGTCATGATCTCACAGTTCATGGGTTTGAGCCCCGCGTCTGGCTCTGTGCTGACAGCTCAGAGTCTGGAGCCTGCTTCGGATTCTGTGTCTCCCTCTCTCTCTGCCCCTCCCCTGCTCACACTCTGTCTCCCTCTCTCAAAAATAAACAAACATTTAAAAAATTTTTTTTTTAATGTAGTTTAGATCATGTAAATAATAACTTGCTTCTTGCTTTTCCGGGTTTAAATTACAACATGGGGGCACCTGGCTGACTCAGTAGAGCATGCGACTCTCGACCTCGGGGTCGTGAGTTCAAGCCCCACATTGGGCATGGAGCCTACTTAAAAAAAAATTACAACGTGGAGATGTAGTTGGTATACTTATAAAGAACTTGTTGAGCCGTTAAACATGGAGAAACATCATTCTGGGCTGGTAGTTGAAACCTCTATAAGTTTTCAAAGTCTTCTCTTTGCCTTTTCTTCCTTGTGTATTACAGAGTTTAATACGTGCTTGATATGCATGGTAAGACTTGGTAAATATTAGTTTTTCTTGTTATCAATGGGGAAAAAAATTAAGTCTCTCCCTAAAGATATTTTAAATAGGAAAGAAAATCTGTTTTAAACTTTGAAGTTTAATTATTATAGCCTGGAAGCAAAGGCATTAGAGGCATAAATGAGAGCCCTAAGGTCTTTCTTGACCTACGATTTTTGTAAATTATGCTAATATTTTTATAGATATCATAACTAATAAATTGAATCTATGCTGTTTTAGTTACTGTGCTAAGATTTTTATGCAGTCCTATTTAATCATCAAAACACTCTTATGAGGGAGTACTATTAACTGTATTTTTCAGAAGAGGAAATTGAGGCTTATATAGCTTAAGTAACTTATCCAGGATCACATAGGCAAATTATGGCAGGTCTGGATTTGACTCTAGGCCTTTATGACTGGAGAATCTGAATTTTTAATCATTAAATTAAATTGATGATTGCTATTTAGGAAGTTAACTTCATAGCCAGGCATTTTACTAAAAATTATACAATCTTACACTTTAGTTTTCTTTTTGTCAGAAATCGAGTCCCCAGTGAGTTTTATCTATGGATGGCCTGAAGAGGGCACCACAGCAACACTGTTTCCCCATTGCTTGTAGTGCTTCATATACTAAATGATATAAAGTTTAGATCTTTCTGCCTGAACCTGGATATATTTTAAGGAGGAAAAAGGCACAGTTGAAAAATTAAGATCAATCAGCTGCAAGTTTTTGATAAGTTTGAGGTGACCGTTACTATTTATAATTTCAAATAAGATCTCTACAGTATATAAATTAGAAAATTGATATATATTTTGCCTTGACCAGGAGAAATAGATCTGAGCTTGGGTGAATTGAGGTGGAAAATGTGTAAATTGAAGAAAAATCAGGAATAGTTGCAGAAAGAAAAAATCCAAGAGCTACCAGGTTATTACTAGTCTAAGTCATATTTTTGAGACCTTTGCTTCTCTGTGTTAACTGTGAATGTTGAATAAGGAAAGATATTTCAGTGTTATAAAATAATAGGTTTTTCAGAAAAAGTAATAATGATAATAGTTGAAACGTATTCCTGTTGTGTGTGTCACGTATTCTGTTTCTTTATACAGTTGAACTTATTTAATCGTTATAACAACCATGTGAAATAGGTCCTGTTATTATCCTTATTTTAAAGATGAGGAAACTAAGACACAGAGGGGTTAAGTAACTTCCTCAAAGTCATACAGGCAGTAAGTGGCTGAGCAAGGAATTGAGCCCATGCAGTCTGGCTCCAAACTCCAAGCTGTTAATCCCAGTGCTATTGTCTCCCTTCCTTAACAAGTTTTTAAAATTCTTATAATTAGCTCATGAAAATACATAATAAAATGGACTTGTCTTTATTCAGCAGAAGTTATGGCAGGTCTGTGGCTATGCCAGACTAGAATTTACAAGAGCTATAAATTTCCATCTTACAGTTGATCCTCACTTGCTAATCTCTGAAAATTACCTAACTACTTTGTTTTAGATTTTTTATATTTACTTATAAATGAGAACTTGAGTATTAGGTGAAAAATTTAAAAATCCAGATATAAAATCTAGAAAAACTTTTAAAAAAATTTATTTATTTATTTATTTTGAGACAGAGAAAGAAAGAGTAAGTGGGGGAGGGGCAGAAAGCAAGAATCCCAAGCAAGAATCCTGGGGTTCAATCCCAGGAACTGTGAGATCATGACTTGGGCCGAAATCAAGAGTCAGATAGATTCTCAACTGACTGAGCCACCCAAGCACCCCTAGAAAACCTTTTTCATTATTAGTGGATTGGATTACCAGGGTCATTCTGTCAACACAGTTTTTATTAAAATAAAGGATAGGAATTTTCCCTAACTCTTGTTACTTAGAACCCACAGAGATCAATTAAAGTGACTTGAATGAAAAGTTATAAGAATAGTTTATTTTAAAAATTCTGTGTGGATGCCTGGGTGGCTCAGTCAGTTAAGTGTCTGACTTTGGATCTGGTCATGATCTCACAGTTCATGAGTTTGAGCCTTGCATTGGGCTGTCTGCTGTCAGCACAGACCCTGCTTCAGATTCTCTGTCCCCTTCTCTGTCTGCCCCTCCCGCACTTGTTCTCTCTTTCCCTCTCTCTCAAAAAAAACAAAAATTTAAAAATAAATAAAAACACTGTAAATATTCTTCCTTCCAACTGGCATTTCTGTTAAAATATGTGCAGTTTTTTTTTTTTTTAAAGTGGGGGGGAGAGGGCTAGAGAGAAAGGGAGAGAGAATTTCAAGCAGACTCCATGCTCAGTGCAGAGCCCAACGTGGGGCTTGATCCCGGGATTCTGGGATCATGACCTGAGCCAAAATCAACAGACAGATGCTCAACTGACTGAGCCATCCAGGTGCCCCCAAATATGTGCAATATTATTTTCCTTCTTTTTCTTTTTTTTTATTTGAGAGAGAGCTTGTGAGCAGGGGCGAGGGGCAGAGGGAGAGGGAGAACAAGAGAACCTCAAGTAGGCTCCATGTTCAGCACAGAGCCTGACATGGGGCTCTATCCCATGACCCTGGAATTATAACCTGAGCTGAAAGCAAGAGTGGATACTCAACCAGCTGAGCCACACTGGTGCCCCGAAATATGTGCAATTTTATTTTTTTATTTTTATTTTAGAGAGAAAGCGAGGGAGCACAAGCAGGAGAGAGGGAGAGAGGGGGAAAGAGAGAAGAGAGGGAGGGGAGAGAGAGAGGGAGAGGGAGGGGGGGAGAGAGAGAGAGAGAGGGAGAGAGAATCTTAAAAAGGCTCCATGCTGAGTGTGGAGTCCAGTGCAGGGCTCTATCCCATGACCTTGGCCAAAATCAAGAATCAGAAGCCCAAAATCAAGAGTCAGAAGCTCAACCGACTAAGCCACCCAGGTGCCTCTCAAGTGTATTTTAGTAGGCAGCAATAATCTCACCAAGAGAGATTTATTCCTTAGTAGTGATAAAAGCGGCAATACAGTCAAGACAAATGAGCACTTACTTTAGTACTATAAAGATTAAGTTGGGTCTGGAGCTATTCTGATTCTGCGGTGCAAATCTGATGCTGACCACTTACTGGTAATGCAGATTCTGCAAGTGAAAGGACATGGTTCAGAACAAGACTGCCCCCAACTTCAGATGCCAGCTGCAGGTGGGATCCCAGGTTCCCTGTACTTCTGACCAACTAGCTACATATCTGTGTGTGTGTGTGTGTGTGTGTGTGTGTGTGCGCGCGCGCGTGTGCGTGCGTGTGTATGTGTGTGTGGTTGTAGGAGGTGGCTTCCCCACAAGCCCCCCCTCAGGTTTGATAATTCCCTAGAACAACTCACAGAACTCAGGAGAGCACTGTTACTTATGATCACAGTTTTATTTTAAAGATTACAAATAAGGATTAGCGAAGAGACCCACAGAGTGAGGTCTGGAAGGGTTCTAGATAGAGCTTTTGTGTTCTTTCTCTGTAGAATCAGGTTGTGTCACCCTCCTAGCATTGATAAATTTGTTAAACAGGAAGCTCCACTGAGCTTTGGTGTCCAGAGTTACTTGTTTGTTTCTTTACTACCAGCCAGGATTGATTGAATCTCCAGCTCCCTTCCTCTTTTCCCTCCCTTCACCTCACTTCCCTTCCCTAGAGGTCAGGCTGTCTTAAATCCCCCCATCCCACCCTCTAATCATATTGATCTTTCTGGTGATTGGCCCTCATCCTGAGTTATCTCATCTCAAAGCATAAACTCAAGTGTGATCTGACGGCTTATGAATAACAAAGACACTATGTTTTCAAAGACACTATGTTAGGAAATTCCAAGGAATTTCCCTCTAGGGAACCTGGGACTAAGTAAGGCCAGTCAGGTTCTGTATTATACAACTGGAGCATAGGCATTATTCTGCTTACAGTGATTTTCTTGTGATTTATTTATTTATTTACTTATTTACATTTTATTTATTTATTTTTTTTTTAAAATTTTTTTTTTCAACGTTTATTTATTTTTGGGACAGAGAGAGACAGAGCATGAACGGGGGAGGGGCAGAGAGAGAGGGAGACACAGAATCGGAAACAGGCTCCAGGCTCTGAGCCATCAGCCCAGAGCCCGACGCGGGGCTCAAACTCACGGACCGTGAGATCGTGACCTGGCTGAAGTCGGACGCTTAACCGACTGCGCCACCCAGGCGCCCCATACTTATTTACATTTTAAAAAATGTTTATTCCTTTATTTTTGAGAGAGAGAGAGAAAGAGAGAGAGAGAGTGTGAGCACACATGTGCACAAGCCGGGGAGGGGCAGAGAGAGAGAGGGAGACGGGATCCAAAGCAGGCTCTGTGCTGTCAGCACACTCTATGTTAAAACTGCTATGTTTTAATCATAGCAAATATTTTTCTTTTCTTCCAGGAGTCTGGAGCACCTATTCTCACAGATGATGTTAGTTTACAAGTGTTTATGGATCACTTGAAGAAACTTGCTGTGTCAAGTGCTGCTTGAAGTGCTAAACATATTAAGGACACTTAAGATGAAATAATACTTCAATTTCCTTTTTCAGTTTATCTGTGGAGACCAATACAGGTATCTCTCTAGACTCTTTGTATTAGTATGGTTTGAGACATGTGGAAAAATGTTCACATTTGTAGAATAAGCTGGAATATAAGAGCAATAAGAACAAATTTATTTTGCTTGCCACAGTATTATGGCTGGTTTTAGAAATCTGAGGTCTTTATAACTTAATTATGTTAAAGAGTTGAAATAGAGTTGGCCTTGCACTACAGAGACATAACTCATTTGTATATTGCAGAAAAATACAAAGTGGCACTGAATGTCCTTGCTGACTTTTTGAAAACTTGTTTCTTGATTTTAACCAAGTAAGCAAAATCATTGACAGTAATGATAAATGTGAACATTTTTGCCTATTCATTGAAATATATCTGTGATTTTCAAGCACTTATGTATACACCTTTTTCTGTACTTATTCTGTTAAGGCAGATTTATTTTTATGATGATTTGTTTAGGAATTATTTGACTTTATATATGGTAATTTTCATGAAGATAATTTAATGTTTTTGGTCATTTGGAAAAATAGTTTAGAGATGGAAAGTTTTTTGGGGTAACAATCCCACAACTGACAAATGTGAAATTCCCATAAAGTACCCAACCTATGTAATGAGATGTGATAAGTTTTTTAAAAAGGGAGATAGAAAATAAACCATTTTGTCAGAATGCGTTTTAGGAAGGCTTTGCAGTAAAATAACTGTCATCACTACTAAAGCAAATTTGGTTTTTACTGCATGGTTATGTTGTTTCCCCTTGTTTTTCTGAGGTAAATTTTACATTATGTCCTTCAGTATTTTAACACTATTTTGGGAGTTTACATATTATTTCTTATTTCTGCTTCCATATTGTGAAATGCATTAAGTTCTTACTCAAACAGTATTATATAATATTTTGTTGAATTATATCATGTGGTGATGCTCAGTTTTATTTTGATTTGTTCATTAGTATACTTCACTTTTACCTTTTAAAGTTTACTTGCAGCAAATGTTTACATTGCTAAAGCCAGATATGTTTGACAATGAAATTTATATCAAGTACTGCAAATAAAAGGTGGTGCTATGATAAATGCTTGGAAGGACAGTTTGATGATTGTACTTGCATGAACACAATCGTATGATAAAACAGAAACTTAAAAAAAAATGTTTATATGTTGTATTCAATTAAATAAATTGCTCTGTTCCATTTTATTTGAATTGAACTGTGCTAGGCCTAAATACCAATAAAATATACTTTTTCTGTGTTTTCCTGCTTACTTCAAAGTCTAATAAAGCCTGAGAAGCCTGATGTAAAATTAGACCAATTATAAAATCTGCTATGAGTAGATTAAAAAGTATTCATTTTTTAAGAATAGCTTTATTGGGGTTTAATTCACACACCCACACAATTCACCCATTTAAAGTGTACAGCTCAGAGGTTCTTAGAATATTCAGAGTTGTGTAATCATCGACCACAGTTATTTTAAATGTTTTTATGTATTTTTGAGGAAGAGAGGAAGAGCACAAACAGGGGAGGGGCAGAGAAAGAGGGAGACGGGGGTGTGAAGCAGACTCTGCAGTGACAGCAGAGAGCCTGATGGGGAGTCAAACTCACAAGCTGTGAGATCATGACCTGAGCCTAAGACAGATCAACCACCATCAGTTTTCGAGTATTTTCATCCCCCCCCCAAAGTAGTTGTTTTGGCTATAAGGAAATTGTGTTTTGGAGTTAAACACACTTTTGAAAGCCCCTGTGATGATGATGCATGTTTATTTGTGTGGCCCCTTAACTTAAGCTCTTTAAGAATGCATTGTTACTCTCGAATGATAGAAGTCAGTACTTACCCTTTACTGCTAACTCAATTACACAAGCTGAAGCACCTTTGTATTGAAGGGATAAGGAGGAGCAAATGTATCATGCCCTTTTAACTTGACATTTAAAAGAAATAACCTGGGATCTGTGTCTAATTTAGATATTACTAAATTATTAGCTATTTAATTTGATTGTTGAAGAACGAAATGTTTAACCCTTTTAATGAAATTTAGAGTGAATAAAGAGCATTTGTGAACTCAGCAGCAGCACTGAGAAGCTCCAGTAGGTCCAGAACTATTTTGTATTCACTGTTGAGCCTACTGCCCCCTAGTGGCCTTATCTCTAAAAACAACTTTAGGGGCACCTGGGTGGCTCAGTTGGTTAGGTGACTGACTTTGGCTCAGGTCATGATCTCGCAGTTTGTGAGTTCAAGCCCCGCGTCGGGCTCTGTGCTGACAGCTCAGAGCCTGGAGCCTGCTTCAGATTCTGTGTCTCCCCCTCTCTCTAGCCCTCCCCTGATCACGCTCTGTGTCTGTCTCCCAGTAATAAATAAACATTAAAAAAATTAAAAAACAACTTTAGACCTCATCTGTGTAGTTTTATTTTGTTGTAACAACATAAATTTATTCTTTTGTTGGCTGATTCCAAAAGTGAGCTGACATTTTCTCTATCCAGTTCCCCACTTGACTGATAAACTTGTGTCTTATATTCCCTACCTCCACAGACTGCATCTGAGAATGTGCTTGTCCAGGCCAGAAACCAATGAATCATTACTCTCCACATCGTTAGTAACTATATTCACCAGTTCAGCCTCTCTAATAATCCCCCTAATCTATTTACTACTCTCTGTTTTACTGCTGTTCTACCTTCATCATATCTTACGTGGTTGGGGCAACAGCCCCCTAACCAGTCTACTTTCCCCAGTCTCCTCCACCCCTCTCTTCAATTCACTGAAATACAAATCTGATGATGTCATTCCCTTTGCCCTAATAATAAAATCCAAATACTTTGATCCAGTAACATTGCATACTACATATCAATTTGTTCCTAGATCTCCTTTAGAAAAATAGCACAAGGGCGCAGATGAAAAGATGTGCAGTATTGGAGAGAGGTCTCTAGTTCTACCTAAGCATTAGTCTTAGGTGTAGTGTTTGGGAATTATATAGTGACAAAAGCGAATGCATTTTTCATTAACTGTTACAAATTAAGTGCTGTGGCTTATTGCACTTGGTTTTATTTTAAATGAAAATAATTTTTCAGTTATTTTTCAAACACCAACAAATTAGGATTATTTGCTTTCTAATGCTCATCTTTCCATTTTATTTTCATTTTCCATGTTTCCGATATACATGCATGCATACTGTTTATACTCCCACATGCTTGATTTGCATTCATCTTGAGCATTTTATCAAGTAATTCAGATGGTTTCTCTTGCTTGCTTTTTAATAGTTTATGTAGTGAAATTAAAACACTTCATCCTTCCTTTCTTTAATAGAAAAACAAAAGCTGATCTAGATTTAATGTATTATTATCTGATGAATATAATAATCAGTATACAATACTAGATATGGAATAATGAAGTTACATTACTAAAGAAATTCAGATTTTTTTTCTTTCCCATCTATGGATTATACCGACATAAAGTCCAATAATTTGGGTTGAGGATGTGATACTGGGAAGTTGGGGGTTTTTTCCCTCCTAAGGAAACATTAAAAAAAAACAAAACCCAAAAATATTAAAATGTCTCAAGCATTTGGAAGATGGATGGAGATGTCAATTTTAGGCTTAATCAACATAAAATTAGCTATGTATTTTTAAAAGTTAAGGATAACACAGATGAAACCAATGAAACTTTCAAACCAGATCATGTAGCTTCCAAACCAGTGGAAGAAAAAAAGCAATAAAAGCAATCTGATCATGGGGCACCTGGGTGGCTCAGTCAGTTGGTTAAGTGTCCAACTCTTGGTTTCGGCTCAGGTCATGATCTAACAGTTTGTGGGTTCGAGCTCCATGTCAGGCTCTGTGTGGACAGCTCAGAGCCTGGAGCCTGCTTCAGATTCTCTGTCTCCCTCTCTCTGCCCCTCCCCTGCTTGTGCTCTCTCTCTCTGTCAAGAATAAATAAACATTTAAAAAAATTAAAGCAATGTGGTAAAAAAAAAAAAGGCAAGAAAAATGAAGGTAGCAAAGGGAAAGCATGGTAAAAGACAAAGGAAAAAATACTGGATTAATACTTTTTAGTGTATTTTATTAAAATTGAAAAACATTTAATGGTTTTCCACTGTAATGAGCAAAATCATGTACTATTTGAAGAACACTTTTTATTAATTTCAAGTTTTTTTTTTTCATTTGAAGCAACAGATATAAATAGCAAAACTTTCTAAATTTGATATTTTCACAAATTTCATAAATTCCTAAATTCTTAAAACTTTCTTCGGGATTGATGCTCGCGACTTTCAAAAAGCTTCTTGGTAGAACAATTTCCACTATAGTATATAAACTAGAAAATTGAAGATAAATTCCTATTACATTTGGTAAAACCCTCTGAAGTTTTTCTTCTTTCACAAAAATGAGAGCAAGTGGCTGAGTGATGGTGCATATTGACATTTGATCCTTTGGTTTCGAAGAAATGTCCAGTTAGTTATAGATCAAGGCATTTGAATATTGCTTACTTCTTTTGACCATGTAGGACAAACATCTGTTACTTTCATGGTGTTCTTTGAAATTTGATTCTTCAGTATAAATGTTTATTTTCTTATATTTTGTTACTGCATATTTAATTGTCTTCTCTACAGTTTCTGTGTGCTGATCTAAAGCTTAGTGTTTGTTTTTTTAATTTTTATTTATTTTCGAGGGAGAGAGAGAGAGAGAGGGGACAGAGGATTCAAAGCAGGCTCTGTGCTGACAACAGAGAGCCCGATGTGGGGCTCAAACTCATGAACCATGAGATCATGACCTAAGTAGAAGTCAGGCACTTAATCCAACTGAGCCACCCAGGCACCCCTAAAACTTAGCATTTTACTGTAAATTGTTTAAGCCTGGTTTAGACTGCAACTATTTTGAGTTTTGATTAATGTCATCTAAAACTTTACACCAAGAAAAATTTCTAAATTGTTCCACTGATGTAATGATTTATTTTATTAAAACATTTTTTCATGTTTATTTATTTATTTTGAGAGAGAGTGGGGTGAAGGGCAAAGAGGGAGACAGAATTGCAAGCAGGCTCCATGTTGTCAGCACAGAGCCCGATGCAGGTCTTGAGCCCATGAACCGTGAGATCATGACCTGAGCAGAAATCAAGAGTCACATGCTTAAGTGACTGAGCCACCCAGGCACCCCAAGAAGCATAATTGTTTAGTTGTTTAATGACCAAGCCATCTAAAATTTTTCCTCTCATGAATTTCAGGGAAGATTAGATGTTATAATCATACATTTACTACCCAGGAATGTAGAAGTAGTTTCAAACTTGAGAAATTGTGGAATTTTGGAGTTCAAAGCTCCACTGAAGTCAAGTCCTACCTCTTTATCCAATTCAAGAATTCCTTGTCAAAGCCCCAGATTGTTGGTCATCTGATCTCTGTAAAGTACTTTCAGTGACAAGTAAAACATGATAGCTGTAAATTGCTGAATCCTGCAAATGACTTAACACGTTTAAAGATAATGTTAGTGAATTGGGAACGAATAACATGTCACATACCAAAATAAACCTTGACTAGAATTTGATGGAGAATATTTAAATCTGTTTTATACAACACATTCTGAGGAACTGTGATCATTGACCTACAAAGCCATCCGGCATTCTCTGATACTGTCATTAAAAGAGAGCAGGGCGGCCTATAATGCAGGAGGTGTTTGCCAATTTAGAAAAACCGCTTCCAAGCAGGACATCGTGCACCTACTTTCTAACAGAGCACTGTGTGTTTTCCAGCTGCAATAACCAGAGTATTTAAGTAAAGAAACGTGCATTGCAGAGCCAAGTGGTGTGAATCTGTTTTCCATAGGAAATGTGGCTTGCTCTCCTGGGGAAAATGCTGTTTTCTGCCCTGGGTCCAGATAATGCTCAGCTGCCTTAACAGGGCAGAGCAGTCCCAGAATGATCCTTCTGTATATGTTTAACCTATTCTGGGAACTACACTGTTTGTTTTGACAAAGTAGGGAGATCCATAGAATCAACAATTTTTGTAGAGGTTAGAGATTTTTTTAAGAATAACAAATTTGGAGATTGCTTTTGAGTTACAGTAAGGATGTCATTTTGAACTGTGATAAGTATACTGATAAAAGAACCTCTAGAAATGAAGGATTACATTTCACTTTATTTAGTGCATTAGAGCAGATAGTTCCTGTCTTCAAGGCAATTTAAAAATAACTTAATCTGCAAAGGTTTAAACATTAATCTTCATAAAATCCTTGTGAGATGCTGATAGGTCAAATACTTTGCATGTTTGAAAACATCTGTGAAGAAGTAAAATTCAACAGAGATGTATCCTACAGCAGTACTTCCCAAACTTGAACATGCATAGGAATCACCTACAGATAATCAAAATGCAGATTTTGAAGTAGGTCTGAAACTGAGTCTGAGGTTTGGCACTTTTAACAAGTTCCCAGGTGATACCAGTGTTGCTTTCTGGACCACAATTTAAATAGCAAGTTCTGCTAAAAGCAACATTTTCAGCATGTTTTGGGACTTCCATACAAAGAAGTCCAACAGTCAGTTGGAAATGTGCATTCTGGAATCAGGAGACTCAGGTTTTGGAACCATAAGCATACAGTTTGATAGCTGAAGCTATGAAATTAGATGAAGTTCTTTTATTAATTATTTACTAAGTGCTAACAATGTATGTAGGGAGCACAGTCAGGCAGTCTTCCTCTGTTGAGCATGGATTATGCCATCATGTATGGTCTCTTGCAACGTTTAATTCTAAAATTCTATTTTTAATGAGAACATTAAGCCAACTGATTTATCAAATATATCTTTTTCAGCAAGGAAGTATTTCTATTAGAAAAGCTATCAAGTTACTGAAATATTAATGGTAGTACAATATCATGTGACCAAAGAGAATGTTTTCATTGAATCCCAGGTTTTGATAATACCCAGAATTAGGTTCTGTATTTTAACAGGGGTTTTGAGAAAATAAGATCCTAAGTAATAATCTGTGAAATGGCTTAATTAACAATTGCCTTTAATCATTTTAAGGATGATATGTTCCATTTTTTAGGACCATGAGATAGATTGCTAAGACATGTTATGAAATGTTCTTAATTAGGTATGTTTATTATGCATGAGGGTAGACATGGATCTTGCCAAAGTTAGAAAAATAAATTTGATAGTCTGAGCAGACTTTAGACCAACAGACTACAGTTTTGTGTATGTTCTTGTCTTCTCATCTTCTCATCTATTTACAGTGAACCTTTTCGATTATGTTTGCTTATTGAACGTCATACACACATTTGACATGGCTTGTTGTAAATGACTCTAATGATTAGTTTCCATTTGGAGTCTAAAGTCCAGCATGGTTTCAGGGAACTAATGTTTTGTTATTGTAGGTTCTCTGGCAGGAACACTCATCACCCACTCATAGCACTGCGCGTACTCAGCCTATACAGGTGACAGCTACATCTGCTTCTCCACCTGCACCTTACAGTTTTATTTATTTTAAATTTTTTTTTAATGTTTTTTGTTCATTTTTGAGACAGAGAGAGACAGAGCGTGAGCAGGGGCGGGGCAGAGAGAGAGGGAGACACAGAATCTGAAGCAGGTTCTACGCTCTGGGCTGTCAGCACAGAGCCCAACGCGGGGCTCGAACTCAAACTGTGAGATCATGACCTGAGCCGAAGTCAGACGTTCAACCGACTGAGCCACCCAGGTGCCCCTACAGTTTTAAGTTAATAGCATTTGTTGTCTGTAAAACTTAAGAATCTGACTGTCTCTAATGAAGGAGACTAACTGGATTGAAAAAAACTCTCCACCTTTCTGCAAGACCTTCCATAAAATCATATTTCTGTGGAATGATGTGGGGATTTCTTTTGATTAAATAGATTATGAAGCTGTGATTGTCAGAGATACATTTAAATTTGTCCAGAGAATACTTTTATTTATTAAGAATATAATCACAAAATGTGTTTAATAATGATGTAGCTATGATATATGTTATATATGGCTCAGTTTCTGTCACAGTTAAAACCCACTTATAACTTAAAACCTAAGGTTACCACTACAGATGAAGAAAACCAAATGTTTTACATAGTGTATGAGACATGTCAGTCACCATGTCTGCTACACCCGAGATGTCCTCCCTCTTACAGCCCTCTGCTGAGTTAAGCAGCCAACCTCAGTCTCTTTCCTAAACAAAGGGATGGGATCAAATTTTCTAAAGGCACTCCTAAAAGTTGAATAGAAAAATCCAGAGAACAGTAGCCATTCTGTAATGAGAGGAAAAATGATAGAAAAGAAACAAAATGTGTGGAACATTAAGGTTAAGATCCATGAAGTCCAGCTGGGGAATGGTTCCTAGATTGCCTTGAATCTTACAGAATTGCTATTTCTGGAATCCTTTCATCCTGATTCCCAAATGTGCCCCTACAACAAATCCCCATTATGTGAGAAGAATTAAACTTATTGGTGAAACGAAGATCACAGTGACCATGATAAATTTACCTTTTGACCTGATATTGCAAAGAATAGGGATTTGGTATTCATGAAACTAATCAGAGGAACTGAGAGTGTGGCACAGTTGGATACAGTCCCAGGAGTCGTAGTGTTTTATCTGCCCATCTGGTTTAGGGGTCTTTCTAACACTATCCAGCAGGATTACTAACTTACAGCTTTCTGAAGACAACAAAAGCCTTAATGTCAATGAGTAACAGGAGTTATATATGATTCACTCCACATCTTTGTAACTAGTATATTGAATGAGTAGGATCATGAGCCATAATTATGAAAGCTACTGTAATTTGTGTCTGCCTGTCCCTTTAAACTTGTTCAGCGTGTGTAGTTTCCCACCCCTCAGCCACCTAATGGAGACTGTAGCTGGCTGATCACTTTTAGGTTACTCCCACCAAATAGACTTAAAGATCACTCTAAGTCATAGACATAGTCCCATTTAACAATGGCTAGTCCTGTGCTAGGTGGGAAGCATGCATCACCCCATTTATATTTCTGCTTGATGGCCTATCTTACAGCTCACTCTGGGATCTGCTATGTTATCTGGACATCTTCGTCCAAGCCCTTTGTTACACACCCACAAGAAGAGTATGAATGGTATGCATAAAGAGAATCCCACTGTCAGTCTCTGGTTCTTCTCTCACAGATACTTCTTTTTTTTATTATTATTATTTTTTAAATGTTTATTTATTTTGGGGGGAGAGAAAACGCACGAGCATGAGCGGGGGAGGGGCAGAAAGAAGGGGAGACACAGAATCTGGAGCAGGCTCCAGGCTCCAAGCTGTCAGCACAGAGCCTGCTCTGGGGCTCAAACCCATGAACTGTGAGATCATGACCTGAGCAGAAGTCGGACACTTAACCAACTAAGCCACCCAGATGCCCCTCTCACAGATACTTCTTAATCAGCATGTCTTGGGAATGGGTCTGTTTTCTGATACATTCTTTGCCCAGATTTTTCTCCTGAGTCCCACCCTCTCGACTCTTCCTCCACACTCTATTTCGTGATATACAGTTCTTACTGTTATTCCTAGTTACAGGATTTGCTTATAAACTGCTCAAAGTAAACCTTAACAGCTGAACCTTTATCAACCAATTCTTTTTTACATTTTTTAAAATGTTTATTTATTTTTGAGAGAGAGGAACAGCGTGAAGTGTGGGAGGGGCAGAGAGAGAGGGAAACACAGAATTTGAAGCAGGCTCCAGGCTCTGAGCTGTCAGCAGAGAGCCCGATGCAGAACTCATGACCTGAGCTGAAGTCGGATGCTTAACTGACTGAACCACCCAGGTTCCCATTCATCAGCCAATTCTAATGAAAGGTTATGCTTGCCTTTAAAATGCTGGACAAAGCCATCTGCCTGCTTTTCTTGTTAATGAGGAAGGTGACACGAGGCAGCAGCTCTCTGCACAATGTTGTGTGGTTATGGTCTTTTCTGCCTGCTGGGTCTACTCTACTGGGTGGGGATTCCTTGTGGGCTATAACTACAGGAAGTCCCTCCCTGCTTGGAGTCTGGGTTAAAAATGGACACTTCTTTTCACAACTCAATGACACCATATGTAGCATAAATGTTTCCTGGAAGTTGTAGCTAAAAAGTAACTCAGAGATATTACCATTCAATCACTATATTATATGTAATAGTATGTAGGTTACATAAGCCCTCAGAGATTAGAGGTAAAAATGATCTATACAGCAGTGCTTTGTGCTAAAAATATCAGTTGCTGATGATTCTAGAAAGTTATAGAACTAACCTACCAGTCAGATATCTGTAGGGAGGAAGGCATATTTAATATTTGCCCATCAATGAAAGATTTTTTTATGTGTTAGAGGACTCATACAATAGAGTATAATTGTCATTTATTTCTGAATCCTGTGATTTCATAAAACTAATAAAGTTTTATTTCTAGCAAATTCTTTACTATTAAATTTTTAGAAGGATGTGAGACAAAACTTGTCAAGAGACAAAAATGATTCTGTGTTCTTTTTTTCGTTGAGGAATGTGTCATTACATTTCTCTGTATTATTTTCACTTTCTATTATTTGTGGAATTGCTGAACTAGTTCTTGAATTCAGGGAACACTTTAATTGACTCTGATTTTTTATATTATTAAGTCTTCAGTGAACAAAGGAGAGAATCACTAAAGGAAGAAAATAAATAATAACATAATAAAAACAGCAAAGGGAAGCATTTCAGAGAAACATGTTAGAAAATGCTAAGGATAGGGGAGCCTGTGTGGCTTAGTTGGTTAAGTGTCCGACTTTGGCTCAGGTCAGGATCTCATGGTTTGTGGGTTCAAGCCCTGTGTTTGGCTCTGTGCTGACAGCTCAAAGCCTGGAGCCAACTTCAGATTCTGTGTCTCACTCTGTCTCTGTCTGTCCTCTGCTTATGCTCTGTCTCTGTCTCTCAAAAATAAGTAAATACTTTACAAATTTAAAGAAAAAAAGTAAGTGCTAATAATAAATTTCAATCGAGGGGAATATTGCTTGGAGTCACTAACACTTTTTAACCTCAGGGGGGCAGTAGCTACTACATAACTGAAAACAAATCATGCTTTAATATCTTCCTCCTGCACTTTAAATTCTGAACTTTTCTAGTTCTTTATGTGATTTTTTTTCCTATCAACACCCATGCTTTTAGTGTTTGTTTTCTGAAAGCTAATATCTACTCCTGTCTGAAATAATTGGACCTCAAAAGTGAAAAATAGTTTGTTGAAAGTGTACAAAATTGGAGATGACTTTAGTTCCACATCATGCATGACAAGCTTTCATAATCGGAGTTCCCAGAAGAAAATTATAAATACATGACATTTTTTATTTGCTTTGTAAATCAATTCTTTTAAAAGCAGTGACTATGGACTCTATAACACAATAAGAGAGGCTGCATTGATATTGAGGTCACACATTATCCTAGTATCTCCAGATGTGACCATATTTTTGGCCTATAATTTCTTGTAGAATATTTAATATTTTGACCATATTTCCATTCTTGTCATAACCTAAATATAGATTTAAAGTATGATGATAGTCTTTTTCTTTTTTTTTTTTAATGTTTATTTATTTTTGAGAGACAGACAGAGCACGAGAGGGGCAAGAGGGGAGGGGCAGAGAGAGGGAGACACAGAATCCGAAGCAGGCTCCAGACTCTGAGCTGTCAGCACAGAGCCTGACATGGGGTTCAAACTCACAAACCCTAAGATTGTAGAGGCCAGTCACACACGGAGTGTCGGGACACCGAGACTTTTCTTTCCAGGAAGCAGCTTTATTTGTGCCAGCACAGGCTCATCGGGCTAAGACCCCAAAAGACTGAGCCCCAAGTGCAGTGGGGTGTTGTCTTTGATATAATTTTTACTCCCTTGTCTCCCAATCAGTCTGAATGGGCAGTCTATGTTACAGAGTCATGAGGAATGCCATGCATGCACACATAGCCACGTTACCTTCCCTTGTCTTGAGGTTTTCACCACATTCCTTAGGGAGGGGCTGTATCACATTCCCCCCTTTGATGCTCAGATCCCCTATCTTGGGTCAAAGAGCATCATCTTAGTTTAGAGGTTTATATTTCCATGACATCATCACATGCGTGGCAGTTTTCTTTTTGACAATTACCTCAATAAGGCTGGAGACAGACCATATAACCAGGGGAGCTAGGCAAGGTAGGATTAAGCAAGGCCCCCAAATCAAGAGGATAATACCTGTGATGGTTTTGAATCCCCTGAGTGTTGAAAACCATCCTCCAAATACCTCCCCGGGGTTCCAACCTTTCCAGGTCTGGACTAGGACATGAGCAACCCTTCTCATTGCATCTGTGATCTCCTCTAAGACTTTTCCTTCATCATCTATCTGTAGGCAGCAGTTGCTCAGATTAAATATTCCACAAACTCTTCCCTCAGAAGCAAGCAAGCAATCTAAGGCCCAGCAATTTTCATAGATAGCATTGTGCATTTTGGTCTGATGCTTGGCTAGTAAGTTAAGAGCTCTGGCAGTTTCATCGGTTATAATTTCTGCAACTGCTTGCAGTCTGATTATGTGGTTTAGTGTGTAAATGGGAGTGCAGTAGCCCCAGGAGCAATCCTCTGCCCAGGTGGCAGGGACATAATATTGGATTATATGCTCGGGAGGCCATTCATCATCTTTCCAATCGCCAGTTTGTAGGGCACGTCATTTCCATTGAGTCTCCCTGTCCCCGTACACTTGGACTCCCAATTGTTCCCCTCTGGCAAGTGGGAACAGGAAAAAAGATGGACGAATAGTTCTCAGCACACATGACCCTGACCTGAGGGACGTACTGTATGGGCTGTCCTTCCACATATCCAGTATAGTCCACCTGGGGCCCACCACTTGATGGCTGCATTGAAATTGTCCCAAGCCTTTAGAGATCAGAGAAGTTAGACAAGGGGTGGGGATCTGGCTCAAGGAGATCTGGGGAGCCCCACCATTGGGTTTCCCAGACAGTTGAGTTATAAAATCTTTGGCCTAGGCATGTTAAGCTTCCAACATAAATGGTGAACTTTCTTCCCCATTGGGCAAGGCAGTTTTTCCCAATAATTGAGGTTTTGAGGAGCTAAGCCCTGGTAGTAGGACTGGGGTATTCTGTTCCCTTATATGGTTTGCAAGGATATAATTCTCTAGCCTTCCATGGCCATTGACCTCCCATGTTGGTTCCCCCGCATACATAGCAAGAAGAGATCTTCAGAATCTGGGCTATAGTCTCTGCTAGGGCTAGAAACAAGTTTCTTGCTGTGACTGAAATGGGAGGGGGCTACTTCTTATTTCTTCATAGAAGGAGTAGAAGCCTTGATGGGACATGGTTGGATGGGTGGTAATGACTCTCTTGAAATATAGCACAGTCCCTGGGTTTCTCCCTTGCCCATGAATCCAGATGCCAATTCGGGTGCCCCTTTGCCATTTTTAGTCTCCTGGGTTAATGATGGTAAAATTAACAGGATTACAGGCTTTTGATTGACAACCTGATGTAGTGGTCCCCTTCTTAAGGAGCACTGTTGTGCCTTCTTTTTCCCAAGTAGCCCATGAAACACAGCTTCAGCTGGGGCATAAAAACTCAGGTGTATAGGCACATAAACTGTTTTCCTCACACACGTATTTGTCATTGAGTGGGTATTCCCGCTCCCAATCTAAGCCTCTGCATCGTATATCAAGAGTCCTTGGGCCCTCTATGAAAAGTGCCCACTTTTTTCATATGACAGATGCCTCTGGGCCAATACCTATAACCGCACATATATCAAACAGTATTGATACCAGTCATTTGGGGTTAATAATTTGTGTCTGACTGACCAAAGCCCACCCTCCCCCCACCTTAGGAGGATCGGACTTCCAACCAATCTTCACTAGGGGAGTATTGTGGGTCAAAGCAAGTGTACTGACTCTCCTGTTGGCAGGTAGAATAGGTGGTCTTATTGTGTCTGCAGGTCTCCAGGACTTTTCCTTGGCATGACAAGTGCGTATGATATAATAAGGTCGAGGTGACTCCCTGGCCTGACCTGGTTATGTGAATACATGCATCACAAGAAGAGGAATCTAGGTCTACAGAAGGGGTCCAGATTAGAAGCAACCAATACCAAATGAAGCATCCTATCTATAAAAGGAAGGTACGTGCTAACAGAAACCTCTTAGAACACTCCCAGCTAGGTGGGGCGGCCTCTGCCAATCCTATGGCAGAAAGTAGAGCAAGAATCACAATAACAGTGAGACACAGGGGTGGTGGTGCATCATAGTAAGGAAACAGATATATAAAATAAGGACAGTGTTTGTTTCACTGGACCGTCGATTCTTCAAGCTTCTGTGTGTAGATTAGTTAGCTTCTGCAGTCACTAAAGCAGGGCTGCAGTCTCCCAGAGCCTCTGGAGTTGCAGATTGCTTCTTCTGTGTGGTCAACTTGCATGGTGTTAATGGATGAGGAATGCACTCCCAGTTTTGAGATGCCAGATTCACTCTGCTGTGGTGAATCCAGGGACCTACTTTGGCTACATTTACTGCAGTAGGTGTGGACAAAATAATAGTGAACGGGCCTCTCCAGAGGGGTTTTAGGGGTTGGACATTCCACTCCTTCACCTATACAGCATCTACTGGTTAAAGGCGTGAGCAGCTGTGGTCAGACTCACAGGTAATTACTCCCTAACCCAGTGGTGTAAGGTGGTTAGGGAGAGCCAAGGGCCTGCATCTGTTGCCTTAGGGTTAGATTGCCTATCTCATTTAGATCACCCCTTATGCCCTTGATAATGGGGGGGAGGGCATCCATAAAAGGTTTCATAAGGGGAGAACCCCCATCTACTTAGTGGGGCTACACCTGACTCTTAACAAGGTGATTGGCAACATCTGGTCCCAGTGTAGGTGGGTTTCCTGACATAGTTTACTTAATTGCAGCTTCAGGGTTTGGTTCACTTGTTCCACCTTCCGGGAGCTCTGGGGTCAGTATGCCATGTGTAACTTCCAGGTGATCTTTAACCCCTTTGCCACCAGCCACACCACCTCAGCCTCGAATGCTGGCCCGTTATCTGATCCCATAGTGATAGGGATCCCAAACCGAGGAATGATTTCTTTTTCTTTTTAGTGTTTGTTTTATTTTTGAGAGAGAGAGAGAGAGACAAAGAGACAAAGCACGAGTGTTGGAGGGGCAGAGAGAAAGGAGACACAGAATTGGAAACAGGCTCCAGGGTCTGAGCTGTCAGCACAGAGCCCGACATGGGTCCTGAACCCACAAACCTCAAGATCATGACTCGAGCTGAAGTCAGAGGCTTAACCAACTGAGCCACCCAGAGGCCCTGAGGAATGGTTTCTTTTAGAAGAAGTTGGGCCATTTCATGTGCCTCTTCTGTGCAAGTAGGGAAGGCTTCCACCCACCCTGAGAAAGGGCACACAAAGACCAACAGATATTTACAGCTTTGGACCTCGAACTTTCCTTGGGGAAGCTCAGTGAAGTCCACCATCATATTTTCAAATGGGGCTCCCCGGACACTCTGCACCCCAGGGGCACCCTTGGGTTCCTGACGTGGGTTATTCTGGGCACACATTTCACATTGCTCACACACGGGTCAGACAATGCTGGAGAGTTGAGGGATGTAGAAACGTCGGCTCAGTGTAGTCTTGAGAGCTGTCCAGCCAATATGGGTTTCCTGATGGAACTGCTTGACAAAAGCTGGAGCCAGGGCCTTAGGAATTGCTACTTGGCTGTCTTCAAATTTCCACCATCCACCTGGGAGGTAGCTTCCATTTTCAGTCATAAAACAGGTACTGTCATGTTGTAATTAGGGTCCCATTCTGCCAGTGGACTAGGGAACAGTGCAGCGGCTAAAGCTGCTGATTCTGTTTCTTTGGAGGCTGCAGGCTTTGCCTCTCGGTCTGCCTTATGGTTTCCCTGTGCAGCCGTGGTGTCTCTCCTTTGATCTCCCTGACAATGCATGACTGCCACTCTTTTAGGGGCCCACACAGTGTCTAAGAGTTCAAGGATTTCCTTATCACACTTTATGTCTTTTTCTCCTGAGTTTATTAGACCCTTCTCTTTATATAAAGCCACATGTATGTGGAGGGTGGTGAAGGTATACTTAGAGTCTGTGTATATATTAACATGTATGCCTGCCACCAGTTGGAGGGCTCAGGTTAGTGCGATGAGCTCTGCCTTCTATGCCAAAGTCCCCTTTGGCAGGGGTTTGGCCCCAATGATAGAATTCAGGGTCACCACCACCCTGCAAGGCATTCTCCCTCTTTCACAAAACTGCTATGTCAGTGAAATACTCAGTGTCAGGGTCCTTGAGGGGCTGGTCCTTCAAGTCTGGTCGGCTGGAGAACACCTTATCCATGACTTCAATGCAGTCATGGTCTGGTTGATCTGGCCTGACAGGCTGTAGGGTTGCAGGGTTTAGGGTTCACTACTTCTAGGTGAATGTGTGGGTTCTCACATAGCATTCCCTGATATCTGATCATCCAGGCATTGGTTAGTCAGTATTGTCCCTTGTATTCCATTGTCAATATTGAATGTGGCATTTGGACTGCCAATTCTTGTCCCATAGATAACTTGTCATCCTCAGACACTAAGAAGACCATGGCTGCAAGTTCCCATAGGCAGAACAGCCAGCCTTGGGCAACACAGTCAAGCTGCTTAGAGAGATATGCCACCGGGTGATGCCATGACCCCAACATCTGGGTTATGACTCCCACTGTGATGCCAGTACATTCATGAACGTACAAGAAGAAAGATGTGGACATGTCTGGGAGCCCCAGACCAGGTGCGTTGGCAAGGGCCCATTTGATCTCTTCAAAGGCCCTTTGCTATACTTGCTGCCATAACAGAGGTTCCCACTCTCTTCCCTTTTTGGCCTCATAGAGGTGTTTTGCCAAGACCGAGAAGTTAGGTATCTAGATTCTACAGAAACCTGTGGCCCAGAGAAACTCCTGAACCTGACATCGGGTCGATGGGACCAGGATCGAACAAATGGCCTGTTTTCTCTCCAGGCCGAGTAGGCGCTGTCCCTGGGAGAGGTGAAAGCCAAGGTACTTTCTTTTGACAGAGTTGGGCCTTTTTCCTTGATACCTTATAGCCAGTTTCCCATAGGAGGGTAAGGAGCTGCCTATTTCCTTCCACGCAGTCCTCCCGAGACCTTCCAGCTGCAGTAAGTCATCTATGTGCTGAAGCAGGACACAGCCATGTTGATCCACTGGGAAGGCTCTTAGGTCTGAGGCTAATGCAGTGCCAAAAATTGTGAGGTAGTTTTTGAACCTCTGAGGCAATCTGGTCCAAGTCAACTGGCTCTTGTCACGATTTTCAGGATTCTCCCCCTGGAAGGTGAAGATCAGTTGATTCTGGGCGTGGCGGGGGGGGGGGCAGGTGGATGCAGAAGAAGGCATCCTTGAGGTCTAGGCATGTGAAGGCAGCTACGGCAGGGATAAGACCCAAGAGAGTGTATGGGTTTGGGACAACCGGGTGCAGGGTGACGGCGGCCTGGTTTATTGGGCGCAGGTCTTGGACTGGCCGATAGTCATCACTACCTGGTTTCTGGATTGGGAGGAGAGGCGTGTTCCAAGATGATTGAGAAGGTCAGAGGATTCCGTATTTTAGAAGTCTTTCCAGGTGCTTCTGTATCTCCACCTGTGCTTTACAAGGGATGAAATATTGTTTTTGGTGGATTGGCCCTGACCCTGGCTTTAGTTGTACAATTGCTGGAGGTATGTTCCGGGCCAGTGCTGGTGGGTTGTCCTCAGCCCACACCCCCGGTACTCTTCAGAGGGAAGCTCAAGTCCCTGTTGTGGCTCCTCCATGAGACTGTAGAGGTGCCATTCTTCTCCTTGGGGAATTGTGAGAGCCATAATCTTTTCTTCCAGTTTTCTTAGAGTCAGAGCAGCTTGTCTATGGGAGTTGAAAGTTATCTGGGCCTGCAGCTTTCCCAGCAGGTCCTGGCCCATTAAAGCCACGGGGCAGTTGGGGAGGTACAGGAGTTCATGGATGACTTCATGGCCACCTAAATTGCATCACTGAGGCAGCAGGAAAGGATGGTGTGTCTGATTGCCCATGGCCCCCACAATGGTGGCTTGTTTCTGTGAGAGGGGGCCCATGGGTTGGGTCATCACCGAGTGACTGCCCCAGTAGCTACCATGAAGTCGATGGGTGGCCTCCCCACATTAATTCAGACCATAGGCTCTTGGGGGCCTTAACAAAATAGAGCCTGGTCTGTGCTCTCCCTCCTCATAGTCCTCCATGGTGGCTAGCTCCACAAAATCATCTTCAGGGGCCCCATGAGGCTGTGATGCTGGTTGGTACTGGCCCTGGACCACATGGCCTCTTTCTTTCTTCTTGGGGCCCTGCTGAGAATTACCTAGCCACAGGGGGCACTCCATTTTCCAGTGGCTCTCCTGATGACAATGAGCACACTGGTTCCGTTCTAACTTTGGTCCTGGGTGAGATGACCCTCCCCAACGTTCCCCTTTTTGGCCCCGGCCCTGTCCTGTGGGGCACCTTTCCAGGAGCATTCTAACTGCTTTACCAAGGCAACAGCTAACAAGTTTGCCTTTTTCTGAATCTTCTTGTGTTCTTTACTCTGCACTGCCTGATCACGGATGACAAACACCTGAGTTGCTACTTCCAGTGACTGACTGGCATTCATGCCTGTGAAACCCTCTAGCTTTTGCAGCTTGCACTGGATGTCCCCTTCAGCCTGACCTATGAAAGCCACAATGACGATCGGCTGGTTAATGAGTGCCTCTGGATCAAGAGGAGTGTAGAGATGAAATGCCTCACATAGTCTCTCATAGAACTGGCTTGGGCTCTTCTCGGATCCCTGGAGCACCTCTGATGTTTTATTCATATTTATGGCCTCCCCCCACCCCCCACACCCCCGCCTTTCTTCATCCCATTTAGAAGGGTTTCTTGATACTGTTCAGTCCTTGTGAGCCCTTCATATGCACTTGAGTCATTCGGGTCCCATTTGGGGCCCTCCCTAGGGAAGTGAGCCTGAGCATAAGCATGAGTGTCTAGTGTCCCAGCTGGGGCATTCCCCTCTAACCATTTTAGAGCCACTTGGGTAATTTGGGATACTTCTCCGTGTTAAAGAGGGTCAGGAGGAGTTGGTGGGAGTCCATTCGAGTAGGTTTATGGGTTTGAATTATGGACTGCATTAATTCAATCATAGCCTGGGGCTTCTCCTATAGGAGGGAGTATGGTGCTTCTAATTTAGGAGGTCCATAGTGGTAAAGGGTTGGTACACAAAAACACTGGACTCCTCAGATCTGGTCTTCCTGATCATAATAGATGGGTCCCCTAGTTTCCCTCAGTGGCATCTGTAGGGCTCCCTGGTGTTGCTGCAGGGAACGACTGTCTTCCCTGGCCTGATCTTCTAGTTGCCTTCCAGCAGGGGTGTATGCAGTTAGAACCCAGTGAGCCAGTCACATCCAGAGAGGCTGGTGGTGCTAGAGGAGGCAAGGCCTCAGGACTAGGGGCAGGCTCCGGTGGGGTTTCAGAAGCTGGGGCAGCTGGAGGTGCAGGTGGCAGTGAGGGGTACAGTGGGCAATATGGTGGCGGGGTC
Source organism: Prionailurus bengalensis (assembly GCF_016509475.1). Taxonomy (NCBI): domain Eukaryota; kingdom Metazoa; phylum Chordata; class Mammalia; order Carnivora; family Felidae; genus Prionailurus; species Prionailurus bengalensis. The sequence continues at coordinate 88,428,203 of NC_057355.1, read as the reverse complement.
TCCTCAGGCTCTCCCCACAGAATGGGTTTTTCAGGTTTTGGCCGGCATCTGGAGGAAGCCGTGACACGAGCCATTATAACTTTATAGTTCTCTTCAATACAGACTTTTAGCCAAGGCGACCAGGATAGGACCAGGTCTTGCCAACAGTCAATATAAGGACATTGGTCAGGGTGGCCTGGATCCCCCACAACGACTCTGAACACTCGGCCAACAAGTTCATTTTCTTTTTTTTTTTTTTTTTAATGTGTTTTTTTTTTAATTTTAATTTAATTTAATTTTTTTTTTTTTTTTTGAGACAGAGAGAGACAGAGCATGAACGGGGAGGGGCAGAGAGAGAGGGAGACACTGAATTGGAAGCAGGCTCCAGGCTCTGAGCCATTAGCCCAGAGCCGGATGCGGGGCTCGAACTCACCGACCGCGAGATCGTGACCTGAGCTGAAGTCAGAGGCTTAACCGACTGAGCCACCCAGGTGCCCCCAACGAGTTCATTTTCAAGTGGGCCTTTGGAGGGCCAGCTTACCAAGAACAATGGCCAATTAATTTCCCAGAATGTCCGGAGCTTTCTGGGAGTTTTTTTTCACACTATAATCTCCTGAACATCCCTTTTTGAAATTCCTCAACATACACTGTAGGGGAGTCAGTTTACTCTGCTTTCTTCCCCCTAACGGACAACTTGCGTGCACAAGAGAGGAAAAGGGGGAAGGGAGGGACTAATTTGGAGCGGACGCACACGCGCTTCGGCCCGTTTCCGGCTGCTCTCCTCTCAGAGGTATTTCACGCGCCTCTTAGTATTGACGGGTTCAGTATCAAGCCCTGCCTCGGATAGACTGTGCGGGAAGTCTGACACCGCCCTAAGCCATATGAGGTTGCCAGGGAACCGCGGACCAGGACTCAACACTCGCTTCGGCTCATTGGTCAGGTCAGAACTTTTCTGCTGTCGGTTGCATTCACACACAGCCACACAGTGACTCCATCCCGCTGCCCAGTGCCCAGCGCCTTAGCGTTGTGGTTCCGGTTCCCTACTCCAGCAACCCTGGCAGGTGGTCAGGCTCCTCTTCTGCCTCTTAGGGGCAGGTCTGCCCAAACGATCCTGGGTGCTTACCAGTCTGATGGGCGGTGCTCCTTGAGGTGGTTCCTGGGCTTCACTGGGTCCCTTTGTGCACCTGGGCCCTTGCCCCAGTGCGCTGGGAGGGGCTAGTCTACTATGGATCAAGCGGTCTGCTGGCGCCAGGTGATGTTGCCTCTCCCGGTGCCCCAAGTTTCATACCCCCGCCACAAGGGAGGTGAAACACCGTCTCCGCTTCCGGGGTGAGCCCCCATGAAATGTAGTCGCCAGTCACACACAGAGTCGGTACACTGAGGCTTTTCTTTCCGTGCCAACATGGGCTCAGCATGCCAAGACCCCAAAAGGTTGAGCCCCGAGCACAGCGGGGGCAGAGGCAGGGGTTGCCTTTTGTACAAATTTTGCTCCTTTGTCTCCCATATATGGTAACATACAGTCTGAATGGCGGTCTATGTTACAGAGTGGTGAGGAATGTTGCGCACGCGCACATAGCCAGGTTGCCTTCCTTTGTCTTGAGGTTTTCACCACATTCTGTAGGGAGGGGCTCTACCACAAGGTCATGACCTGAACTGAAGTCAGTCGCTTAACCGACTGAGCAACCCAGGCGTCCCATGACCCTCTTTTTTTTTTTTTTTTTTTTTTTTTTGGAAAAGCACAACAGCCATAATCAGAGGAATTTGTGTCAGAAAGTTATATTTTACAGTGGAAGATGCTAAAATGTTAAAAACTCTTTCACTTGTGTTCAGTTTCTGTGCTTGAGTGAATTACTTATCATATGAGTGGAGATCTTCTATGGGGATAAACAGCTTTGGTAAATGTTAGAAATAGTGCATATTTCAGCTATTTTTTTTAATTTTTAGTGTTTATTTTTCAGAGAGAGAGAGACAGAAAGAGAGAGAGACAGAGTGTAAGCAGGTGAGGAGCAGAGAGAGAGGGAGACACAGAATCTGAGACAGGCTCCAGACTCAGAGCTGTCAGCACAGAGCCGGATGCGGGGCTCAAACTCATGAACCCTGAGATCATGACCTGAGCCGAAGTCAGAGGCTTCACCGACGGAGCCACCCAGGTGCCCCTGTTTTAAAGCATTTTAAAGCATTAACTTTTGAGTATTTGCTCTTATTTCCAGTTGGGGTAATCCAAGATAGTTTAGTTTCAGAGATTTTTTCTTCTGTTATTTTTTTTAGAAATAATAATCAGATATGTTTTCATCTAGCAAGGAAAAGAAAACAGATATAGTTCATAACTTATTTTATTTTATTTTATTTTCTTTTCTTTTCTTTTATTTTATTTTATTTATTTTTGAGAGTGAGCACGAGTGGAGATGGGCAGAGGGGGAGAGAGAAAGAGAGAGAGAGAGAATATTACAGGCTCCACGCTTACTGTGGGTCCTAACTCCGGGTTCCATCCCAGGACCCTGGGATCATGACCTGGGCTGAAATCAAGAATTGGAAGCTCAACCGATTGAGCCACCCAGCTGCCTCTAGTTCATATCTTGTAAGGAAAAAAAATCAACTGATGTTGACTTTAAGCACAAATGTAGACAGCAGAGTATGGCAGAGTGAGATGTTTAGGGGCATGGACACTACGTGGGTTCAAGTCCCAGTTTTGCCACTCCCTGGGTGAATCACCTTGGGCACATTGTGCAGCCTCTCTGGGCCTGCTTCCTCAGCTCTGAGATGGGGACAATCATAGTACCTACCTCATAGGGTTGTGTGAGGATTAAGTGACAGTGCTTGTAATATGCAGTCAGGCCTCCCGAGACAATGATGACAGCCAACACTTACAGGGCATTTAATAAATGCCAGCCAGTGTTCTATGTGCTAAGGATAACCTCTGAGACAGGCACTATTATTATTCCCATTTTGCCAATGAGGAAACTAAGGCACTGAGTGGTTAAATAACTTACTCAAGATCACATAGCTACTTAGTGGTGGACTAGAGAGCCCAGGTGGTTTGCTCCAGAATACTTGCTCTTTTTCTGCCCTATTCCCTGAGGGTGGCTAAAATTCCTGTGGAACTTGTATGTGCTGGAGGTCAGGGAAGTGTGTTAGTGGAGGTCATTGAGAGGGTTGAACTGTGGGCTGGCCCCAGGCAACTGGAGGCTCTTCACCCCCTCCTTGTCCTTGTAATGTAAATTCCCCCTGCCACCAGCACCCTTCCCTCTTTGTAACACAGCCTTGATAGAGGTTGACTGAATCCAGTCAAGGCAGCTGCAGAAACTTTAATGATTCTGGCCAGCAGGTGCAGAGATCTACTTGTCTTAAGGCCGCCCAAGATGAGCCTCCTAAGTAAGTTCCCTTGCGTCCCAGTCTGGAATGGCCTGCCTCTTTTTTCAGTCTCTCCTTGTCCTCTGTGTATGGTGGCAAGTTTACAAACCCACAAAGGGTCATTCAATCATCACAGGCTTCTGGCTGGAAGGATATCCCAGTTGGTCTTGGCCATCAACCTTTTCCTAACTGTTGTCTCTATAACGGGTGGGCTGTTTCTCTTGGCGATGCTTGGAGAGACCCTGGTTATGAAGCCCTGCTGACCAGACTCCTACCTGCTCACACTGGTCCTCCAGCCCTTCCCAAACTCAAGCGGGTCCACAGTGGCCACTGGCTGTGGGCCATCGCTGCTGTAAACTGAGATGACCTCTTGCTCAGCATGCTGGTCTTCAGGTACCTTCTGCACTCTTCATGAAGGGGTTTGAAACCTCTTGTGGCTCTTTCCAGCTCCTTGCTCATACCCAGGTACTCGCTGTTATCTCTGGCCTTCTCTATACCACTATCTATATAGTCACCTTTAGAACAGAACTCTAGGCAGGAACAAAGACTCAAGCCTCTTTTGACTGAGGATTTACACTTGGATCTCTACTCCTTATCCCTTCCACCAAGCACTTTGATGCTGGCTAGAGACACAAGGCCTCACACTCATGTCCTCACTCTCCTTCTTTTACTACTACCCATCTCCTACTTTCCTCTCCCTCTCTTCCGAGGCTCCTGATTTCTTTATTTTTAACGGAGATATCGTCTGTTCCCCCAGTATTATTGCCACTGGCATTGTCACCACCACTGAGAGTATATAACACAATCCCAGACCCTGGTACTATGTCAGACATGTGTCGCAAAGAGAATGTTGGTACTTGCAAGAAAATCTAACAAGTAATTTATTATCTGGCAGGGGTATACAGGGTCATTTCAGTTGGGTAATTTCTACTCCCAATTAATACACTGGGAAAATATAGTAGATAAAACTGGTAAGATAGACAAGGGTCAGATCTTGAAGGGCCCTGAAGGCCAGGTTAAGAAGCTTAGATCTTATCTTGAAGGCAGTGTGTTTCCCGAGGCATATGCAGGGCAATGCCTGGTCTGAGCAGAAAAGTCTGCAGGGTGGTAGGCTGGATGTCATCAAGAAGGAGGGCAGATGGGAAGTACTTGTGTTCATCTGTGCAAGATGGGGGATTCTTGGAGGAAGGTAGTAGAAGTGGTAGGACTACCTGGAGATTGGTTGTGGGAGGGAGAGGAGACAGGCAGCCTGTGCTCAGTTACCTCACTTCAGCTAGAAAATTTGCACTTCTTTATTTTTTACCAACTTTACTGAGGTATGTTTGACATGTAAAAATTGTATGTGTTTAAGGTGTGCAACTTGGTGTTTCGATGTATGTATACATTGTGAAATGATCACCACAGTCCAGCTATATAACTTGTTCATCATCTCTACCTAGTAACCATTTTGTGTTAGTGTGTGTGGTGAAAAGACTTAAATTGAGATCCTTAGCAAATTTGAAGTATACAATGCAGTTTTGTTGCAGTTTCCTTCTTAACATTTTTTTTTAATGTTCTGTTAATGTTTTGAGAGAGAGAGTGTGAGCAGAGGAGGAGCAGAAAGAGGGAGACAGAATCTGAAGCAGGCTCTAAGCTCTGGGCTGTCAGCATAGAGCCAGATGCGGGGCTTGAACTCACAAGCTCTGAGATCATGGCCTGAGTTGAAGTCGGAGACTTACCTGACTGAAACACCCAGGTGCCCCATTTTTTCCTTCTCTTTTAAGGCTGATAATTGTTCATTGTGTGTGTAATATATATAATATTGAATGATTATTCAGCCTTAAAAAAAAGAAGGGTATCCTGCCATTTTCAACAGTATGGATGAAACTGGAAGACATTATGCTAAGTGAAATAAGCAGACACAGAAAGCCAAATATTGCACAATACTGCACACTTATTTTTTTTTTAAGTTTATTTATTTGGAGAGAGACAGAAAAAGTACATGCAAGTGGGGGAGGGGCAGAGAGAGAGGGGGAGAGAGAGAATCCCAAGCAGTTTCCATGCTGTCAGCATGGAGCCTGAGCAGGGCTCAAACCCATGAACTGCAAGATCATGACCTGAGCCAAAGTTGGACACTTAACTTACTGAGCCACCCAGGTGCCCCACTGCATACTTATTTTTAAAGATACTTTCCCAGTAAAGCCTTTTCTGACTTTCCATGGCTTGCTCCATAGCTACCTGTACACAGTTGCCTATATATATTTTATTTTATTTTATTTTATTTTATTTTATTTTATTTTATTTTATTTTATTTATTTTATTTCATTTCATTTTATTTATTTTTATTTATTCATTTTTTACTGTGTCTGCCTTTCCCACTAGAATGTGCTGCTGTCCCTATTCAGGGCAGTTATTTTTGCCCAGTTTTTGTATTCCCAGGGCTTATTAGATTGCTTGGCTCATAAAAGGCTATCAAATATTTGTTGAATGAATAAATGAATGAATGAACTAATGAATAGACTTATCAGGGTAGTAGGTATTATTTTGTGAAGGGTTATGGCCAGCCCTTGACACACAAATTCCCTGAGAGGCACAAATGGAAAACACCTGGATCCTGCAATGCAGACAAGGGTATTATCTTAGAGCTGGTGCAACAAGAATGTTGAGGCATGCAATCTGAACATTAGGGATTGGCATTGGCTTCTTGAGTAGCAAATGGTGTTTCTGGATTTTAATGTGTCTGAGGCATTAACAAATCAGGGAGCTCTCCATTCTATGCTTCTCTGACTTGGTGAGCTAAAATTCCAGTGTGCCACCATGGAAAGCAGGGAAGTAATGGGGAGCTGCATCTAGCCACCTGCATTTTAGACAGATACTCTTTGCACTGTTTGCTGTGTTGGGAGTGGACCAAAATAAAAGCAGCTTAAGCTACTTGAAGTCTTCCATCTTGCAAGAGCTCAAAATTAAAGCAGGCTTCAATAGTCTAGTCTAATTTGTTATTGTCAGTTTTTTTATGATTTTTGCTAAACTGGTTTGAAACTGTATTTTATTGTTTGATGCAGATTTTCAAAACTTTTAGTCTTGTATTTAAAAAAAAGTTGTCATATCTCAATTCCTGATCCTCTGAGTACTTCTGTCTTTGCTTGCTGATTAAAATCAACAGAATTTTGTCCATTTTATGGGTTTTTTCAAAGAGCTATCTTTGGGGTTATTTATCAATTCTGTTTTCTTATTCATTACTTTATTCTTTTATTCCTTTTTTGTGCTTACCCTTGACTTGTTTATTGTTTTCTTATAAATGCTCAGTTCATTTATTTTAATGTTTTCTTGCTTAATATTTAAAGTGTTTATTAATATTTTTGTCTGAGTGTCTCATTGGTGATATATCCTTTTATATGTAGTGTTCTCATTTTGGTATCTCTCAATTGATCCTAATCATAGCTTTCATTTTTTTCTTTTACTTGATAGGTTTATAGGAAGTATATATATCTATTATATGTATATCATATCCATGGCATACATTATACCGTATCTCTGGTGTACATATCCATTAACTTGGGCTTACTATGTATTTCTTGAAACATCATCCTTGTTTATTTTTTGCCTACTTGATTTCTCAGGATAGAGACTGTGTCAAAGTCTCCTGCTACTACTGAGATGCTGAAAGTGTATTCTTGTATTTCTGAACACCTGTTTCCTGTATGTGTTTCAATACAATCCTAGTCAACATAAAAGATTTGACTGTTATGATGGTATTAAGGATCATGTCACTTATTAATATAACATGATCCTATTTATCCCATGTAAGGCTTTTGGCCTTAAATTCCTCTCTTAATTTTATATTAGTATTTTCATTGTTGCTTCTTTTATATTTGTCTTTGTCTTTCATACATTTTCCTTCCCTTTAACTGTTATCTCTTTATGTCACTTTGTATTAGATAGGGCTCTTAAAGACAATCTGCAACCCATTTGACTATAAGACATTTGGTTTTACTTTTCATCTTGTTTCAAGTTTTATTTTCCTTTTTTTTGTTTTTTTTGCATTTTCATTATTTTGAAGTATGGATCTCATTTTCTTTGCTTTTTATCTTCCTTTGGAGATACTCACACACATATTTGAATTCTGCTCGTGGTACTTAGTTTCAAAGTTTTTCAAAAGCATTCTGCAACTTACATTTCTCTACCATAAACGAGTAGAACTATATCTTTGATTACCACGGCAGAGTAGTTTCATCTACCTTCCACCTTCTCATTCCTCATTGTCCCTCACCCACCCAGTTTTTGTTAATGGGATCTGGATTTTTACATCTAGATTATTGTAAAAATTTAAAAAAAAAAATTTTTTTTTTTTTAACGTTTATTTATTTTGGGGACAGAGAGAGACAGAGCATGAACGGGGGAGGGGCAGAGAGAGAGGGAGACACAGAATCAGAAACAGGCTCCAGGCTCTGAGCCATCAGCCCAGAGCCTGACGCGGGGCTCGAACTCACGGACCGCGAGATCGTGACCTGGCTGAAGTCGGACGCTTAACCGACTGCGCCACCCAGGCGCCCCATAAAAATTTTTAAAGTTATGTTTTGATATTGCTTTAGTTTAGTTTTTTTTTAAACCTATTTCTGCAGTATTTAAATTAAACATAAAAATCCTTTTGTGTTATGACTCCCTCATTTTTAACTTCCTTTTAGGCCTCTTCTCTTGGTCTTTTGAAATTTGTCTTCCAATATGTATTTTTTTCCTCTATGTATTTTTTAAAAGAATTATACATGAGTGGGTATATTTTCTGAAATATTTATTTGTTTTATTGCTTTCCCAAGTGTGAGACAACTTGGTTGCACATAAAATTCTTGGATCAAAATGAGTTTCTCCTTAAAAGGTTTAAAAGCTTTTTTCCAATGACCGTTGGCCTTGAATCTTACAGTACATCGTGTTTTAATCCAGAGTTGGGAAAAATAGGTGGTAGTGTGGTGTAATGGTTCAGAGGACTGACACGAGTACCTCGCAAACAGGGGTTCAAGGCTTCTATTTACCACTTATCTGCCTACTACTTACCAGCCATAGGATATTGGAAAAGTTAGCTCTTGGTTTTCCCACTAGTGTAAAGAAGGAAACTGATGTTGAGATTAACCTCACAGAGTTATTGTGAGGATTCAGTGAGTTAATTTATATAACAGCCTAGCATCTGTTATCATTTATTTGATTTCCCATTCTGTTTCATTTTGGACTTCTTTTTCTGGGGATATCTGTTGTCTAAATTTCAATGTCTTCTTTCTTTTTCCTCCATGGTCATCATCCCCTCTCTCATTGCTTTCATCTTTGATCTCTACCTCTGTATTTTATGAGTATATAAGTTTGCCTTCATTTGTTTTTTTCTTTTATTATACCTGCCTTTTCTCTCAACCTAGATTGAATTCTGCTAATATGTGTCTAAACCTTTTTAAAGTTGTGAAATATGAACATACAGAAAAGTGTCTACATCGTAAACGTACAGCTTGAGAAATTATAAGAGAACAAAGTGGGTACCAAGTCAGGTTGAGAAAGAATATTGTAGCATTCCAGGGTCTCCACACAGGCCTCATCTCAGGCACAGACCCTTTGCTCCTGTCAAATGTCCCATACTTCTTTTTTAATTTTTTAAAAATGTTTATTCAAAAAAAAAAATTAAAAAAAAAAATGTTTATTCATATTTGAGGGGTGGGGGGAGAGTGTGTGGGGGAGGGGCAGAGAGAGAGGGAGACACAGAATCTGAAACAGGCTCCAGGCTCTGAGCTGTCAGCACAGAGACTGATGCAGGGCTCAAACTCACAAACCATGAGATCATAACCTGAGCAGCAGTCAGATCATAAACTGAGCCACCCAGGTGCCCTAGATGTGCCACACTTCTGATCTTAACCACTGCCTTACTTTTGTTTTTTAATAATTTGACTACCTACGTATGCATCCCTAAATATCATAGCATTTCAACTTCTAGGGGCACCTGGGTGGCTCAGTTGGTTGAGAGTCCAACTTTGGCTTGGGTCATGTTCTCGTGGTTGGTGGGTTCAAGTCCCACATCAGGCTTTATGCGGACAATGCAGAGCCAGCTTTGGATTCTCTGTGTCCCTCTTGCTCTCTGCACCTCCCCACTTGCACGTGTGTGTGTGTGTGTGTACACGCGCACGTGCGCCTGTGCTCTCTCAAAAATAAGTATTAAAAAATTAAAAAAATGTTTCTGTCTGGCTTCTTCCACAGAGTATGTGATGAGTGCTGTGGTGAGTAGTTTTAGGTTGCTCATTTTCATTTCTGAAGAGTATTCTATTGTTTGTGTGTACTAACATACTATCCCATTTACAGTTGGACAGTGGGTTGTCTTTTTTTGCTAATACAAGCAATGCTGCTGTAAACATTCTAAAAAACTTACAAAAATAAAACTGTATATATTTAAGCTATACAATGTGGTGATTTGATATACATTTACATAGTGAAATGATTACTACAGTCAAGCTAATTTAACATATCTTCTTCTCCTATACTTACATTTTTTGTATGTGATTACAGCATCTAAAATCTACTCTCGGGGCGCCTGGGTGGCACAGTCGGTTAAGCGTCCGACTTCAGCCAGGTCACGATCTCGCGGTCCGTGAGTTCGAGCCCCGCGTCAGGCTCTGGGCTGATGGCTCAGAGCCTGGAGCCTGTTTCTGATTCTGTGTCTCCCTCTGTCTCTGCCCCTCGCCCGTTCATGCTCTGTCTCTCTCTGTCCCAAAAATAAATAAACGTTGGGAAAAAAAAAAATTAAAAAAAAAAAAAAATAAAATCTACTCTCTTAGCAAATGTCTGGTATTCAATATAGTATTAACTTGAAGTGTGTATCCTGGTGCCCCTGTGACATTTCTTTGGATAAATATTAGATCTAAGAGAGGGTTTATTGGTTAATAGGGTATGCATATGATTAGCCTAGTAGATATCATCAAACCATTCACCAAACAGTGCTGTGTGCCATAGTGCACATAGTGATTTCCTTAAAATCATTTATCATTTTGCCGCCTCATTTCAGCCTGCTCCTTCCTTGTCACACTTCTCTTCATTAAATCCTGTGTCTTTTTATATTTTCCTTAAAAAGCTAATCAGAGTTTGGAAAATTTCTTCTGGAGTATAAAAAGAGTTTATTTTCGGAGGTTAGTTCTTTTTTTCTTCGTCTCTTACATATTGTTCTCTTTTTCTTTATCCTGTGATTTCTTCCCATAGACTCATGTTGGTTTTTCTTCTTTATTTTCCTTGAACAAGGTGAGATGAATCCAGACTGTATTTATCATCAGACAGGGTGAGTAGGTCCTTTGTTATTTGCACTTCACTCATATCTCCCACAAAAACATATAGATGTCTTGATATGGTCCAAAGATGTTTTGATATGGTCTCTTTTCCAGAAGAGATAAATGTTTTTAATGGTTTCTTTTTCAGAGAAGGGCAGGTTAATGCACTTGAGCCTTCAACTTTACTTCCCATTTCTTTTTAAAAATTTTTAAATGTTTATTTTTTGAGAGAGAGAGAGAGACAGACAGACAGACAGGCAGACAGACAGACATACGCAGACAGCAAGCCGGGGAGGGGCAGAGAGAGAGAGAGAGGGAGAGAGAAATCCCAAGCAGGCTCCCCACTGTCCATGCAGAACCTGATGTGGAGAACTCATGAACTGTGAGATTGTGACCTGAGCCAAAACCAAGAGTCACATGCTCAACTGACTGAGGCAGCCGCTCAGGCGCCCCACCTAACTTCACATTTGTAAGTAGGCATTGTTTAACACCATCTATCTCTAATGCTTGATTCTGTGATATATGAAGCATTGTAATACATAAAAACTACTATCCCCAGCAGTCAGGTTACTATGGCAGAAGCCACCAGCTGCCACCGAACCCGCGATGCATCTTCTTGCAGCTCTGTACGCATACTTATCACCCACGACTTCCTGGCATTTGCAGTCTCTGCTTGGGTAGAGATTTGGGGGAGTAGGGTGGGGAAAGGGAGCATTGGGGTGATACTGTATTTGGCACATGGAGAATCACCTAAGGGAGCATAGAGGGCAGTGACCTTTTTCTCTGGGTTACATTCTTTTGGACTCTGAGTCAGTGAATGGAAAGTGGGGTGGATAAAAATATCTTTTTTGAGTTTGAGGTGAAGCTCAAGCCCTTGTGGTAATGTGGGGGAGGTGGGTTAATGGTCGGGAAGAGGCCTGGGGGCACCCTCTGGGCAGCCGGTAATCTTTCTATTGATCTGGGTGCTAGTTACACAGGTGAGTTTAGTTTGTGAAAATTCAATGTATCATTTAGGATACATGAGCTTTCCTGTATCTATATTACACTTTAATAAAAAAATCTTGTTGCTTGTGTCAATAAAAAATCTGTATTTTTTTTCCCCTAAGTGGCTTCTTTGTCATGATGCAAACCAGAGTATGTGGCATGATGAACAAATAGATTTTTCTATTTGTACATTTCCAGAAGTCTTGGACTTTGTTTGATTCCACTAAGATTCAGGCACAAGGTTATTGATCACTTAGTTATATGTGTGGTGAGTTTTGTCTTATATTTTCATGGCTATTTCAGTGCAAACATAGGAGCACCTTTATGGGAGGATGTTAACCATATTCCACTTTGGCCTGGAAGGCATAACACATTACACATAATTAGCAAAGTAGAGACACATGAAGGCAACGTATATAGTCTTAAATCTGAACCGTATCAGCTGGAAACATTATAGTAAAGAAGCATTAATATCTGTGAAGAATCAAATCTAAATCTATCTTGTCATTTTATGGGATAATGGTACCAGTTTTAGGATGACTAGTGAGATTTTTAAAACTTACCTTTTGAGCTATTTAAACTATGTCTCAGCATAAAAGCAGATTGATGACATCTAGTGAATTGACGATGTCAAGATAGACAATCCACATAATTAAAAATGTATCCTCTTTCACATACCATTAGTATCATATGTACCCTGAGGAGTAAAAACTACTAGTTTTTCCTGAATTAGTTATATTTTTAAATGGACCAGGACAGTGTTTTTCAAACCTGATTGTGTATCAAAATCAGTTTAGGGAGCTTGTAAAAAATCTATACTTAATTGCTGTCACATCCAGACTTACTGAGATAGTATACCCATGGGTGTGCCTGGATGTGGTATGCATTTTAATGCATTGGACTTGGGTATACATTTTCTCTTTCTGTTTTTCTAAGACTCTGAAATGCTATCCTTACAGCTACATCTGGCCCAGAGGGATCGTTGGGTCTGGTCTTCTGGTCCTAAGGGCTCCTTGCATAGACTGTCCTGAAGGGAAAGCAACTGTCTTTCAAGACGGTGTTGTTGAGGGGCTCCTGGGTGGCTCAATTGGTTGAGTGTCTGACTCTGGATTTTGGCTCAGGTCATGATCCCAGGGTTGTTGGATTGAGCCCCTCATCAGGCTCCATGCTGAGTGTGGAGCCTGCTTAAGATTCTCTCTCCTCCACTCCCTGCTTGCTCCATCTCTCTCCTTAAAAAAACAAAACAAAAAAAAAAAAAGAGGGAGTTGTTGACATTTTGTAACAATTTCAGAGTTGGGATGGATTTTAGGGAAGAGGAGGCAATGTGAGTCCAGTAATATCATGCATAGGGAGCTGAAACTTGAGTGTATGGGGTCATGGAAGAAGTCTAAAATCCCATGGAAAACCACTGTTAAAACTGGGGCTGTTGATTACACCTCACTGGCTACAAGTGTCCATGAGGGCAGGCTGATGGAATAGAAACAACAAGGGCATTGTAAGCACAAAGTTTAATATTTGAATCCAAGTTTTTACACTTTATAATTGTTTGACTTTGACCAAGTTAATCTACTTGTCAGAGCTTCAGTTCTTTTCATTAAAAAATGAAGGAAAATAATATCTACCTCATTGGGTTGTTGTTGAGAAAATAAAATGTGAATGTGAACATGCCTTGGTATAGGGCCTGGGACATAGAAGGCTCTCAAGAAATACGTTTTTTCTCCTTATCTATGCATTCTCCTTCTTTTCAATCCACTCTTTATGAGTTTTTAAGAATTTTTTCAGATGGAGTGAATGGGATTTAAAATTTTTTTTATTTTAATTTTTAATTTTATTTTTAGAGACAAAGAGAGAGCACGAACAGGGGAGAGGGGTCGAGGGAGACAATCTTAATCAGGATCCATACCCAGTACAGAGCCCGATGCAGGGCTCGATCTCATGACCCTGGGATCATGAGCTGAGCTGAAATCAAGAGTTGAATGCTCAACTGACTGAGTATCCAGGTACCCTTCCCTAAAAAAATTTTTTTTTAAATTGAGGTATAATTGATATGTAACGTAACAGCTGCACAACATAGTGATTCAGTGTTTGTATACACTGAAATTATCACCACAATAACTCTAGTTACCATCTATCTCCATAAAAGTTATAAAATTTAAATTTAAATTTAAATGTTTTTATTGTGATGAGAACTTTTAAGATTTACTCTCTTAGCAACTTTCAAATGTGAAATACAGTATTATTAACTATAGTCACTATGTTGTACATGAAATCCCCATGACTTATTTATTTTACAACTGGAAATTTGTACCTCTTGATCCCCATGACCTATTCATTTTACCCTTAACCCCCTTTCTCTCTGACAACAGCTAATCTGTTCTCTGATCTGTGAGTTTTGTTTTGTTTGTTCATTTGTTTCGTTTCTTTTTGAGTTTGTAATGTCTCATTTGTTGCTATGGTAGTTTTGTAGCAAAAGTAATAAAAAAAATAATGAATTCCATTCATTCATTCATTCAACAGATATTTTTCAAGTACCTGTTTCAGTTATCCATTATTGTATAATAAATCCCCAAATTTAGTGGCTTAATAAAAAAGCTCAGTTTTCTTATAGTTCTGCAGTATGGGCTCAGTTGCAGAGTTTGATTGATCTTATTGATGGTCACTCCTGTGGCTCACTCAACTTGGGGAGCAGCTGAGGGTTGGACTAATTTGGAACACTGGGATGACAAGGGCCTCCTTCCCTTCAGCAGAGCAGCCCAACTTCTTATATAGTAGCTCAGAACCCCCATGGGCTCAAAAGTAGAAGTTCCAGATCTTCTCAAGGCTTAGACCAGGAATTGACAGTGTCACTTCCAAGTCTCTGATTAGAAGCAATATGCCCCAATTAAGTGGACAGGGAAAGTACATAAATGTGTGAATATTGGGTGTTGTGGTTCACTGGGAGTTACTGATGTAATAGATTGTCACAATGGCTGTTGCTGTGGTAGATATTGACAAAGGGTCAACGATATGAGGAAGCAAAATTGATGTCAAAAGGTTACATTCTAGTTGGAAATGAGGTTAATATAGAAGTACTTATAAATAATACTGAATTAAGGCTATTAAGTCCTTATACAATTGTCAGATCTGTCCTGAGAGAAGAATTCTGTATGGAGATGGAGTGCTTGAGGCCAAGTCATGGATGCACGGTGAGTGAGGTGGATTCTTGAGAGATGGGTAAGAGTTTCCCTAAGAGGAAGGCTGTGTACTTCAACAGTCGTTAAGCTCTGTGATAGTTCATACTCCACACCTGGGATGTTTGATGTCCTTTCTGAACAGGTGCTTGGTTTTAGAATCTTTCTAGGCCACCCCCATTCCTCAGATGCCTTCTGGTTTGTTAGGTGGAGCTTAGCTCAGGAGGGAAGGAGACATAGACATATGTGCAGCAAGAGCAAAGAGGATAAAGCTTGACAAAGCAGGGCAGGGATGAAACTACATGTTATTTTCAGGCCGGGCTACCTTCAGGGGGACATGCATTTGTATCTTCTGCAGGGATGGTGCCTGCATTTACATTGTTGGAGTCTTCCAAAGGCACAACAGCTAAGGTTATTTTCCATTCTTAAAATCCTGTTTGCCTGACAAGATAGGATTTTAAGTTTGAAATTCTGTTCTTGCAAAAAGACCAATAGTCTCACTATTGTATAATTGTCTTTATGTGTATTTAAAAATTTCAGGCATATCAAAGATATTTTGAACTCCTAAAGGGCCTGACTTTATACACAAAATCTGTCTTCTTTTCCCCCTTCTTAGTGTGTGGACTTTGGGTGGAGCTGATTTTGACCCCTGTGCCAGAGGTGACCCTGTGACTCAGGGCCGGGCCTCTTACCAATAGCCTCAGGACTTCTTCCAGAACTTTGGGGAAGAGGATCTCTTTTCCTGGGTCTCCAACTGCTAGGATTATACAAAGTACCTTGTGGGGAGAGCTTGCTTGGGAAAGAAACCGCAGAGGGAAAAGCACAGCTGAAGGGATGGAGAAGGAGGCAGAGATCCTGATGACACTGATAGAATGTGTGGACAGAGCTGGCCCTTAATTCCTTCTCCTTCCTCTTATGGGAACCAATGTGGGCCATTTATTAGAATTCGTTCTTGTCAGTGAAAGAGAAGACCATATAGGCCAGGGTGAGTGGAAAGACAGAAAGATGCAGGAGGTCAGAGAAGAGCAAGATCAGAGGCAGCCGATGCGACTGGGAAGATGTAGATGTGGTGGACTTAGCTGGACTCAGGAGGATGGAGATGGATAGGCCTGGTGAATGGAGAGAAAGAAGGGCTGAGGGAAAGGGTGTGAGAAGAGAAGTGGCTTCCATTATTGAAAGACAAACGATCAAATGTGACAAAGAGAGGAATAGGTTAGAGCAATCTCCTAGTAGAGTCAAGTCTTGCAGAAACGGAAGTGAACTAGACTTCCTCTCATCCCAGATATTTATTTATATCTTCAAATAGTTCTTTTTTTTTCTAAGTTTGTTTATTTATTTATTTTGAGAGAGGGAGAGAGAGAAAGCAGGGGAGGGGCAGAGAGAGAAGGAGGAGAGAGAGAATCCCAAGCAGGCTCTGTGCTGTCAATGCAGAGCCTGGTCTCGGCTCAAACCCACAAAACGTGAAATCATGACCTGAGCCGAAATCAAGAGTCAGATGCTTAACTGACTGAGTCACCTAGGCGCCCCGTGGTTCTTTTTCTTAATAAAGACGTACTCAGTTTCTCTTAGAATACTATTTGGAAAGAAAAATAAAATGCAAAAAGAGAAAGCAGTTATTAATGAAATCTTCCAAAGAGTAGTTTGGTTAACCACAAAAAGAAAAAAAAATGCTTTGCTTCCATCTGGGTTAAACAGGGTACCACTTCTGTTTTCAGTGCAGTCCTCACAGATCCAATAATATCAGATCTGGCCTTTAGCATTTGAAAGGGGAATTTGACCTTTAAGTTTGAAAGGAAATGAGAAACAAAGGGATTACATAATTAAAAATCTGTTTCTGTCTCTTAAAAGCAATTCAATTTAGGTCAGGAGCCAACAGTCTTCCTTTCCCTCTAATTGTTTTACCTTGGCTCCCGGTACCCTGTTCTTGTTTCTCCTGTGAATAGCTCATTAGTGTTGGGCAGATGTTCCCCTTGGGTGCACTGTGTTAATGGGGAAATAATGGAGGCAGCATTGTCATCCAAGAGAAGTTAATATTGGATCCAAAATAGAACGATGAATGAGAACATGTGCCTCCTACATGCCTGTTAGCAGCAAACTCTCAACTGTGGTTTATTTTGTATTTGACCTTGGTAAACCTACCATTAAGAAAGATGAGGTGAAAATATATGAAATGTATGGCTGTATCCTTCTACCCAGGTCATCTTCCTTTTAACATTTGAAAAGAAATGAGGTAGATATATATATAAAAAAAATCATGCAGATGGATATTTGAATACAACTGATATATATATATATATATATATATATATATATATATATATCAAGACTAAACCACTAAACCCATCAGTTAGGCACAATTCTGGGAATACATGATAAGTCACTGAGAAGTACAAGACTAACTAAAAATTTTGTTTTGGACTAGGTAATACAGTTACAAGTTTCAAACATCAAAAAATAAGAGGTTTATCCCTGTCGCCCATCAGCTCAGTTGGTTTTCTCACAGGTGAACACTGTTTGAAGTTTCTTACTTACCCTTCGGATAACTTTATGCACGTATGCACATATAAACCAATCAAATGTATCTTCTTTATTTCCCCTTCTTTTATGAACAGTTGGTTGCATACTCTATATTTTCTGCCTCTTCATTTTGCTTTTTCACTTAATACATGTTGGATATGTAAAAACTGATGATTTTTAAAGTGCACTAGATGTGGACTCTGGAAATTTGTGTACAAATCTTATCACTGTATTTAGGGCATAATATTGCTTGCTTTTAAAAAGTGATACAGTGGGGCGCCTGGGTGGCGCAGTCGGTTAAGCATCCGACTTCAGCCAGGTCGCGATCTCGCGGTCCGTGAGTTCGAGCCCTGCGTCAGGCTCTGGGCTGATGGCTTGGAGCCTGGAGCCTGTTTCCGATTCTGTGTCTCCCTCTCTCTCTGCCACCCCCCCCCCCCCCCCCCCCCGTTCATGCTCTGTCTCTCTCTGTCCCAAAAAATAAATAAACGTTGAAAAAAAAATTAAAAAAAAAAGTGATACAGTAAAAAGAAATAAGTAAATGCTAGATAACTACTTAAATGATCAATTTCAGCCATAGCTACTCAGTTTTCTTTTTGGCAGTTTTTTGTTTTTGTTTTTTTTACTTTTTACCCATGTAAGTCATAGTTCTTATAGAAAAATTAGAAAATAGAAATAAGCAAAGAGAAATCATTCACAAGTTTTGTCTTTCAAAAATATCCATTTATATCTTGGTGCTTAATCAAATCTTTCTTCCCTTTCCCTTTTTTTCTGTGTATACATACACACATATTCAAAGATACATGCAAACAAACATATTTTAAAAATGAGATCACATTATATTTCTAGTTTTGTAACCTGTTTTTCTTACTTAACAAGTTTCCATGTCAGTGAAAACAGGTCTATCCCATAACTTTAAGTCACAGCAGACTATTTCATTGTATGGCTAGTCCATAATGAATATTTAACCAATCCCCTGTGGTTGAAGAGTTCACCAATTGCCAAGTATTTGTTATCATAAATGACTCACATTCTAACATTTTTACAAGCTTAATGCCTTATTGAGAAATTTTCAGATACTTTGCCAAAAGATATTATACCTCTGATCTCTCCTCTCCTCTCCTCTCTTCTACCCTCCCCTCCATCCCCTCCTGTGTCTCTGTGTCCTTTTTTTTTTTTTTTTTTGGCAGGGGTGGGGGGTGGGGGAGTTTCCGTCAATAAGGTATTTAATTCTGTCCTGGTAAGATAATGGGCCTAAATCAGGGTGGGCAACTGACAAAGAGTGTAAGAAGAGGCTTTAACAGCTGGTGGGAGAAAAGAGAGGTTTCTGCCTCTGTAAACTCTCCGTGGGCATTAAGGTGGCATATAGCCCTGCCTCTGCAACGCTTCCCACATAGTATTTTTTTTGTTGTTTATTTATTTTTGAGAGGGAGAGAGAGCTAGCACGAGTGCGGGAAGGGCAGAAAGAGGAGACAGAATCCCAAGCAGGCTCCACACTGTCAGCACGGAGCCTAGTGCAGGGCTCCAACTCATGAACTGCAAGATAATGACCTGAGCTTAACTGACTGAGCCACCCAGGCACCCCTAGTGTTTCTGATATAGTATTTAATACAGGATTTTGCGGGGATATAGTATTTTAATGAGAGTTCACTGGTATCAACACACAGCCACGTGAACTAGATACTTAGCCTCCCAAGGTGACTGCTCTTTCAGTGTGGTGTTCTGTGTGTGCGTGTGTGTTTGCATCAGAGCTTCTGGGCCCAATTCTCCAGGATTTCTCAATTAGTTCACAGTATCTGTGAGCCCAGGATCGCAGAGGAACAAGACAGTCACTGATGATGAGCAGCAATCAGGGCGCTTTTCGTCCCATTGTGATAACTCTGGTCTTCATCTCCCAAATCATCTGGCCTTAAGTTTCGAGATTTGGGATGTTATTTCAAGCTGCAGGTTGTTAAAGTAAAAAATAAAAAAAACCCTTTCTTACCTCCAGTGCAATTAATAGATGTCTTTCTTAAGTAGTTCAAAGTCTTCCATATTTCCTTTTAAAAAAATGAAAGAAGTATTAGGTTACACAAGCCGGAGTGATTGATACTCAAGACCCTGTCTTTCTAACCATTTTAATGTAGCATAACATTTCCTAAACTACACTGGAGCATGAGAATTCTCTGGGGTCTGATTTTAAAGGTGTTCAGGGCATTCTGATTAGATAGCTTGTGTTTGCTCCTCTGGACCCACTTCTTTGGCTTTTCTCCATCCAGCTCCATGTCCCAGGAGGGTGACCTCTATTAACACTTGAAAGAGCTCCTCTTCCTCCTGGCTTCTGGTTGGGTTCAGTCAGTAAGAGGTTGGAGGGAGGGCAATTGGGGTACTTCCCTGCTTAGCTTTCTTCCTGCAGGCCACTGTGAGTGGTGGGAGGTAATAGCTGAGGCTAGTCTCAAATATTGAACTATCCATTGTGCTTTCCCTGCCACATCTTTGTAAAAAAAAAAAAAAAAAAAGTTATGGGTTGAATTGTATCTCCTTAAAGTTATTGAAGTCCTAACCTGTGAATGTAAGACCTTTGGAAATTTGGAGGGTCTTTGGAAATAGGGTCTTTGCAGATGATCAAGTTAGATGAGGTTGTTAGGGTGGTCCTTATTTCAATGTGACTGGTATCCTTATAAAAAAAGGGAAATTTGGACTCAGAAACACACACACACACACACACACAGGGAGAATGCCGTGTGAAGATAAAGGCAGAAATTCGACATAAGCCAAGGAATATCAAAGATGGCCAACAAGCCACCATCGCTGGAGAGAGGCTTGGAACAGATTCTCCCTCACAGCCCTTAGAAGGAACTCTCCTTCCAGCCTCCAGAATTGTGAGACAATACATCTCTGTTGTTTAAGCCACCCAGTTTGTGATACTTTGTTATAGCAGCCCCAGACAAATAAAACAGGTCCTTCATTAAGTTCTTTTCCAGTTATCCAATTTGTATGTACTGTGTCTTTTATGTGGGGCTCTAACTGATTCTCATCCTATGAGATTTTGAGGTTTTGGCATAGATCAAGGAATCTATATGTTAACACACACCCTAGGTGACCCTTAGGATGAGGTTTGGGGAGTCTGCTGAACTAGATAGGGATATAGGCTTTGAGTCAAACTCACCTGCATTCTGAAACTGGCTCTGTTTCTAGCTGGGTATGCATGGGTACCACTCTGAGCTTCAGTGTCATCTGTAAAGTCCTTATTACTTCTATCTAATTTTGTGCCCTGTTCCCTTTGCTTGTTCTGAACTGGCCACCTGCCCTCTTAGAGCAGACATTAAAAATATTTGTATGCAGATGACCTCTACATGTATATATATAGTTCTAGACTTCACATTTCAGCTACAGTTCTGAATTTCCAGTTGTTCCCTACAAGTCATTGATATCTGGTAATAGCTATTTCCCTAATTATTTTAATGGGTTTTTGTATCGCTGTCATTAAAAAAAGCAATTGTATCATGTGCTATTGTGAATTTAAAAATGTTAATTCAATCTTTTTTAAAACAGGTGGCAGATTATTTGGCAGATCCAAATAAATAAAACAACCTATTGATTGAATATTTTCATTTACATCTTTCAGTATCACCTCAAACTCAGCATGCTTAAAACTAAACTCTTTAACCTCTTTCCAAATTGACTTCCTTCCTGATTTTTTTGAGATCCTTTAGTTAGTGACACTATTATTTTTTCAGCCAAACGAGTGAGAGCCTTTTAGTATCCTTTGGTTCCCTCTCTTTCCCCATACACCTTCATACTATTAATTATTTAAAAAAAATTTTTTTTTTAATATTTATTTATTTTTGAGCCACAGAGTGAGACAAAGCATGAGCGAGGGAGGGGCAGAGA
This sequence comes from Prionailurus bengalensis, assembly GCF_016509475.1. Lineage (NCBI taxonomy): Eukaryota > Metazoa > Chordata > Mammalia > Carnivora > Felidae > Prionailurus > Prionailurus bengalensis. The sequence continues at coordinate 88,407,067 of NC_057355.1, read as the reverse complement.
GAGGAGACACAGAATCTGAAGCAGGCTCCAGGCTATGAGCAAGCGGTCAGCACAGAGCCTGATTCGGGGCTCGAATCCACGAACTGTGATATCATGACCTGAGCCAAAGTCGGACGCTCAACCGACTGAGCCACCCAGGTGCCCCCATACCATTAATTATTATGATTCCATTGCCACCAGACTCCTGGCTCTTATCCTTTTCCACTTTCTTTAATCACATCTTGGTAGTTTCTCTGAATTCTGCCTCTCTTCCCTCCCAAGCTCCCCGTAGTTTTCTAGAAGAGAAATAGATCTGGAATTCTCTTTAATGACTTTTCCTTTTCCACAGAGTTCCAGCTCTCTGACCTGGTTTTCCAGGTCTTCCTCAGGCTGTCCCCCTACCCACAATTCCAATCTCATTTCTTCTGTTTTCTCACATGCATGTTTTTCTCAGTCAGATTTATCTATTTACTTGTTTCAAGATGCTGTCCTTACTTTCCGTGAAAATAACTCACTGAATTCCTTTAATATCTTCTCTTCCTTTAAGGGTATCTGGAAGGGCTCTTTTTGTAGATGGCCCTGTCCTAGACCTAATGAAGATTTACAGAATGAGGTAAACATGTTCCTTGACCTTGAGAAGCTGTTGGGAAAATGAGGAGAAATGGATAGAGTTCACCTCTTTGCTTTAGCTGTCTTCATGATCAATGTCTGTTTTGACTAAGTCAATTTTATGGAGCCTGGAACTGGTGGTTAAAGACCAGATTGAATACTGCAACCATGTTATGTATGTCCATTTGTATTTTTCAAGTTGGCTGGGCCAGGGGCCATACATTCTGTGTGGTACTATCGCTGGGGTTAAACGTATATATAAGTCATTCTTGAAATGGGTTATTATTCTTCATAAAGATTTTTTTCAGTATAAAACAAACACTATGGCTTTATCACAACACAAGAAAACATGAGTCACAAACTTACAGTCCAAAGACAGTGATTATAGACCTAGATAAAGTTTTTTTAAAAATTTTGATGCTGTCATTTATTTTTTTCCACTCAGCATAGCAACTAGAAAAAAACATTAAAACAGCAGCAAAAAGTCCTGTATTAATCTTTGGGAACTAATTCCAAGTAGAGCTTTTCATTGTTCTTTTTCATAGCACTTGGTTGTTTCTTCATTATTTGCAATACTGTATTTTCTCAATTCTCATTTGTTTCTCTCATGTAAATTTCATAAGGGTAGTGGATGAATTTGTTTTGTTCCTTAGTGAATCCCAAGAGCCCACCACAGTGCCTGACTAGAGTTGGTCTTCTGGAAGTTCCCTACCTCCCTTCTCCTTTTCAGTTGTTTTTAGAAAACTGTAGTAACAAGAGCTTAACTCTGCCCAAATTTTTGCCTCTATCTGAAATAATGTAGCTTTCTTTATTTTTTTCACCAGGATGCTTACAATCTTACTTGATATTATTTTCAGTTGGTTATTATAGTTTTCTTTTTTATTTACCCTTAAGGGGATGTGTTTGAGGTAGCCTTGCATTTAATTTTTGTATTTCAGTTTTAATATTAAATATTATACTCATAATGCATTTTTTGGAATAATATAAATACTCATTTTTAAAAAGGAATAAACTAATATACTTTGTTTAAAGCTTAAGACATTACATTTTTGTATTAGTCATACATTATGTATACATGTATGTATTAATGTCTTGAGATGGACTCACAGGGGATTGTATCTGCAGTAAAACCCTCAGGGACATGCTGTATATTAGAAATATAATTATACTGCTAAACTACAAGCAAGTGTATTCTTTTTCAATCTAACCAAGTATGGCTCTCAGCTTATAGTTTTCGTTTTGTTTCAAGATGCATTTGTTTCGTAAAGACCTCAAGGAATTATGATACATAAGAAATGGGTTTATGTTTTGTTGCTAAAGTATGATCAGGCCAAAAATTACATGTATCTTAGTGATGACAATTTATCTATTCAGGCATTTTTAGTTAGCATTAGAGTTTCTGAAGAAACCCTTCTAGACGCTATAAAATAGAATTCATCTTAAAAACCATATTGTTGATACCACTGTTCTCACATGTCTTTTACACTTTGCTTACCTGTCATTTACACTGTTAACTCCACTGAAGCATGTATGTAAAAAAGCATTTTCTTTTTTTTTTTAAATTGGGATATAATTGACATACAACATTATATTACAAAAGTGCATTTCCCATATGAAAATCTTGTACTACCACACTAGTAGTCACTTACCTAGGTACTAACATAACATGTGACTCTCACATTGTTTTTCTTGAAAATTAGCTTGATGGATTCATTTTCAAGGATTATCAATAATTTGGGGTGAATTACAAGCTCCCACTGAAATAGGTCTTTATACATTGGAATCTATTTTTCTTGACAAAGACTCTCTCTTTAATGGGCAAGGATTAACAGAGGTAAGACCACCCAAGACCCCAGATGGATCAGTGTTGCTCAGTGGCTAGAGGCTACTGAACAGCCAAAGATGCACTTGGTTGGCATGAGGAAAACTGCACAAACCTTCCTCTGCCCATCCCTTCTTTAGTTTGGTCCTGATTTTCTATGTTACCTGACACCTGGCAGGCACCCAAATATTTGTCCATTGAATGAGTACATTCAGTAATTAGAGAGGAGCTTTTTAAGTTAATCGTAGACAATAACAAAAAAATAAGTTGGTAGAAACGTGTCCATTAATATTATATACCAGTTACAGTAAAACCTTGATTTGTGAGCATAATTCATTCCTGAAACATGCTTGCAATCCAAAGCACTTGCATATCAAAGTGAATTTGCCCATAAGAAATAATGGAACCTGAGATGATTTATCTCCCCAACCCAAAAATATCCATATAAAAATGATTACAATACCTTAATATAATACAAAATAATAAAATACAAACTATAAAGAAAAATAAAGAAATTAACCTGCATTTACCTTTGAAAATCTTCTTGGTTGGTGTGAGGGAGAAAAGAGAGAGGAAGGTTATTGTGTAGGATTACTTTGACTATCATTAATGGAATCACTGTTATCTATTGGTTCAATGGAATCTTTTACTGCATGGGCACCATTGTATATGTTTGCATGAATGTTGACTACACTACAACATTAAATACAGTCATATACTGTATTTAATGAGCTGGCAATAAGGCTGCACAGGAAAGGGTCTATATCTGCAGGCAGCCTGACCTAGAATTGAGGCAAAGCATTCCTAAGCTTACTCTTGTATGGAAAATCAAAGGACTGTCCATAGGTGCTTTGAAGTGACAAAAAATACACTAGTGTCTGTTGTGGGCACCTTCCAATATTCTGAAAAATCACCGATTTCTGCCAAATACCGAGACCCAAGACTGAACGTCCGAACATGAGAGACAATCACCCACAATCCTACAGCGAGAGAGAGAGAGAGAGAGAGAGAGAGAGAGAGAGAGAGAGAAAGATAAAGAGAGAAAAGAACCATTGGCTCAGTTGTGATCATGCGATGTTCGGTGTCACATACTACTTGTCTTGCAAGACATTGCTTGTTTATCAAGTTAAAATTTATTAGAAATGGTTTGCTTGCCTTATAGAACACTTGAAGAACAAGTTACTTGCAATCCAAGGTTTTACTCTGTATTCAAATAAGGTGAAGTCTGGAGGCTAAAGGGAGCTGGCATTAATATTTATTTTCTCCGGGTTATTGGAGATACAGTCCAGTAACTGTCAGGGACACGGTGGAAAAAAATCTAGTGCAAAGAGATGGTGTCAAAGTATTAAAAGGATGTCTCTTTCACTTCCCCTTTCTGCTGCTTTTCATTGGTGCTAACCAGTGCTATTGGCAAGGGCCCTGGTATGGGACCCCGATGGCAATATCTGAGGTATTATCTCGGAGCCTAGCTTGTTGTTATTGATTGTGTAAATTTATTTAATCAGGTAGAATTTATTCCCTAGTATATTTACATAGGTAGTTGTTGAGAAATAATAAATAATTTATCTTACATTTAAAAATGATCAGGATGTAGTGTCTTATTTGCATATGAATTCTGATTATATATTGTGGTGGTTGCCAGGCTTGTCACTGCAACTAACAGCAGTAATCTGGGAAAATATTCTTAGGATTTTAATATTAAACCAAGAAATTAAAAAAAAAATGATCCCTAGGGCATGAAAAGAGACCCTAACGTCCCCAGTGGGTTGGGTATAACATGATTTTTGCTCTTTGACTCTATACATAACAGTTGCTTAAACAAATGGATGCTGTTTTTATTTCCAAGTGCTCAATTTTATTTATTTATCAAAAAAATTTTTTTAAGTGTACTTATTTTGAGAGTGTGTGTGAGAGAGAAAGAGAGCAAGCAGGGGAGGGGCAGAGAGAGAGAATCCCAAGCAGGATCTGCATCACCAGCACAGAGCTGGATATAGGGCTTGAACTCATGAACCATGGGATCATGACCCAAGCTGAAATCAACAGTTGGTTGCTTAAACTGATTGAGCCAACCAGGTGTCCCCACGTGCTAAATTTTAAATTGCCTTTGGGCTATACAGTTACAGTCTCAAAAATAATATGGTAAATATTTGTACATTTTAAAAGAATATTAACATTTCTGTTTTCTATTTAAGAGAAGGAAATAAAAACAAGCCCCATTACTTGTGGGAGAATTACTCTTTTTTTCTTTAAAGATGTTTTTTGCTTTTTAATGTTTATTTTTGAGAAAGAGATAGAGAGAGTGCATGCAGGAGAGGGGCAGAGAGAGAGGGGGACAGGGGATCAGAAGCAGGCTCCGGGCTGATAGCAGAGAGCCTGACGCAGGGCTTGAACTCAGAACCACAAGATCATGACCTGAGCCGAAGTCAGACACTCAACTGACTGTGCCACCCAGGCACCCCTAGAATTACTCTTTGGTTACATCAAACACTTTGGGACTGTTTATTAAATTACTATTCAGGCTCTTATTGGTTGGAAGAGGGCAGAGGGATATAGTGCATCATTTTAAAAGAAACCATAGTGACTTTTGATCTTGGGTTGTGCACAATGGTTTACTCTTACTTCACTTGGCTACTGCTGTCATTAGAAGTGCATACTATCTTTTGAGTAAAAAGACAATTATAATCATTTTGATGTATATTGATTTGCCCAGAAGATGTTAATTTTTATTGTAGCCTAGATATTGAGAGGAGAGAATAAACCTGTGGAAATAGAGGTAGTATTTAAAATAAAATTCTTAAATTCACTGATCTCAACTTGTCATTCTTATTTGAGATAATAAAAAGATACCTTAGGGAAGAATGCAGATTCTGACTAATGATTAAATCTGAAGGCAGCACGGGGCAGGGGAGTTTGAAACTCATATCATTTTATTATTGTCAATAGCAGTCACAAAGACTGACAAGAACACCTAATAGATACCTCCTTCAATAAATTTATGAGCTAATCTGAGTTAATCTTTGTAAAATCCCATGAGCCATCTATACCTGGACACTATACCAAGCAATTCATAAGAGGCCACATGGCTTTCTCATAATTAGAAAAGAGTTAGAGCCTGGTGTATTCTATGCAATCATAAAAAAGCCTCAATTCACTCTTCTGTGATTAAAACTCCAAGATATACAGAGAAGGAACAAAAAGCTCTATATTGGAATTCTCCAGCATGTTTAAGAATGAATTGAGTGGCTCAGACCTAAAGCCATCATACACAACATTGATTAATCAAAACATAAATGTGAACAGGTCCCAGGTTGTTAAAAAGAATCTGACAGCACCGAAACTTGGCTGAGAGGATTGGGCACCTTAACTAAATTATGAGGCAGGCAAAGTGTGAGACTCAGTTTCCCTGTCCCCAGAATAAGGCTTTAAGATTTAGATGATCTGACAATTATCTTTTAGGCTTAAAATGGCATGAGGCTATAATTCTAAAATTTAGGGATTGTCTATTGTCTCTAAGCTGTCTTTGGAGCACCTCCCTCATCTACTATTTGTGAGCCTTTTCGCCACATCTCAGACCTAACTAAGGGGACTCACTCAGCTGTGTCTCTTACAGGTTCTAGGTGTTTTGTTTTTTTTTCCTTCTGTACTCTCTCCTCTCATGTATCCTTCACCTTCAGGACCTCCTAAACCGCAACCTAATTTGTTCAAATGATTATTCTAATGTGTTACCTCTAACCTGATATATTTGCATTTATAGAGGGATATTTTCAAATGTTTATGCACTTTTTCCCTTATTTTGTTTAGCCCTTGCAGCATTAAGATTAGACAGTGAGGTTGAATCCTATAGTGCCAAGGGAAGGAAGAATACCAAGAAACACAGAGAGAAGAAAAAGATCTCATTGAGTTTCTATCTAGATTGAGCAATGACAACAACAGCACTAGAAACAATAGATACAAAATTCCTGGATTTTAATTATTTAATTTATTTAAACAACAAGTGCTAGTTTCTGCTTCTGGTAATTGCTTAGTAGCTTCTATCAGAATAACCCTTCCACAAATAACTATAAACTTTGCATAAAATAAAAAACACAACCATCTAAAGACATCAGGAAGCAAACCAAAGTAAGCACTTATCGTATGTATTTTATGTGGACTTTTGGAGGAAGGGAGCAGTACTGAGTGGGTTTCCAATTTCTTACAGGTTTCAGTCTGAAGCTAAGTCCCAGTTGTCACAATAGAAAACCAAACATGGATAGAAACCCTATAGCCTGAGTTTAAAGTTTGCGGCAACCACAGCAGTTGAAATGCAAGGGGGTAGTTTTTGAAAAGAGAGAGCTGCGGAGAGGGAGCCCAAATCCTTCCTATCAATTGCCCAAATGTATGAATGAGCCCTGAATGACACACATATGGGAAGATTCCAAGCTTCCCAGCCAAGGCTTAAAGAACCGAGCTGAGATTTCTGAGCTTGAATTCAGCCTAGTTAACTTTTTGTGACATAAACAGACAAACGAAAATAAAACTCTTTGGAGAAACATAACAGAATTCATTTTTTTGATGTTGAAATTGAACAGTATATAAAAATACATAGAACCTCTTTGTGCGGCTTAACAAATTGTCCAGTTTAAGAAAGAAGATACTGCTAGTAATTGAGAATCTTTTAGCATGCTCATTCATGATCATAGACCCCTTCCTTCCTCCTAATGGTAAACACTACCTTGATGATTGGTTATTGTTGCTTTTCTTTTTTCTTTTTTTTTTTAAATAATTTTACCACCTACTATAAGAGCAATCATACCATAATTACTCTTATACAAGGGCCACAATTACAGGCACACACATTTTTATAGGATGAATACTTAAGAATGGCATTGCTGAGTCATAGAATATGCATGTCTTTGCCTTTCCTGAATAATATCACAGTATTTTCCAAGTAGTCCTACTAATTTTCATGCCCACCAGTAGTATATGAAGGTTTCTGTTGTTTAAAATCTTTGACAACTCCTTTTTTTGTATCAAATTTTAATTTTCTTGCCAGTAATGCTCACAATATTTTGCAGTCCTCATTCTCAGCTGAATACTGTTTCTCCTGTTTCTCTGAGAAAATACAGTTGGAATAGACATGCCACAGCTCACAATTCACAACTTCTACCTCCCCATCTGCATCACTGCCCCTGTACATGCATTTTCTCCTATGCTTATGGAGGAATGGTCTCTGCTGTTAGCTGTAACAATCATCCCACTTGTGCCCTGGATCCATTCTTTATTATCTATGCAAGGACATTGAATTCTGTCCTCTTTTTCCCGCATCATCATTTACCCTTGCTCTACGATAGTTTCCATTTCTGTTTCTCCCAACCTAAAATAAATAGTGGTTAACACAACGGACAGCAACTGCTCCACCTTTCTGCTTTTCTTTACAGCAAAACTATTAAAGAGTTGTCTCTTCTTGTCTCCAATTCCTTACTTCCCATTCTTAAACTCAGTACAATCAAGCTTTCTTCCCTACTATTTCACCAGAACTTCTCTTGTCAAAGTCACCAACTGATTGCTGGATCGCTAACTCCAGGGTTACTTCTCAGATCTGTCAGCAGTATTTGACATTACTTTCTTTAATTTTCCAGGATACCTTCCAAGTTTCCTCCTACTCCACTGGTTATTCTTTCTTGGTCTCCTTTGCTGGTTCCTGCTCTTCACTCTAATCTCTTAACATTGGATACTCTGGACCTCAGTCCTTGCATTTCACCTTCATTTTTTTTCCCTCTCTATTGGTGAACTTACCCAGTGTCATGGTTTTAAACAATATAATTAAGCTCATAACGCCAAAATTATATTTCCTTTCTGGATCTGTTCAGGGAACTCCAGATTTGTTTATTCACCTGCTTACTTGACCAATTTTCTTGGATATCTAATAAATTCCTTAACATGCCCCAAAACAGGCTTTTGATTTTTCTTAGAGTTCGCATAACGTTTGCTTATAGCAAATTAGAAAAAGACGTATCTTTCTCTAGACAGATGCTGCCTGTGTAGGGTGCACTGCTTTGGCTTCTCTTTTTTGCAGCTTCCCTTGTCTTTCTCTTCAAACTGTTCCCACAGGTTTTCATTTCAGATAATAGCGATTCCATCCTTCCTGTTGTTCCAGTCTAATATTTTGCAGTTGTCCTCGACTTTGTTCTTTTTCCCAACCACGTCCAATTAACCATTAGTCCTGATGGATATAGAAGGTTGGATAAGGGGGAAGAAAATTCTAGCCAACGGAATAATGTGTCAAGACAGGGAGCCCAAAGAGCAGGTAACACATTTGAGGAGGTAGTGTAGCTCTTGAGCCTTGGCAACATTTTTCATGCTATGCCTTTTGCCTGGAATGTCTTCTTTTCCACCTTGCACAGCCCAGTGCATGTTTTACAGCTTAGCTCAGATAGGATCTACTCTATTGGAACTTCTTTAACACTGTCTTTTTCTAATTATTACTCTTTATGTCAGTTTGGTTTTGCCTTTGTTTTCTTATCTGCACAATGGGGATAGTAATATTACCCGATTCATAGAATTTTTATGAGATTAAATTGAGTTAATACTTGTAGGTTGCATAGAACAGTGCTTGGCACATGGTAAATACTAATGCTTTTGATAATGCTGATGATGTCACTGTCTTCCCAGTAGACTGTGTGCTCCTGAGGAGTCAGTGGAGTTACGTGGTTTATCTTTGAATACCCAGCATTTAACATAGTGCTAAGCACTTAGTAGATGATTAATATATGTTTATTGAAGGGGTGGATTCATATTACCAGTCGTGCAGATGTGGTTGTGGTTGGATCCACACAGATGCATGGAGGCAGCAGTGGTACACTGGAAAAAGGGCTGGAATTAGATTTTGTGGCAAAGTTCTGGCTCAGACTTTACCAGCTGCATGCATTTGGGCAAGCTACTTGGCCTTTCTGAACCTTAGTTTCTACAGCTGAAATTAGGGATAATAATATTTCAGGATATTTAAGAATCATTTGAGATAATGTACATGACAGTACTTGGTAATCTATAGCTCATGATACTGTAAGTTTTTTTGGTATTCACATTTGTAATTCAAGGTATATCTGCTATAATTACAAAGACATGAGACTTGTATAAGTAAACCAAGTTGTATAAGAAAATCAATCTTGTTATTTTATTTTATTTCATTTTATTTTTTTTGGAGAGAGAGAGAGAGTGTACGAGTGAGAGAGAGGGGCAGAGGAAGAGAGAGAGAATCTCAAGCAGGTGCCACATTCATCGTGGAGCCCGATGAGGGACTCCATCTCATGACCCTATGATCATGACCTGAGCCAAAATCAAGAATCAGATGCTCAACCTACTGAGACACCCAGGCACCCCCAATCCTGTCATTTTATACTTGTCATTGTTATATATGTATGTGGATCTTTTTACTCTTTGTAAGGGAAGGTGATGTGTGGCTAATGATTACTTTTGCAAGTATAATGGAGGCTGTGAGAACATTTTTTTTTTTAATTTTTTTTATGTTTATTTGTTTTTGATAGAGAGAGAGAGAAACAGAGCATGAGCGGGGGAGGGGCAGAGAGAGAGGGAGACACAGAATCAGAAGCAGGCTCCAGGCTCTGAGCTGTCAGCACAGAGCCCGACGCGGGGCTCGAACTCACACACCGCGAGATCATGACCTGAGCCAAAGTCCCCCCAGGCACCCCGGCTGTGAGAACATTTCTATAGTCTGCTCCCAGAACATTATTTTCTGGCTTGCTTGAGTCCTCACAGTTGAAGTGAACAGCTTTCTGCAATCAGCTTCTTAGTCTTCCTCTGTCTTAGAAAATCAGTTTGTGAAAGATAATGTATAATCACACAGTATATTGAAACTAATTTGTAGAATTAAATTAAAAAATTATGAGTTGGTTAATAGTTTTTTATCAAAATGAATTGCTAGGTGATTAAATCCACACTAAAACCCTTGACATTCAAATAGCTTTCTCTTAGGTGCGTTTTTATCAAGGAGATTGTGTGCAGTGATGAGCAGCCATCAGCGTGAAATGTTAGTCAAACAGAACTCACATCTCTCACATTCCTCACTACGGTGGGTTGGCTGTCTGTGCTGATATTTGGCAGCAACTCTTAGCTGTCAGGTCTATTGCAGTCCCTGAGCCAAGAGGGACTGCTCAGTCAAAATTTGTTCTTGCATGTGAAGCTGTATTTTGTCCCATTTATTAAGGGTTTCTTCTGTGTCCCTCTCATAAAAGTACAGAGAAGAACTGTTTTTGTATTCTGCTGCTATCCATTTAAACCAGCCATGCTGAAATGTAAGAAGCCTAGTTTCTTTGTCAGAGCATTGATTACATTTCAGGTCCTGGATATTGGTGATCTGTCTCATCATTTAGTGTTTAGCAACATTGCTGAACCGCTTCAAGGAGCCACGTGCATCATCAGTGGCAGCTGCAGATCTCACAATCATACTGAAGCTTGTGCATAATTGGTTTGATCTGAAAGATGTGACCCAAACTTGACTGCCTTGCAGCTCTGTATTTTATTACTTGTAAACTTATTTTCAGACTAACTGTTGCTACTAACTGTAGCTATGACAGTCTCATGAACATCTCAATGTTGTTAGAATGACTCTCAGTTAAGATTAATTTGGCTGCACTCTGATCAAGAGTGTCAGTCCCGATTGGTTGGCCTTGCCTCTCATTGCAATAAACTTTGTTCTGACTGTCAAAAAAAAAAAAAAAAAAAAAAAAAAAAAAGGGTGCCTGGGTGGCGCAGTCGGTTAAGCGTCCGACTTCAGCCAGGTCACGATCTCGCAGTCCGTGAGTTCGAGCCCCGTGTCAGGCTCTGGGCTGATGGCTCAGAGCCTGGAGCCTGTTTCCGATTCTGTGTCTCCCTCTCTCTCTGCCCCTCCCCTGTTCATACTCTGTCTCTCTCTGTCCCAAAAATAAATAAACGTTAAAAAAAAAAGTTAAAAAAAAAAAGACAAAAAAAAAGATTAATTTATTTCTTGGGGCATGTGGGTGGTTCAGTCGGTTAAGCATCTGACTCTTGATTTCAGCTCTGGTCATGATCTCATGGTTCATGGGATTGAGTCCCGCATCAGGTTCTGTGCTGATAGTGTGGATCCTGCTTGGGAGTCTCCCTCTCTCTCTGACCCTCTCCTGCTTGTGTGCTTTCTCTTTCAAAATAAATAAATAAACTTTAAAAAAAAGGGTTAATTTGTTTCTTCATTTTACTCAAATGAATTATATAGAAGGATCTCTATTTTATATAAGAAAATTATATCTAATATGAATGAATATATAGTTTTATTTATTTATCTATATTTTAAAATGTTTATTTAAATTGAGAGAGAGAGAGGCAAGGGGAGGGGCAGAGAGAGAGAGAGGGAGAGAGAGAATACCAAGCAGGCTCCATGCTGTCAGCACAGAGCCAGATGTGGAGCTCAATCCCATGAACCATGAGATCATGACCTGAGCTGAAATCAAGAGTCAGATGCTTAACTGACTGAGCCACCTAGGTGCCCCTGTAGTTTTATTTTTTAGTTGAGCCCAAGTTCTCATTTACTCTGAATAATTCAAATCTGTGATTGGGAAAGGCAATTGACTGAAATGTGTCCCCCCAAATTCATATGTTGAGGCCTTAACCCCCAGTGTGACTGCATTTGGAGATAGGGTCTTGAAGAGGGTAATTAAGGTTAAATGAGATCATAAGAGTGGGGCTCTAGTCTGACAGGACTGGTGTCCTTGTGAGAAGAGGAAGAGATACCAGAGCTGTCTTTATCTCTGTGTGCACACAGGAAAAAGTTCTTACGAGGATAGAGTCTGACATGGTTGCTTAGACAAAGATGAACAGCTTCATGGGCTGGAGACAGGGACATATGAGAGGATGTGGTGGGAGGTGAGAAAGTTAGGTTTGTTTTTTGAATAACTGGATAACCATGAAGGAGCTGGCTACTTGGCTTACTACCTCTTGTATTATAAATCCTGATCATGGTGGGGCGCCTGGGTGGCGCAGTCGGTTAAGCGTCCGACTTCAGCCAGGTCACGATCTCACGGTCCATGAGTTTGAGCCCCACGTCAGGCTCTGGGCTGATGGCTCAGAGCCTGGAGACTGTTTCCGATTCTGTGTCTCCCTCTCTCTCTGACCCTCCCCCGTTCATGCTCTGTCTCTCTCTGTCCCAAAAATAAATAAACATTGAAAAAAAATTTTTTTAAATCCTGATCATGGAGCAAAAGGAGCAGAAATGGGAAAATCCTTGGACTTCTTAAGAAGGGTCAGGGCTAGGGGCGCCTGGGTGGCGCAGTCGGTTAAGCGTCTGACTTCAGCCAGGTCACGATCTCGCGGTCTATGAGTTCAAGCCCCGCGTCAGGCTCTGGGCTGATGGCTCGGAGCCTGGAGCCGGTTTCCGATTCTGTGTCTCCCTCTCTCTCTGCCCCTCCCCCGTTCATGCTCTGTCTCTCTCTGTCCCAAAAATAAATAAAAAACGTTGAAAAAAAAATTAAAAAAAAAAAGAAGGGTCAGTCAGGGCTAATAGTCATATTATATTTGCATCACAAAGGCTATTGGGGTAGCCTCCTCGTAATTAAGACCTGAAAAATTAAGATTCAGGTAAAACATGAAGCATTTCCCACAATCTCTAATAGATGTATTGCTATATAGATATTAGATATGTTTCATTACGTGATTTTTGGCTCCTTGGTTAACAGTATTTGAAAACCAGCTTGAGAGTAATGTTCACAGCACCGCCCAGATGGCTGTATTCATTAATCTTGTTACTGTCAATGAAAGAAGTGCTCATACAGGCAGCTTTGCTGAACCATCGTGAAAATGTTCCTTTTCCATCTTCTTGAACCAGCAGGCTTCAGCATGATGTGTTGACTGATTAATGCTAGTCTAGGCCAAGCCAAAGTCATGTACAAAGCAGCCAGCTCTCCTCTGAATAATCAACTCTTATTTAGAAGGAAATACAAAGTTGTTTAAAATTAAACACTAACGGGAAAGTGGTGACAGATGTTTAATTGGTTGCTTTCTTGTCCCTTCTTAATGTGTGACACACCCTCATGAGAAAGGTTAGATGGATTGAATGGAAACAGCCACTTAACTATCTGCTCTCACACTCATGATAATATTCACTCCTCATTTCTTTTCAATATGTCCTCATTTTATTTTATTATTTTATTTTATTTTACTTTATTTTATTTTACAGAGAGCATGCAAGCAGGCAAGAGAGGTGGAGAGAGAGAGAGAAAGAGAGAATCTGGTGGGCTCTGTGTTCAGTGTGGAGGCCGACACAGGGCTTGATCCCATGACCCTTGGATTATGTATGACCTGAGCCAAAATCAACAGTTGGATGCTCAACCAACTGACCCACTCAGGCCCTCATTGTAAAATTTATTATATTTTATATTATATTCTCCATTTCTTATAATTTTTCAGTATCTGATTATAAACAAGGAGTTACTGTCCCCATATATTCATTACTGGTTGGAAAGATAGTTTTGAGTGAACTTTATATTTATCACACAGGAAATGTGGAATGCTGAGCTTGGCCCAACCTTGAGAAGTTCAAAGAACTTGTTTCTTTTATTCTAGGCTCTTCAGATACCTTGACTTGCTCACACCAAGGTCTATTGCAAACACACAAGCATCTAGGCACCTTTCATAGAGCTCATATTCTATAGTGTTCATCAAGACCTTCACAAGTTCTCTTCTTGCTTCTACCTTCCATTTCTTTCTTTCTTTCTTCTTTAAGTTTATTTATTTATTTTGAGAGAGAGAGAGACAGCGTGAGCAGGGGAGGAGAAGAGAGAGCGGGAGAGGGAGACTCCCAAGCAGGCTTCACACTGTCAGCACAGAGCCTGATGCAGGGCTCGAACTCACAAAACCATGAGATCATGACCTGATCCAAAACCAAGAGTTGGACGCTTAACCAACTGAGCCGCCCAGGTGCCCCATCTACCTTCCATTACTGATCTACCCCCATCTCTGAAACCCACCTTTCTAACTATGCTTTTGGCATAATTTGGTACTTGCTCTCTGGCTTTGTGCAACAGTGGCTGCTAGTAAGGTTACACTCAGATCTTCTGGCTTGCTTTGGAGGGGTGTGAACAGAGAAATGAATGTTCTAAAGGTAGCTGCTGAATGGGGGTACATATATACGGTATTGAGCAGAGAACCTGCCACAGGTCATGACATACACTTCAGTGAATGGCAATTTCCTGCCATTTTCTATCCTTAGCATTTTCAGGTATCAGAAGAAGGAGATGACAGGAGGGAAGTTGAGAATTTTAGGCTATTTGCTAGATGGAATCAGAATTGAGAAGGGAGATTTTGGAGTGTAGAGTTAACATTTTTCTCTCTCCTTTGATCCATCATAAGATCTAGTTTCATGTTAGACCTTCCTCATAGGCATGGTGGCTGAGGTTGGGAAACATGGGTTCAAATCCAGATTCACTGGCTGTGTGACCTTGAGAAAATTATTTAATGCCTCTGTGTCTCATCTGTGAAATGGAGATAATAACAGTACCTAACTGAGAATTATTTAGAGGAGTAAAAGGCATCACATGTAAAGCACCTAGAAACAGATCTTGGTGCTTAACAACTGCTTGATCAAATTAGCTATTAGTATTGTTATGATTATTTTGCTGTTCTCCGCAAAAAAGCATCTGGCATTTGGGGTGCCTGGGTGGCTCAGTTAGTTAAGTGTTTGACTTTGGCTCAGGTTATGATCTCACGGTTTGTGGCTTTGAGCCCCACATTGAGCTCTGTGCTGACAATATGGATCCTGGAGTCTGCTTCAGATCCTGTGTCTCCTTTTCTTTCTGCCTCTCCCCCTCACTGTCTCTCTCTCTCTGTCTCTCTGTCTCTTTCAGTCTCAAAAATAAAATAAACATTAAAAAATTCTTTTAAAAAGGTATCTGGCATGTAGCAGTGTTATTATTACTAACATTATTATTGTTACCCATATTAGTCACTTCCTATAGGTATGACATAGATTCAGGGTATAGTTTTGTGCATTTTTAGCCTTATTTAAATGGCACGTGTGTTTGTTCACAAAGACTGCAAACTCGCTCTCATTTGAGCTTTTATTTTTGCCTTTTTCAGAACCACCAGAGGCTGTCTCCTAGACAGGTGAAGTCACTCATCTCTTTGCAGCTGTGTGCTGAGACTTGGCAGCCAGTATGTAAGAGACCCTTGGAGGAGATCTGTCTTGTATCAGAATGAAATTTACAACATGATGCCTTGACTACTGATGCTTTGGGCTGACTCACTTTTTTCCTCAGTGACTAACTCCTTTAGTTACTCCTTCCCCTACCTATGGATTGCCTATGTGGATTACTGCTTTCTTGCCTCTGTCTTGCTGTGAATTGTTTGGTTCCCGGGTCTGGCCTGATGGAATTTCATCTTCCATTCCTGGGTTCGAGGAATTGGATACTGCTTACCTTGCTGACCTGGAGGCTAGTCCTTGTGTCCTGATTTTTGATTCTTACCTGCCCTTATATTACTGATGACCTCCGAGTCTAAACATCTTCCTGGTTATACTCAACCATCACAACCAGTCCTCCCCAAGAGACAAGAGCCTTTCCTGAAAAATTGGTGTGGCTGACATACACCATGTCAGGTAAGTTTGCATTTGGTAGTTTGTTCTAGAGGATTCCAAGAAAATTCTATGCCTCCCCTCCTATGGTTCATGTGGTGTGAGTCAGTGGGTATTGTTTAACCACAAGTAAAAAGTGGGTTTGAATTTCTGTCCTTGAGACTGGATACTTCCATTGTGGGGGTGGGGTCAAAGAACAGTTCAGAGTGATCTGCTGAATCCATACATATTCTTTGTCCCAAATGGCAGGCACTTTTTATTTTGTTTTCTTCAACCACAAATCTGTGTAGCACTGCGTGATTTTCTCCTTCTTGAGAGAGTAAGTTTTTGTTTGTGTCACAAACTCAGAGTCCTTGATATGTTGACAGGTACTGGAAATGATGGGATTGGAGAGCTGACAGGTGACTCATGCATATGGATGTCTTCTGTGATTATACATAGCAGTTTATCTGGGGTTATTTATGGTAGCATTGTCACGGCGATCAATGAGCAGTAAACAAGGCTCTCAAAGCCACAGGCAGGGTTTTTACAGCCTCTGACCAACTGTGTTACCTCCATTTTAAAAAGCAAGTTTGATGATTAGCTTATTGAACTGAAGAGTCTTAATATAATTCCCTTTTTTTCCCATAAAACTTAAAAATCATGATGAGCTACAGAAAGTCCGATGAGATGGAAAAGAACTGAGTTTGTGGTTGAAGCCAGAATTCCAGGCTTCACTGAGTGGTTCTATGACCTCGGACCAGTCACCCATTTTGAGTCTTAATTTCTCCATTCTTTTTGGGGGATTAATAGTGTTTGTTCTAGCATAATTCATGAGACTGTTGTAAGGAAGAAATTAAATGATGAATATGAAAGAGTAGTACAGCATGCCCACGAGAAATAAGCCTGCACACAGCATTCTGTGAGAGAGGCTGTGCATCTGGTTCTGCTCATTTTAGGCACCAGAATCTTGACTTATTGCTCAGGAATCCATATACAGTAATACTTTGAAAGGGAGGTTCTTAGCTTAGATTTTAGGAAGATGACAAAAGGATTCCATGAGAATGATTGAATCTACACTTCCTAATGAAACCATATACACTCGACTCTCCATCAGCTAAATGATGGTAAATTCAATACTATATAGGCTATACAAGGATCCTCTGGCAAATCTAGTTCTTTACACTAAGCAGCTGATAAGACCAACTCCTCAGTGTGTCAAATAAGATGCTCTCAGGTCTGTTCTGCGGATACCTCTGTTTAGCTATCGTTAGCCGATACCTTCTGTATTCTGATCCTGGTGGAATTGACTGGAAGTTTTCAATTTATCATTTTTTCAGGAATCATTTCTAGTGGCATATTTTTCAATCTCTGATGATGTGATTGATCAAAGGTCACTTTGCTCATTATTTTGATTTAGAAACTGTTTCCTTCTCTGTAAAATGCTGCTTTTCCAAGCTGTGGAAACCCAAGATTTCTGCAAGTTAGTGAGTCTATAGAAAGGAGGCTTTTAACTAGAGAGACGAAACGTTACCTTGGTGAAGTGGATAAGCTACTGTGTGCTTTCCTCATCCTACATAAAGATGCACCCTGGGTCCTCTGGTTCATATGGGTGGGGGACCTGCCAAGCAGAGGAGCTATGAATTCCCTCACACTCCTATTTGTATTCTCTCCTGTATTTGGGTTCTCCAGAGAATCAGAACCAATGGGATCTCTATCTTTATCTCTAAGTCTATTTCTAAGTCTATCTCTAAGTCTATCTCTATCTCTATTTCTCTCTCTCCCTATCTATCTCTCTCTCTATTCTCTCTCTCTCTCTCTCTCTCTCTCTCTCTCTCTCTCTCTCTCTCTCTCTGTCAAGATATACCTCAAGCAGAAAGAGAATGAATTAGCTTTTCCTCTAACTTTTTCTTTGATCCATGTCCTCCGTAGATTGAATGACGTCCTACACTAGAGAGGGCCCTCTGCTATACTCAGTTCAACAATTCAAATGCTAATTGCTTCTAGAAACACCTCCACAGACACATCCAGAAATAATGTTCTACCAGCTATCTGGGCATCCCTTAGCCCAGTCAAGCTGACACATAAAAATAACCATCATACTTTCCAATTCAGTAAGCCACAGCATTACATCCTAAACCCTGCATTGGTCCTGTGGCTGCTCCATAACTTGGGCTTGACTTCTGCAGTTTAAAAGTTGGGTTTCTAGTTGAGCCACAGAACTCAGGACTCTCCAACTTTTATTAAAGAGTCCGGATGAGTGCCCTCCCAAGCAGTAGTCCTGGCCCTGACCTTCCACAGTTGCCAATACTGGAAATGGATTTAAAAAACAAACCTCTGCCTGCAGTTCTTTTTCTAACCTGAATTTGCTCTTTTTCCCGCACTGGGCTGTGTATGTCCTCCATGAGGTAAGAGCCTGTGTCTGTTTTTCGCAACATCATTTCCACAGAGTCTATCATGGTACAGAAAAAATAAATGTACAAATGAGTTGGTTACATGAAAATTACAAAAAATCCAGTGAACATATAAAATATATTAATATTACACTGATAATTAAACACTAATTACAAATCACTTATTAATTAAGTTGCATATAATGTGATTTAATAGAAAGAGGTTATTAAACTAGATGACTTGAATTCAGATCTTAGCTCTGACTTAATAGCCGATGGCAATTTATTAGCTCTTAAAACTTTGATTTCATAAGTTTCAAATGAAATGATACAGGTAAATGCATACCAGACCATTTGACAAGTAATAATTTCTCAATGAATGCTAGCTTTAATTTTTGCATTATATCATAGAAAAGAAACACTTTATTTTTCAAAAAAAGATAAAATACTTAGTAGCAAATTAGTGTGTGTGAAAATTTACATAATCTTTTTGGAGAAAAAAATTGGCAATAAAAATCAAAAGCATTAAAATGCGCTTACTCTTTGATCATATATTTTCATTTTTAGGAATTACTATAACAATAATTAGGCATTTCTAAAAATATGTATGCAAAGAATTTCTGATAACTCTTATTTATAATTATCAGAAGGGGACAATTAAATATTCACCAATAGGTGAATTTTCTAGGTAGGTTTTTAGTATTACCAAATATATATATATATATATATTTTTTTTTAAATTTTTTTTCAACGTTTATTTATTTTGGGGACAGAGAGAGACAGAGCATGAACGGGGGAAGGGCAGAGAGAGAGGGAGACACAGAATCGGAAACAGGCTCCAGGCTCTGAGCCATCAGCCCAGAGCCCGACGCGGGGCTCGAACCCACAAACCGCAAGATCATGACCTGAGCCGAAGCCAGATGCTCAACCGACTGAGCCGCCAAGGCGCCCACAGATACATGTATTTGTTAATGCGAAAACCCCCATAAAAGGCCCAGTGGAAAAGCAGACCACAAACAGGAAAAATATGGTACCATCACTACTCAGATGAACTAATGACCCTTGTTAACGGAGTATATCTAAAACCATAGCCCCGATTAAGTGTCCAACTTCAGCTCAGGTCATGATCTCATGGTTTGTGAGTTCAAGCCCCATATGGAGCTCTGTGCTGACAGTGCAGAGCCTGGTTGGGATTCTCTCTCTTCTTCTCTCTCTGCCCCTTCCCAACTTGTGGGCTCTGTCTCTCTCTCTCTCTCAAAATAAAAAAAATTTTAAAAAGCCCTACACTTGTGATTGTTTTCAATGTTTTCTTTTCCCAGTGTTATTATTTCTGTAAGTTACACCATTTAGCTGAAATCCTTTTTCTTCAGAGTACTTACACTCCATATTATATAGCTATTTACTATCCACTTCCATTATCAGTATGTTAGTTTCATGGGAGCAGACATTTTAACTCTTATGTTCATAGTAGTATTGCCAATACCTAGAACAATGACTAGCACATAGTAGGCAATCAATAAATATTTGTTTCTTTAATTTTTTTTTAATGTTTATTTATTTTTGAGAGAGAGACAGAGCATGAGCGGGGGAGGGGCAGAGAGAGAGGGAGACACAGAATCTGGGACAGGCTCCAGGCTCTGAGCTGTCAGCACAGAGCCTGACACGGGGCTTGAACTCACGAGCCGTGAGATCATGACCTGAGCCAAAGTCAGACGTTCAACCGACTGAGCCACCCAGGTGCCCCAATAAATATTTGTCTCTTAATTGCCTGAATGACTACTTAAAATGCATTAACTAGAAAAGGATGACAAAAATGTTACAAGTGATTAACTCTTGAAGGCAGAATAGTAGTATTTATTTGTCTGTTTTTTTGCCCTGTCTGCAGACAAATTTATCCCCGGGTTCTAGGGCATGTGACAGCCGTTTGGGTCAGTTACCGGTATAATGGGACTGGGGCTGAATTTGACTTCACTATGGTAATGGTATTATTTTTAGAGCTCTTCTATATTTTGCAATTTTCTGTCTAGTTAGAAGAAATTAAAATTGATATAAATACTGAAATAATGTACACTATTGTTTTTAATGGTCATGATGAAAAGCAGAGAATGAAACTGAATAGTTTGCTATATTAGGTCTGTATTATTAACATATCAGCAGAAGATCAATCAAATTAATCATAAAAATTGACAGCAAAGAAAATCATTAAGGTCAACTATAATCCCAGTGAAATAACTCCTGAGATGGCAGTGTACTGTTCTTAGAGAAATCTTGCTTCATAAAAACTGAACCAGTATTCTTTTTTTAATTTTAATTTTTATTATTATTTTTTTAATGTTTATTTATTTTTGAGAGAGAGACAGAGCACAAGTGGGGGAGGGACAGAGAGAGAGGGAGACACAGAATCCAAAGCAGGCTCCAGGCTCTGAACTGTCAGCACAGAGCCTGATATGGGCCTTGAACTCGTGAACTGCGAGATCATGATCTAAGCCAAAGTCACACGCTTAACCAATTGAGCCACCCAGGTGCCCCTCTTTTTTTTTTTTTTAAATGTTTATTTATTTTTGAGAGAGAGAGAGAGAGAGAGAGAGCACGAGCAGGGGAGGGGCAGAGAGAGGAGACACAGAATCTGAGGCAGGCTCCAGGCTGTCAGCACAGAGCCTGACATGGGGCTCAAACTCATGAACTGTGAGATCATGACCTGAGCCAAAGTTGGAGGCTTAATTGATTCCCAAGCACTCCTGAACCAGTACTCTTAAAACAGAATCAAAGATTATTCAAGTTTAGGAAACTTTAGTTCTAAAAACTTCCTTTGTTCAAGTTTATTTATTTTCACCTTAAAGTAAATTCAATTTTTGTTTTTCTGATTTAAGAAAAATAGTTAATGTTCTTTATGAGATTGACATTTCTGTTATGGTGCATGAGACCAAAACTGTCCTTTGCAGACCTTACATACACCCCACAAAGTATAGGATATTTTTGTAAATTCCTTACCAAAAGCAGTCTGTGCAGCTCTCTTGATATTATAACAACAACAGCAAAAAACCAAAGACATCATCTCATCCTGTTTTCTGTGTTTTCACACTGTTTTCATACTGTATTATAAGTTCCTAGTGGGCTGACAAAATATGATTTTGTTATTAACCTTGGTCAAGTACCATGCACATCTCTATGCTTAACAATGTTACCTTTTTAAAAGAAAAAAAATCTCTGAAGCCATGGAGATGGAAAAGAAAGAATAATTTACAAGGAAGAGTGCAAAACAATTTTCCTTTCATAATGCTTTATTATTGCATAGTATACCCTGGGGTACTATATATGAAACAGCTTTGATGATATATGTTTGTTAGTCCAACAGATAATGGCATATCCCTTGCTATACTTAACAAGAAGTACAATTCATTTTGATAGTGTCACTGAAGTAATATTACCTCCAGCTTTAGAAACATGATGTTTCTCTGAGCATATGCAATTATTTTGTAGAAATCAAACTACCAAATATGGATATTATAAGATAGTTTCTATCATGTGCCTAGTAGTTTTTAAGATTCAAAAAAAACCTCGTTAAAATGGTGGAAAATGTGTATATTTAGTTATTAGCTAGCATTTGGAAATACAGACTGTAGGTGTTAGTGATAATGCTTGGGGCTAATTTAGGTGCAATTATGGAATTTTTATTACTATTTCTTGTTTTTCAGAACAGCACATTTTGTCAAATATTTATAAGACAATTCTAATAGGGCCAAATAGGCTTTATTGTTTTATTCCTTCCTTCCTCCCTCCCTCTAACCCTCCCTCCCTCCTTCCTTTCCTTCCTACATTTCTTCTTTCAGTAGATATTTATGGGACACCTACTATGTCTTAAGTGCTATGCTGGCTTCTGGGAATAGAGTAGGGAACCCAACAAATACGGTCTCTGTTCTTGTGGAACTTACAAAGCAGAAGAAACAATTGTTCATTGATTCAGCATATATTTATTGGGCAGCTAATGTGCCAGACACACTGCAACAGTGAAAGCTACAGACAGGGCAATGAGGTGGAAAGCACTTGGTATGTTCCAGGAACAGTAAGGAGGCTGACATAATCAATAGATTGGATTGGAAACAGAAGGGAAGCTGTAGCAGTCATCTAGGTGAGAGATGATGGTGGCTGGAACTAGGGCAGTGGTAGAGCAGATGGGGAGAAGGGAACAAATGTAAAACCCACTTAGTGGTAGAATTGACAGGGATATTCGGAGGGTACCCTCAAAATATTAAGGTCGTTAACTTTGCTGATCCATCAAAGTCTAGTTCACATCTGGTTTTCCATAAATGTATCCCTGATAATTTAGAGCTAAGAAAGACCATTATTCATCACATATGGGATTAGCTTTATGTGCACTGTAATAAGTATATACTAGATTTTGTTTTGTAACACTTTACTTATCCACTAGCTTATTAGCTTTTGAAACTTTGTTTTACATAAATAAAATATAAAAAAGTATAAAATTTATAAATATTATATAATATATAAAAATATATGTATAAAATATGTATTATATATAAATATGCATAAAATATGTAAATGTCTTATATATAATTCTAATTATAGTCAACATGGGTCAGTAAACAATTAGGGATTGGTAATGATGCTCTTCTCCTGGAAATTTATTTACTTATTTATTTAAAAAAAATTTTTTTTTCTTCAACGTTTATTTATTTTTGGGACAGAGAGAGACAGAGCATGAACGGGGGAGGGGCAGAGAGAGAGGGAGACACAGAATCGGAAACAGGCTCCAGGCTCTGAGCCATCAGCCCAGAGCCTGACGCGGGGCTCGAACTCACGGACCGCGAGATCGTGACCTGGCTGAAGTCGGACGCTTAACCGACTGCGCCACCCAGGCGCCCCTGTTCTCAGTTTTTAAGAGTCTCTTCTGGCACCACTTTTATTTTATTTATTTATTATTATTATTAATTAATTAATTAATTTATTTATTTTTTTAATTTTTTTTCAACGTTTTTCATTTTTATTTTTGGGACAGAGAGAGACAGAGCATGAACGGGCGAGGGGCAGAGAGAGAGGGAGACACAGAATCGGAAACAGGCTCCAGGCTCTGAGCCATCAGCCCAGAGCCTGACGCGGGGCTTGAACTCACGGATCGCGAGATCGTGACCTGGCTGAAGTCGGACGCCTAACCGACTGCGCCACCCAGGCGCCCCGTGGCACCACTTTTAAAGAGATCGTTTGTCAGGACACAAATCATATAAGAGGAACAGAACTAGGGCTTCCGGAGTAAATCATTCTATTTCCTCTACAGCTTTTATCCTGTAAGTTTTTTATTTGGAACTTGGATAAACCATCAGATATCCCTAATACAGTACAGAGTCATAGCACTAAGTAGACTTAAGGAAAAGAGGCTTTATTAACTTCATCTTGCTTTTTGCTTTGTGGGTAGACCTTTATCATAGTTCCTTTGTCCTTGAAATCTTTTTTGGACCTTATTCTATACTTTATGGAAAGTAACAGAAGAATTAGTCCTAAGAATTATGAGCATAATTTCATGAGCTTTCAGCAAGACAGTTTCAAAGTGGGTAATACTGAATTCTCTATTTCAGCAACAACATTTTATCTTCTGTTGAATCTTCATCTCTGTGATTTGCAATGGTAGTCATTATATAATATGATGGAAAAAGAGACATGGCCGGAGATGAGGCCAAAGAGGGATGGATCTTGACAGATTGGAACTAACTTCAAAAGAGGAGAAAATTGATTTGGGGTTGTATCAAGTGTACTTGGAAATAGAAGGTGTAGTCTTTATCCCACGAGTATATGAATCTTCATAGATCACTAAGTCCCTTGGGAAAAAATGGCTACTACTGCAGAAGTGCTTGTCAGGTCAGATTTATCTAACATGGTATTTGCTGCAGACTTTTATTCTTATAGGTCAATGTGGCATATGAATCCATCTTTAGTCTGTGTGTTTTAAGGCCTTATCTCTGTAAAAAAAAATTGGTATTAAGGTGACAAAGTTTGTAGAGCAAGCCTTGGAGAAAGGTATGTATCGTTCCAGCTTGATTGTTACTAGAATGTAGATGCAGGACTTCCTATTGTGAGATTAATGAAAATACCACCCGCCATTGCTCACATTACTGGGCAATTTAATCTGTCCATAAGGGAGGGGAGTAAAATTCAAAGAACAGCAAAGAATGCTTAAAAGGATTCATTGGAAATGATGAAACAGTGGGACTTCAAAATAGAATCATAAGGTTAGATCTGCAAGAAATCGTAGATGCCATTTAGTCTTGTCTTTTCATTTTACTGAGAATCATAAATGAGGACAAAATCTCCTTTTGCTCAGAATCATAATCCAGAATCACCTGTTTTGGGACTTCCACCGGTAGATCAGAGCTGTGATAAAACTCAGGAAGGGTCATGACTCCCTTTCTCTTCTTTCTGTCACACTGATCTATCTTGAAGTTGAAGCCGTTACTTATAAAACTATCTGTAAGGTGCCACTTTATCTGACCTATTTGCACCCTCTCTGCTTTCTGGTGAATTTAATGATCTCACAGAGCCACAGATATAGCAGCTTATGTTACTTCTTTTTTTTAAAAAAAATTTTTTTTTTTCAACGTTTATTTATTTTTGGGACAGAGAGAGACAGAGCATGAACAGGGGAGGGGCAGAGAGAGAGGGAGACACAGAATCGGAAACAGGCTCCAGGCTCTGAGCCATCAGCCCAGAGCCCGACGCGGGGCTCGAACCCACGGACCGCGAGATTGTGACCTGGCTGAAGCCGGACGCTTAACCGACTGCGCCACCCAGGCGCCCCATATGTTGCTTCTTACCTTTGTCATATGATTACTCATTCCTGGAGAATTCCATGCCCTTTCCCCGCCTGTTAGTCTGCAGTCTACTATAGTTGACAGTCTACTCGGCTTGGTCAAATCCCATTTCTGCCACAGAGCTTTCCCTGACTGTTCAGCCATGACAGATTTATGGTTTCTGAATTTCTCAAGTCCTTACAGTTTACAAAAGTGGATCTCAAGTCCAGCTACTTTTTAAAAATCAACTGGGGAGGTTTTTTTTTTTTAATATTTGAAATTTTATTTTATTAAACATTTTTTAATGTTTATTTATTTTTGAGAGAGAGAGAGAGAGACAGATCGTGAGTGGGGTAGGGGCAGAGGGAGAAGGAGACACAGAATCAAAAGCAGGCTCCAGGCTCTGAGCTATCTGCACAGAGCCTGATGTAGGGCTGGAACCCACAAACCGCGAGATCATGACCTGAGCTGAAGTCGGACACTTAACTGACTGAGCCACCGAGGCGCCCCAAAAATTTTATTTTAAATGCAGATTCTTGAACCTTACTTTGAAGATTCTATTTTGAGATAGGTCTGGAGTAGAGCCTAGGAATCTACATTACCCACCGCCCCTACCCCCCACAAAAAAACAAAAAAAACCCCAAAAAACCAACTTCCCAGATGAGCAGATTGACTTGGGAACCAATGATCTAAAATACAGAAGAATTTAAAGTTTCTTCTGTATGAACATTTTTTTTTCATGTGAGTTTGTTTTTATATTTCAACTTATAATGTGAACTACAGTGTGGTAGAGGATGATGGGAAAGGGAGGAAGGTAGTAAGACTTGTTTGCAAAAAGGAGTAGGATCTGCTTGCAAAAGAAGTATTGAGAAGCACATTCCTTGAAACACTAGCTATTCTGGTGAAAATTAAAATGAAGGGAGACTCCTAAAAAAGATATTTGTTCCACAAAGCTGCTAGCTATAGAAACATCACTTGATACTGCAAAAGAAAAAAAATACTTCAAAATGTAGCACAGCTCATAGAGTATAAATGTGTATGTATTCAATTTGGGTCTTAGCAAATACTTTTGGGGACTGTATTCTTTTCTTTTTTGTCTTTTGTCTTTTGTGATTGATGTATAATTAACATATAGTGTTACATTAGTTTCAGGTGTACAATATAATGATTCAGTAATTTTAGACATTTCTCACTGCTCATCATGATAAGTGTACTCTTTTTTAAAAAAATTTTTTTTACATTTATTTATTTTTGGGAGACAGAGAGAACAGAACACAAGTTGGGGAAGGGCATAGAGAAGGAGACACAGAATCCGAAGCAGGCTCCAGGCTCTGAGCCATCAGCACAGAGCCTGATACGGGGCTGAAACCCACAAACCGCGAGATCATGACCTGAGCCGAAGTTGGACGCTCAACCGACTGAGCCACCCAGGTACCCCATGATAAGTGTACTCTACTTATTTCACCCATACCCCCACCACCTGCCTTCTGGCAACCACTAGCTCGTTCTCTGTATTTGAGTCTACTTTTTTGTCTCTTTTGTTTGCTCATTTGTTTCTTACATTCACATACGAGTAAAATCATATGGTATTTGTCTTTGACTTATTTCATGTAGTATACCCTGTAGGCCCATCCATGTTGTTGCAGGTGGTAGGAGTTCATTCTTTTTTTATGGCTGAGTAATATTCCATTATATCTATATCTATCTGTATCTATATCTATCACATCTTCTTTATTCATCTTTTGATGGTCATTTGGGCCACTTCCATAATTTGGCTATTGTAAATAATTCTGTAATTAACATAGGGGTGGATATCTTTTCAAATTAATGTTTCATATTCTTTGGGTAAATACCTAGTAGTGGTATTACTAGATCAGATGGTAATTCTACTTTTAATTTTTTGAGGAACCTTCATACTGTTTTCCACAGTGGCGGCACCATTTTGCATTTCCTCCAACAAACAGTACACAAGGATTCTCTTTTCTCCACATCCTCACCAATAATTGCTGTTTCTTGTGTTTTTGATTTTAGCCATTCTGGCAGGTATGAGGTGATATCTCATTGTGGTTTTGCTTTGCATTTCCCTGATGATGAGTGATGTTGAGCATCTTTTCATGTGTCTGATGGCTATCTGTATGTCTTTAGAAAAATGTCTATTCTGGTGATCTGCCCATTTTTAATCAGACTATTATTAGTTATTATTATTATTATTATTATTGATTTTTGAGCTGTATAACTTCTTGATATATTTTGGATATTAACCCCTTATTGGATTTATCATTTGTAAATATCTTCTTCCATTCAGTAGGTTGCCTTGTCTTTTTTGTTGACGTAGACCATACTAGTAAAGATACAGTAAACATTTGCTGAATGAATACACTTGATAACATGCATTTATGAAAGTGAGACTGGGTTAGAAGATTTAAGGAATGACAATAAAAAACTTAAAAAGGACGAAATGGCTTTAAAGATGAAGAACAATAAGGATAAAATTTGGAAATAGAGTATGTAGTCCATATAGATCAGACATAAGCCCAAAGGCCTTCAACGTTAGCAGACTGCCTAAGAGAGTGAAGTCCAGATAAGACTTTAGTCAGTGACAAGGATTCTGATGGCCTGGGAAGTATATCCTAGCCTAGAAGTGTTCAAATCCATTATGAAACAATCACAAACAAAACAAAACAAAAAACCAAACAAAAAACCACTTCTAAATGTAGAGCAGAATTCTGTTCCTGCTGTCCATTTGCAAGTGATGATACCATACAAATTCTATGGAAATGCAGTTGTAGTCCTTCCAATTACTTTTTTATATGTTAAAATGTGTGGTATAAGTCACAGAAACTGCACTGACCCAGGAAGGAGTTTGGCCTTTTGCGTTCTGGAAGAGTCTCTTCCACTGAACCATCTGTGACTTTGGACCAACTAATTAGCTGTTGTGGGTCTCAAGCCATTCATCCTTTGGCTGTAGATAAAAATGTCACTCCCTGGAGTATAGACAGATATTTTTAACTCTCCAGAGTAAAGGTGCTTATAAAAGTTAAAAATAACTGACATGAGGGGTGCCTGGGTGGCTCAGTCCATTAAGTGTCTGACTCTTGATTTTGGCTCAGGTCATGATCTCACGGTTCATCTGTTCGAACCCTGTGCTGGACTTTGCATTGACAGTGGGATTCTCTCTTTTCTTTCTTTCTGGCCCTGTGCCCCGTACTTGAGTGCTTCTCTCAAAATAAATAAATAAACTTAAAAAGAACTGATATGGGGGCGCCTGGGTGGCTTAGTCGGTTGAGTGTCCGACTTCGGCTAAGGTCAGGATCTCGCAGTTCGTGAGTTAGAGCCCTGTGTCGGGCTCTGTGCTGATAGCTCAGAGCCTGGAGCCTGTTTTGGATTCTGTGTCTCCTTCTCTCTGCCCCTTTCCCACTCATAAATAAATGTTAAAAAAAATTAAAAAAAACTGATATGATTCTATAGAGCATTTAGACTTCTTAGAAAAAAGTCTCTTTATATGTGTATTTTATTTCTCCTTTTTTCTGCCTAAAGAAAAGTAGACAAAGCTTCAACCATATCTCTTATTTTAATCCATGTCCTATCCATAAGAAATGCATAATAAATGTATTGATGAATTACCATGCAAGCTGAGAAGCTGCATGCTGGCTTGCTTGAGGATTCAATTAAAATTAAGCAGTATTATTTTGAATAATCAAATGCTGTTCTGAATAAGTAATTCAAGTAAACAAGGCAATTAGTAAAAAGTGATGGTGATGAAGTTGAGTGGGAGCAGTTCTTATATATATATGAAATATAACTTCAATATATGTTTTAAATATAACATCAGAATTGAAAAAATAATAGCTTGTTGGAATGGAAAAGTTTATATTGGAATTAATAATTTCCCCAAACAGCTAAGAAGTCCTTAAAAAAATTTTTTTTTTACATTTCATTTATTTTTGAGAGAGAGAGAGAGACAGAGCACAAGTGGGGGAGGGGCAGAGAGAGGGAGACACAGAATCTGAAGCAGGCTCCAGGCTCCGAGCTGTCAGTACAGAGCCCGATGCGGGGCTCAAACCCACGAACCATGAGATCAAGACCTGAGTCGAAGTCAGTTGCTTAACCGACTGAGCCACCCAGGCACCCAAGAAGTCCTTTTAGTTTGCAGTCAATCTATAACCCTCCTTGATAAAACAGGTTTAATACAGTTTATAATGCTATATTTGATAATAATGTAAAAGACTGTCCCTGTCCAGTAGCCAGGTCTAGAGCTAATATGAAAGTTAGGACTGCACCTATACCACATTAAACAACTGTATGAAAAACAGTCCAGGAAAGCATTCATGTGATAGCTAAGTAATATAAACTTCCATTCTCTTCTCCTCTGTCTCTGTTTCTGTCTCTCTCTTTCTCTTTCTTGGAATTGGCTCATGTAATTGTGGAGGTTGGCAGGTCCCAAAACTGCAGGTAGGCTGGCTGGCTGGAGACCCAAGGAAGAGATGATCTGCAATTGAAATCTGAAGGCTGCCTTTTGGCATAATCCCCTCTTCTTTAGGGAGATCAGTCTTTTATTTTATTTTATTTTATTTTATTTTATTTTATTTTATTTTATTTTATTTTATTTTATTTTTATTATTAATTAATAAAATCTGAGTATAGTTGACACATGATGTCACATTAGTTTCAGCTGTACAATATAGTGATTGGATAATTCTGTATGTTATGCTAGGCTCACCACAAGTGTAGCTACCATCTGTCACCATATATGCTATTGCCATTTACTGTATTCCCTATGATGAACCTTTTATTCCCATGACTTATTCATTTCATAACTAGAAGCCTGTATCTCCCACTCTACTCCACCCATTTTGCCCAATCCTCTACCCTCATCCCTTTGGCAACCACCAGTTTGTTCTCTGTATTCATAGGTCTGGTTCTCCTTTTTGTTTATTCATTTGTTTTGTTTTTTAGATTCCACACATAAGTGAAATTTTAGTATTTGTCTTTCTCTGACTTATTTCACTTATTTCAAATAACCATCTAGGTCCATGCAGGTCAGTGTTTCCTTTTTTGTTTTTTGTTTTTTAAGGACTTCTGCTGACTGGAGACCCATCTACATTATGGAGGGTAATGTGCTTTACTTATAGTCTGCTGACTTAAATATTAATGTCATTAAAAATATCTTCACAGAAACATCTAGAATAACATTTGATGAAATATCTGTGTACTATGGCCTAGCCAAGTTGACACATAAAATTAACCATCTTAATATGCTATGTATTTTTGTAGCCCTCCTTCAGATCCTTGTTGAAATGAGGTAGGGTATAAAATGTACCTAAAGTTAAACATGGTCTATTTATAGTTATTTCTAAAAGCATTACCTGGTACTACTTTTGGTTTCCTTAAGCCCCACCCTGGCTTGTCTGGGACTGCTATTTCTTTATCACTCTGGCATTGAAGAGCTCTATGCTGCCAGAGAGAAGCAAGCCTCAGTTGGGTGTTAGCACATTGGCTGTCAAGGGTGAAGGAAGAGGGTTTTCAAGGCAGTCACCAGTAGTTTGGGCTCTTACTCATGCTCTCTGGGCATCGGGTGGAAGTGAAAATACCTGACAGGCAAGACTGTTGTGAAGATCAACTACAATTGCCCACCTTGGACTTATCCTTTGTTTTGAAATTGCTATTTTCCAACCCTGCATCATAATGTAAAAGTTTACTCCCTAAATGAAGCTGATCTCATCTATAGGAAAAAAGAGATTCTTGGCTTCTGCCTTTTCCTTTTATTGCCACTCTTCATTTTATGTACCTCTGCTTAAGGAAAAGGGGTCAGTAATTTGGCCACCCCATTGCTGAAATGTTGCCAACTCTTGGTATATGCACAGCATTGTGGAGAACTCCCAAGGCTCCAATTGCTTTATAAAACCTTAAAATCACTCAGTGATGCTTATCAACAGCTAATATTAATGGATAATGATGAAAACCACAGATGTCTTCCCAGAACTGACAGCATAAAATCAATCGGGTCTGAGCGATCTTTTTTTGTTGTTGTTGTTAGGAAATGTCAAAAAATTATGGAAGTAAAGTAAGCATATTTTTTCAACTTTTATCTTATAAATTTTTTTTTATATTTTGTAGCATTAAATTATCATGCCTACCTGTTGTACATTAATAATATCAAATGCAATTGGTTGAACTATATTTGAGGAAAATAAAACATCAGAAAAATTTTGAAAATTTTAACACATTTTTAAATTTAAAACTTCATTTATAAATGTTTTTATAAGGCAGCCATAATATTGCTAAATAGGCTGTAGAGAAATGATAGAGTTTTTTGGATTGTGTGGGCACCAACCATTAAACCTTTGGCTTTCACTATGAAAATTAACACTACAGTCTTATCAGAGCATGCACAGTGAGCTTCAGATCACTACCCTGCTGGGAGCTGAGAGAGGAATTTGTGGTATACATTCACTGTGGACTCAATAAATGCTCATGGCCATTTTGTTTTTGGTTTTTAGTTGGAGGTGAGACGTTTTTGCTGAACAGCTTTTGGTTGTTCAGAATCAAACTCCATGTCTGGATAGATAGTAGTAAACATTGTATTCTTGGAAGTTTTCTGTTTACATTTAACACATGTTTACTGAGCACTTATTACATACAAAGCTTGATATTCTGGGCTGGAAATATGGATAGGACACAGATCTGTCCTTCAAGGAAGTTAGTATTTCGTGGGAGATAATACCAGCATTTTCTTAAAAAAATTTTTTTTAATGTTTATTTATTTTGAGAGAGACAGAGAGAGAGAGAATGAGCGGAGGAGGGTGGAGAGAGAGGGAGACACAGAATCTGAAGCAGGCTCCAGGCTCCAAGCTGTAGCACAGAGCTTGATGTGGGGCTCGAACTCACTGACCATGAGGTCACAATTCGAGCCGCAGTCAAGGTGCTTAACTGACTGAGCCACCCAGGTGCTCCAAATATTATCTTTTTAAATAGCTAATACCAGAATTATATTTAAGAGAGTGATTACTTTCCATGAAGAAGAATTTACTTATCTGCTTCTGGAAGTATATAAGCTTTTATTCTCAGAGCTGAATGAAATAGGCTAAGGGTCCCATTGTTCATAGTGCAGAGTTCCAATTTATTCCTCTGTTTTAATTATACTTCAATGTAGATTTACATGGAGCACAGAGCTCCTCCAGTTCAGCCTCTCCAAAACTAAAACTGTCTGCTGGAAGGAGGGGACCTGGGTCTCTACCCTTAATGCAGAATTTCTATAAAGCCTTCTATTGTTAGCACTGTGCCACACCCCACCTATGAGGCAGGCTTTGTTTCTCATTTTTGAAAATTTCTTGTTCATCTGCTTATCAGCATCCAAGATTTGTTGACACTTTATCGTCATTTCCTTTTTCAGGCTCTTTAGTATTTTGGTTTATTAATGTTACTTCCTTTACTTTTACGTTTTGGGCTTTGGGGAAGAAGCAGAAGTAATCACTTGCACAAGGATTGTGTACAATTACCTATGCTTAACCCTGTGACATCTTTGAAGATAGCACTGAGAGACCTGATACCTTTGTGGCATTGCTCCCAGACCACTGCAGATATGGTTCTTGGCATATCTCATTCATGCTATACATTGACCTAATTGGAAGTTTACTATTAAATAGCACGTGCCAAATTCCAGGTCTGAAGGACATTACATCATTATGCGGGGATCTATGTGACATTATTATAACCGAATCCAAATCTGTCTGCCTCATGCACAACAAAGTTAATCACTGAGACATCAGATTTGCAGCAAGGAAGGGCTTATTTGAGAGGCAGCCACAGGAGGAAACAGGAGAGCAAGACTCAAATCTGCCTCCCTGAAGGAGAGAAAAAGATTTTATAATCATAGGGGTTGTGATTACATACCTATTGAAGAGTGGGGAAATGTGACTATTTGTGAGGAAAGCGCTTGAGCAAGTGTATATGTAACATACATCGCATGTTCACTTTGGTGTGGAGACTTAACATCAGAAAGAAGCAAAATTCAGCTCCTCACCTAGGGAGGTTATCAGAGGACAAGGAGAAGGGGCTATGGGCATTCTCTAAGAGCTGGTATAAACTGGGTGGGGTCTTGGGCTCATTGTCTCAGGTAAGGAGTACAGGGCCCTGCTTGCCCATAGGTTGGAACCATATTAGTTGACTTTGAGTCCAGGTTTCTGCAGAGATACTGAGTAGATTTATTAGTGGGGTCCAAAAAGACACAATAGCTGATTAAGCAGAAACAGTTCTCTGGAAAACAAATTTTAAATTTCCTGCTAGTTTACCTCATTAACCTTATGGAACATAGTTTCAGTTCCCCGTAAGTTATGATCATTCTTCAGTCTTGAAGGAATGGGGATGGTGTCCACTCTGCCTGCTTTCCTTATCTCCTCTGGTAAGGTAGGTTTTGGGTAAAGAGCAGTTTTGAAAATCTTAGCTATAAGCAAAATTCCTTTGATGATTAACATGCCTACATACAGGGCTAAGCAGAAGTTCTTAATCTGTAGATCACAGCAGCAAGGGAAATAGAAGGAACATGCAGCCAGACATGCTAAGTTTCTCCCTGTTACATTATATAGCATAGGGCCTTCCTATATTTGCTAAATACTTGAAGGGCAAAGTTGTGTCCCAACTGGGATATAATATCTGAATAAGACATGCAATTAGACTGTAAGGAGTCTAGACTCCAGGTACTCTGCTCGGGGAGCTAAGGACACACACAAGTAATGATAACACAACAAAGGGAATGCTAAGTGCTCTGTAGTAGGTATTGGGAAGGTACTCTGAGAATTCAGGGGAGGGAAAAATTAATTGTGATGGAAAAGACATGAAGATCAGAGATGAGTTGGCATCTGACCTGGAGCAGAAAGATGAATAAAAAGGGCATTTCAGGTGGAGGGGAAAGTATCAAAAAAAGAATTGGAAGCATGAACATTTCAGTATTGGCGTTTACCAAATTCCATTGATTGTAAGATGCATCTATTGGAAAATACTCAACAATTTTATATATTAGGAAAAAGCCCAATCCCAATTAATACATTATATGATTTTTTTCTTCATAATTTTTATTTCATGCTATTAAGAGTGCTTTCAGATTTATGTAATGTGGATTTTATCATATTTTATTCTTGTGCATTTGTAAAAAGGAAAATATAAACAAAATAATATTCCTAATAGGTTTTTAAATTCAGAATCTGACTCTTCTGAATCACTGTTCCATGTAGAATTGGTAATATCCATGTTCTTCTACACAGTGTTATCCTTGTGCTTTTCAGTGCATCAGTGAACGGGGTGCTCCACTTGTGTCTTTGGAATTTTATTCTAAGCAACTGGGCACCTAATCTATACCTCTTGACCTTATTAGGAGACAGCAAATAGATACCTTGATCTTACCAGAAGTGTTAACTGAATATTTTCTGATAATGGCCAGGACTCATACCTTTTATTTAAATGATCCTCATTTAATTTGTTGGCTGAAATGTTGAGGAGTTGCATGTTGTCTGATCATCCCACTAAGAATAATAGCTGAGTTCTTGTATGTGTAGGCAATGACAATTTGCCATGACTGGCCTGGCTGGAAGTGGTTATAAGATGCTGTTGATATAAGGCATACATCCTGACTTTAGAAATGTTAATATATGAAAAAACTAAATTGATAAGGTACAGTACTATGATTTGGCATTAAGAAATCATTTGTGTAATTGAGTAATAGCTATCTCCCTCAGCATTCATAAAGACAGAGTTGTCTTGTTCAACATTAAATGCCTAGAGCCTAGCATGGTGCCAGCTCAAACCAGATGGGCAATAAATATTTATGGAATAATGAGTAACGGATGGAGAAGGACAATTAGGTCTTTTTGTCTAGAGATACTCTGTCCAATATGGTAGCCACTAGTCAGATGTGGCTATTTAAATTTTGATTAATCGAAATGAAATAAACTCAATATTTAGATCTTCAGTTGAACCAGCAATATTTTAAGTACTCATTAGATACAAATGGCTAGTGGCTACTGTCTTGTATAGTACAGATACAAGACATTTGCTTCATCACAGAAAATTCTTTGGGTAGGTCTGGTCTAGAATATAGGGAACATGAAGGAGAGTATTGGAAAAGGATGGAATGGGATTTTGGAGATAGGTAGTGATCTTGGGAAATTAGACAACATGAGGCTCAAACAATCAGAACATGAAAATACATACTTGGTATATCCTTAAAACAAGGTGCCTTTTTTAAAAACTGAATTTATCAGGTGCTAGAGTACTGTAATTCTCCATGTATCTTTGTAGGCTTTTCTTAGATCCTTCTATATAGCAATAAACAGACAAATAAACTACTATAATTGCCATGTGGCCATGCACTATTGTAGTTTGTAAATTGCAATCGTCAACTTATGCTTTCTCCTGTGATTTAGTCAAAAAACTTTTTTTTTTCTTTTTTTTTAAATTTTTTTTTCAACGCTTTTATTTATTTTTGGGACAGAGAGAGACAGAGCATGAATGGGGGAGGGGCAGAGAGAGAGGGAGACACAGAATCGGAAACAGGCTCCAGGCTCCGAGCCATCAGCCCATAGCCTGACGCGGGGCTCGAACTCCCGGACCGCGAGATCGTGACCTGGCTGAAGTCGGACGCTTAACCAACTGCGCCACCCAGGCGCCCCAAGTCAAAAAACTTTTAAAACTTCTTTAGGTAGGGATGCATCTATGGTAGAATATTTAGAATCCTCTGGCCAAGTTAGAGCAAAGAGGGACAGAGTGGAATATTGTGGTTTTGGAAAATTCAGGGAACCCACTGAATATTTGT
Source organism: Prionailurus bengalensis (assembly GCF_016509475.1). Taxonomy (NCBI): domain Eukaryota; kingdom Metazoa; phylum Chordata; class Mammalia; order Carnivora; family Felidae; genus Prionailurus; species Prionailurus bengalensis. Next base: position 88,371,102 of record NC_057355.1, on the reverse strand, counting down.
ATCAGGAAAAACACCCAGTCCCTCCCTCCTCAGTAGGGAAAAACCTCTTGTGTCTTTTCCTGTGTCTCTCCTTTACCCTCACACTACTACTGCATTCACAACACTTCTGGGACGAGATGTGTATGGGGTTTTCCCAGACCAAGCAATTCTGTGATACACACTGGTGTCTTACAGTTTAACTCAGTTATGATACTATCTATCTCTCTGGACATAACAAGATCCCACAGGTTGAGAGCTCAGTCCCACAAGACTGCCCTCACTTTAGATGCCAATCTCAAGCCCAGGTTGTCACCTGTGCTTCTGGCCCATTGGCTATACCAGAGATTCTCGTGATCCCCTCCTCAGGTTTGATTAATTTGCTAGAGTGGCTCAAAGAACTCAGGGAAACACTTACGTACATTTACCAGTTTATTAAAGAATATGAAAAAAGCTACAGATAAACAGCCAGATGAAGAGATACGTAGGGTAAGGTCTAGGAGGGTCCTGAGCACAGGAGTTTCTCTCCCCATGGAGTTGGGGTGTATCACCCTTCCAGTGTAGATGTGTTCACCAACCTGGGAACTCCCCGAAACCTCTGGTATTGGGATTTTAAAAAAAAAAAAAAATTTTTTTAACGTTTATTTATTTTTGAGACAGACACAGAGCATGAACGGGGGAGGGGCAGAGAGAGAGGGAGACACAGAATCGGAAACAGGCTCCAGGCTCTGAGCCATCAGCCCAGAGCCCGACGCGGGGCTCGAACTCACGGACCGTGAGATTGTGACCTGAGCTGAAGTCGGACGCGCAACCGACTGAGCCACCCAGGCGCCCCTGTGGTATTGGGATTTTTATGGAGGCTTCCTCCTGTGTAGCTTCTTGTATTAACTCCGTTTCTAGCCCTGCTGTCCTTTCTGGAGAGGTGGGGAGGAAGAAGGAGCTGAAAATTCCAAGCTTCTGATCAGGCTTGGTATTTATGGTGACCAGCCAGAAGACATCGAAGAGCCCACCCAGATTTGCCTCATTTGAACAAAAATGCTCCTTCAGCTCTTACCACTTAGGAATTTAGAGTAGTTCTATCTTATCTATGGTTTTGCTCTCCATGGCGTCAGTTATCTGCATTCAACCGTGGCCCAGAAGCAGATAATCTTCCTTCTGACATATTGTCAGAAGGTCAGTGGTAGCTTAACGCTATGTCATAATGCCTGTGTCATTCACCTCACTTCATCTCACCACGTAGGAATTTTATCATTTCGCTTCATAACAAGATGGAGAAGGGTGAGTATAAGATGTTAATAAGATATTTAGAGAGAGAGGAAGAGATGAAATTCACATAACTATTACAGTATATTGTTTTAATTGTTCTATTTTATTTTCAGTTATTATTAGTATCTTACTGTGCCTAATTTATAAATTAAACTTTATTATAGGCATGTAGGTATGGGAAAAAAACATAGTACAGATCTTCCTTGACTTATGGGGTTACGGCTCAATAAATCCATCGTAAGTTGAAAATACTATAACTGAAAATGCGTTTGATACCACCTAACCTAAGGAACATCATAGCTTAGCCCAGCCTAACTTAAATGTGCTCGAAACACTTAACGTGTAACATACAATTGGGCAAAATCATCTGAAACAAAGTCTATTTTGTAAGTGTTGAATATCTCATGTAATATATTGAACACTGTGCTTGAAAGTGAAAACCAGAATGGTTGTGTTATTGGTTGTTTGCTCTCGTGATTGTGTGACTGATTGGGAGCTGTGGCTGCTGCTCAGTCATGAAAGAATATTGTACTGTGTATTGCTAGCCCGGGAAAATGTCAAAATTCAAAATTCTAAGTAGAGTTTCTACTAAATGTATATCTGTTTTGCACCATCTTAAAGTAAAAAAAAAAAAAAAATCCCAAGTCAAACTATTGTAAGTCAGGGACTGTGTGTTTATATAGGGTTCAGTACATCTGCAGTATCAGGCATTCACTCAGGGTCTTGGAACACATAGCCTGCAGGTGAGAGGGGCTACTGTACAAGGATTTTAGGAGACTATGTCAGGGACAGGGTCAAAAACCAAATATTAGAACAAGAAATGCTCATAGTGCTCTTACTCACTTAGGAAATTTACAAGGGTTTTAGGAGCTTTGTGCCAGGAACTGGATCAGAGACCACTATATGTATTTTGTCATCTCACAATACTTCTCTGTGTAGAATTAAGATTTACTTCAAAGCTGAATGGTTCTGTAAGTCATTTTTTTGGTGAATGCTGAGCAAATTTATTATTCATTGTTGTTTCTTTATAGATAGAAAACATTCTTTTTCTAAATTAATTATAAAATTAAGACCCATCTAAAGCTTAGCTAACTTTTTACACCATATACTTTGGAAGGTTTTTATCTATTGCATTTCATGGGAATGTTCCTTGTGATAATTTTCATATGGATTGAGGCACCAAATAAAATGAGAATTTCTCTTTTTTGTACTGAGTGGGATGTAATCAATTATGCCATGGGTAGTTCAGCAACGAAATAGCAGGTTTCTCTGAGTTTTTACTTGGGCAGAACATCAGCCTTTCCTTGGGGTTAAGAGCATGAACCATGGAGCCTAGTGGCCTGGGCCAAATCCTGACTCTAGGAGCTGTGTGTCTTCGGATAAATCACTTAACCTCTCTGTGTCTCAGTTTCATTCTCTGTAAAGTGAGCGAGGATGATGATAAAAATACTTCTCTTCCATGATTGTTGTGAAAATTAAATGAATACATATACTCATTAAATTAATTTATTAAACACAATCAATCATGCTTAGAATAGTACCAAGAACAGAGTAAGCACTATTTAAGTATTTGTGATTATTTTCTGATCTCCTTCCAAGTGACTTCTACCAGGTTGTGCTCCCAGGCTGCAGATCATAAGCCCCTGTGGAATGATTGAGTGTCTTTTAGTCCTGTTCTTTTTCATTCCCTTCAGATGAACTTCTATCTACTATAACAACTATTTCCTATACCCTTTGCAGAGAATTGAGCCTGGAAGTTAGCAGGTTTTATTTTGATGGTTTTCTGTAACAGGATATTATGGCTAACAGTGTAGCTCACTGTTGTTATGGGGGATGGTTTGACATTTGTAAAGTGAGGTACAGGAATATCAGTTAGGAGCCCACATAGTGTCTTTGTCAGAATCAGCCAAACAAAATTCTAGACAACTGGCATAGATAGGGAAGGACAGAGAATCATCCTGGGCAGGCTTCCCACCTTTCTCTATTTTAGCGTGAGCGGTTATTTACATCCAGAGTACATGGCACTCTGTTGATTTTGTGGGTAAAAATGCTAAAAGGGGAAAAAAATGTGGAGCCGTTTTGTTAGAGATGCTGAATCTAAATTGTACTATCTCCTTGATTTAGTAAGTCTGTCCCTTTTACTTAGTGATTATATAATAAAAACTTGTAAAAATATTTAAAACTTCTGGGTAAAGTTATCTAAACACACATTTCATAAGTTCTTTATTGAAACAGAAAGCATAGTGGTGATTGCCAGAGCCTGGGGGAAGGGTGCTGTACGTTGCAACTGCCAAGTGGGTACAGGGTTTTATTTTGGGGTGAGAAAGATGTTTTGAAACTGGAGAGAGGTGGTGTTGCACACATTGTGAATGTACTAAGAAGTCACTGAATTGTTCATTATAAAATGGTTAATCTTATGATGTATGAATTTCACCTCCATAAAAAGAAAGCAAAAAAAAAAAAAAAAAAAAAAAGAAAGCAAAAACCCAATCCACAAAATCTTCGAAGTTCCAACTTCCCCAAGCCATGGCCTCACAAAACAGTAGCCCATTTGCTTAAGAAGAGCACAGAACAGAGCAAAAAGAAGGATTACCTTGTTGTTCTTTAACCTTTAAAATTATTAGGCATGTTTATTACTTTGCAGGAGCATGACACTGCTACCTGTGAGGCTTTCTGACTGTGGGTTTTTACTGACCTAAGGGAGTGTCAACAATCCTGTTCTCTCATGTTATCTGCATAGTTTTCATGCACCTGTGTGTTGTTTGAACTGAATAGAGGATATGTTGATCTTTATAAGGATAGATTTCATTGTACTACTATATTCTCTTAAACTTGGTTTGTGGTACATGGGTTTTAATAACTTTCACTATTCAAAAAAATTTTTTAAATGTTTATTTATATTTGAGAGAGAGGGAAAGAGATGGAGTGTGAGGAGGGGGTGGGGCAGAGAGAGAGGGAGACAGAGAATCTGGGGCAGGCTCTGGCTCTGAGCTATCAGCACAGAGTCTGAAGCAGAGCTTGAACTCATAAACTGAGATCCTGACCTGAGCTGAAGTCAGATGCCTATAACTGACTGAGCCACGCAGGCCACCCCATATCTTTCACTATTCAGATGTTTTGATTTGGTATTGCTTCTTCCCTCTCTGATGTTATGAGTATCTGTTTGTTTAATATGAAAAATGTATCAATGGCATTTATCCATTTGGTCTGATGATCAAACAAGGACTCTTCCTGTAGCAATAGACAATTGTGAAGTGGATGTAATATCTAAGCTGAGTTGATGTTGGTGATTTGTATTGGCTCATTTTAATTTATGGGAAGATATAATAGTTCATAGAAAAGATTTTAGCAACTAAATTAAAAAATAAAATCTTTTAAAGCCTCATGGCTCTGGATCCCTGGGTCTACCAAATGGGCTACACAGATGAACAGGGTTTTTTTGCAACTTAATGGTCTGTGTTGAAGCTGCAATTTATTGCCTCCTTTTTTCCTGTTCAGCTGAAAGTATTCTAAGTTTCTGGAAGAGCAACAGGTGTTTTACTAAAGCGTTTGGCCTACTGCCACAGTCCATTTGAAAAAGGGGCTATGAATACTTGAGTGTTAACCTCCTACTCAACTTACATAATCTAGGGTTAAGTTTAGCTCTGTCACCTCTTGGCTGTGTGATTTTAACAAGTTACTTAAACCTAATCCTCAGGTACTACAGCTTTAAAATGGTGCTAACATGGGAATGCAAAATGGTGCAGCCACTCTGGAAAACAGTATGGAGGTTCCCCAAAAAACTAAAAATAGAACTACCCTACGACCCAGCAGTTGCACTAGTAGGCATTTATCCACGGGATACAGGTGTGCTGTTTCGAAGAGACACATGCACCCCCATGTTTATAGCGGCACTATCAACAATAGCCAAAGTATGGCAAGAGCCCAAATGTCCATCGATGGATGAATGGATAAAGAAAATGTGGTATATATATACAATGGAGCATTACTCAGCTATCAAAAAGAATGAAATCTCGCCATTTGCAATGTTACGTGGATGGAACTGGAGGGTATTATGCTAAGTGAAATTAGTCAGAGAAAGATAAAAATCATATGACTTCACTCATATGAGGACTTTAAGAGACAAAACAGATGAACATAAGGGAAGGGAAACGTATAATGTAAAAATAGGGAGGGGGACAAAACAGAAGAGACTCATAAATATGGAGAACAAACTGAGGGTTACTGGAGGGGTTGTGGGAGGTGGGATGGGCTAAATGGGTAAGGGGAACATCATTGTTGCACTCTATGCTAACTAATTTGGATGAAAATTTTAAAAAATAAAAAATAGAATTAAAAAAAATAAAATGGTGCTAACAGAATTATCTCAAACACAGGGGTATTGCTCATATTTCATGCAGTAAGTATAAAGTGCTTAACACAGCATCTGTCAGACAATTAGTGCTCACATTATTGTAGTTGCTGTAGTTATTACTGATCTACTAAGAAGTAGATCAGTATTCCAGGCCCACCCTGTTGGTCCTTCCCTATTTGGTAAGAGATATGGACATTTTAGCCTTGTCTGTGAAATATTTGGCACTTACCTAGAAGTCTTTCCCTGTTTCCAAATTAAACAATTTCGAAAGGTAAGGTGTTATAACTGATCCTTCTTTACAATGTCATTGCTAGCTCAGAGGAACAATTTATTCTAAGTATGCAACTGAAACTAATACAGGCAGTAATCGCATGTATCAGAAGTTAGTCTTATTCTTGTTAGAGAAGAATGGAAGAGGAGGCTTTAAAACTCTGGTTTCTGGAGTTATCAGGTTACTTTTTGCTATTGTCATTTTTCAGCTTTTTAATAGGGGATAGAACTTACAGAAGCCATTTTGTGACCTTGGGGAAGAAAGTCCTACACCAAGAAATGCAGAGCAAAAATATAGAAGGACCTGGGTCCTTGGTGAATACCAGCTCTGTAGAGATTTCCCCCAAGACTGTGGCATGAAATAAGAAAATCACTTAGATGATTTAGGCATCTTGCACTGAATGCAATCTTTTTTTTTTTTTTTAATGCATTCTTAATATCCTCAGATGTCTTCTAGTTGCATTTGATAGATGCACTGAAGTGGTACAATGGCTTAATTCCATGGAATTACTCTAATGATGGATATATTGTAGAGAAACTTTCTTAGACTTGGTGTCCTTCAACCTTTCATCCTGTTGCTGACTGCTGAAGGATTGAACTAACCCTCTGTCGATACCAACCCTGTGATTGCCTGTTAACGTAGCTGCATTTCTATGCTGAAGACTAGCTAATGAAACAGGGATTCGGTTATAAAGAGTATGAAAAAGAAAACAATACACATTTTCACGCAAAAAGAATCTTCTTGTGTATTCAAGCAATGTTTTTTATTGAGATATTTAGCTTGGTCAGTAGAAAGTCCAATCCTTTGTGGTTAGTGACATTAAAATTAAGTGTTTCCTTTTGTGACATTTATTTTATGTCACTGGTTCTGTTTCATCAGCTTTTTTCTTTGCACTGCCCAGTATCAGGTCACCATTTTGCTCCAGAGGCCCCATTGTGCTCTATGTGACTTGTGCCCCAGGGTTTGTATTGCAGCACTGATTCTTTTGTGGGAAATGATAGCTTTTGCCTTGAAAACACATATTATAAGGGCTTTTCTTAAAGTAGTTCTCTTCTTTGCTTATAAGGCAACAAAAGTGTCCAATCTAGCATCTGCTGGTTCCACTTACTCAGTATTTTTGGAAATGGTCTGTTTTCTGGCAAGGATGCACATTAATCTTAGTCAAGTGGAGCTTTTTGTATCTGGGCATCTTTAACTCTTTAATCATTTAATCAAATGGTTGGAAAGAGTATTGATTACACCTTCTAGCCTGGAGAAAATTAGGAGTCTATCATGGTTTCTGGTGGGTATTTCTCTTAGAATTGTCTTCCATGCTGCATTTTTGATGCTTTCATTGCCCGTTATTCTACTTCTCATTCTTAAGGTAGACAGATTTGCTATATATTTTATTAGAATAAAATAAGACTCAAGTAACTGAATTTCTAATTATTGTGAAATATTTCTTATTACCTCGTGTGATTTTCTCTTTTTTTCTACAGAGTAATTGCCCTAACTTGTCAAAACTATTGATTCTTTATTAGTGTTCCTTGTCTGTTATTTAACCTTAAATAACATGCATCTTTTCTTGTTCTCTGACAGCAAATTATTCCCCTTGTACAAGCTTTGTTCAGCTTGCATTTAGCTCTTTTTTTTCTTGTTCCTGCCTTCTATACATCAAGTTAGTGAAGAGCTATTGGAAAGAACATAATGAGTTATACTGGGATTCAATTAGAGGCTATTTAACATGCTATACCTCCCTATTTTGACAAATTTATTGCATGTGCAATAATAAATTATTATTATACAAACGTTAATATGCCATTTTCATATATTTGAAAAGTTAATTTTTATGTTATGGAGAAATCTCAGGGTAGTTCCATTTAATAAATATTAAAGCTTTTATTGAACGAATATCTTTTACCTCATAATAAAACTATAATGTTTCCCAGTTGTCATTTTAAAAAAGTCTCAGAAACAAACAAATTGATGGCTTTTTGTGTGTGTTTTGTATTAAGAACATTTCAGAACTGCAGCTGAAATCCTCATCTTTTCAAGTTTCATTAAGGCTTTAATTTTAATATTCTTCACTGGGCATCACAGCGGACAAGTCTCTGAGTGCTAGGAGACAATTAACAATTTACATTTGTTTAACGAATTTGGAACACAATGCTTTTTTTTTTCTTGTGCTGTGGTTATGCAACTTTGAGCTCTATATTTCTTTTTTCTTTTTCTTTAACATTTATTTATTTATTTTGAAAGGGGGCGGGGAGAGGGAGAGAGGGGCAGAGAGAGAGGGAGAGAGAAAATTCCAAGCAGGCTTGCACTGTTGGAGCAGAGCCTGACATGGACTTGAACTCGCAAACCATGAGATCATGACCTGAGCATAAGTCAGATACTTAACTGACTGAGCCACCCAGGTGTCCTGAGTTCTATTTTTCATACAACTCATTAATACTTACCATTAATAGTAGATCCTTTAAAAATAACACATTTTAATTATAAAAGCACATAATTAAAATGCAAACATAATGAAGAAAGATACAATCTTAATCCTACCACTCAGACATAATGGTAAATTTATTGTGTATCCTTTTTAAACATTTTTTTTAAGTTTATTTATTTATTTTGAGAGAGAGAGAGAGCAAGTGCGAGCAGGGGAGGGGCAAAAAGAAAGGGAGAGAGAGAATCCCAAGTAGGCTCCATGCTGTCAGCACAGAGCCCAATATGAGACTCGATCCCACCAATGGTGAGATCATGACCTGAGCTGAAACCAAGTCAAACGCTCAACTGACTGAGCCACCCAGGCACCCCTACTGTATATTCATATAATGTAATATAATATTAATATTAATAAAAAATATGCATATTTTCACAAAGATGAGATTACAGTTTTTTTGTTTTGGATTCATATTTAAACACAGTATACATCTTATCAGTCATTCTTTTTTTAAACGATCATTAAAAATAGGAATTAAAACTTTTTTATTTCTTTAATAAAAATACATGTTTAATGTAGAAAAATGAAGAAATAATGGAAAAATATACAGGGATACATTTTGGTATTTAGGTTTATATCTTTCTGAGCTTTTAAAAGTATGTATATATATAAATGATGTATTTTAGGTTCTGTTTTATACATATATTTTCAGTAAATTGTGTCTACATTTTTATAACTATAAACATCTAAATCGTAATTTTTGACTGGGCAATAATCGCGCTGTATAATGTACCATCATTTATTTACCAAAACCTGTGTTGAATAATAGGTACTTTTTTTTTTTTTTGCTGTTATTCACATTGCCTCAGTTGACCTTGCTGAACATACATGTTTCAACACTTGTTCAATTTCTGCAGGGTAAATTGTAAGGCTTTTGATGGAGAGTGCCAAATTACTCTTAGAAGGGTTGTACCAGCTGACACTCTTTCCAGCGGTCACTGAAGCCTGATTCCACACACTCCATGTGCTTACCGTACATCACTGGGTTTTTCAGGCAGAGTTCCTTTGACTGGAAGTAATGGGTACCAGGAAATGGTATGTGTTTGATGTAGCTTCATTTCAAATCTTGTTTCTGTTGCTCACTAACATGTTTTAAAGCTCTCTGGGCTTCCATTTCCTCATCTGTAAAATGCAGGTAATAACAATATCCATCTCATAGGGTTATTCTGAGGATTAAATGAGATGGTAGATATAAATGCTTTTAGAATTATCTTTGACACATAAGAGGCAGTAAACACACCCTGGCTGTTTTATTACTTATATAGTTAAAATGATGTGGTGATATATTGGTTTGATGTTGTCATCTTGCTGGTTTGTATATTGTGTCCTCTTAATTCAGTTATAGACGAAGAATTTTTTTGTTGTTTGATTCTTATCATCTTAAAAAAAATCATACTATAGTGGCATGGTCAATTAAGTGTCTGACTCAGTTTCAGTTTAGGTCATGGGCTTGAGCCCTGCGACAGGCTCTGCACTGGGAATGGACCCTGCAGAAAATTTTCTCTCCCTTTCTCTCTGCCCCTCCTCCACATGCACAAGCGTGCTCTCTCTCTCTGAAAAAAAAAAAATAAAATAAACACACAAAAAATAAACATAGATTAAAATAAAATCATTCAATATATCTGTTTTATTTTCTAAATCTTGTAACAGCTCAAAACAACAAAATTCTGACTTAAGATATGAAATGTAACAATACTGTAAGGAGAAATCCTGCATGCCTTATACAATGAGCTCCTAAGGTTAAACATCTTCAGAAAAGCTAATTAATTCAGGGAAAGAAGAGCAGCTGGAGAGCATTTCCTTTGTAAAATTTTAACAACCATAACAATACTTTATTTGCAGAGTATAACTATGAACTCTAGGATCTAACCCCTCACTCTAAATACCCTGCAGCACTGCAGAACAATACGAGGTAGTTGGAGAGTGCTGAGAAGTAGTCACTGGCAGACTCCTCAGGCACAGAAATTGGTGCAGGTGGGGTGACTGTTTTCACAGCAAATGTAAAACCGAGTCTTTAGTGGAAAATTTCAAAAAGAAACAAAGAATAGTGCCATCCTTGGATGCAATACCAGCAGTAAAATACTTGGTTTTGAGAGTGCCAATCCAGTCTGGGAGAGTGGTCTGTTACCAGGAGTGCTATCTTTGATGTGGACAAAATGGAATACTCCAGAGAGAAAAGCAGCCATGAGAACTGAAGTCCTATCCGTCAAGGAAGAGTAGAAGGCTCCTAGAGTGTTGAGCTTAGATAAAGGATTTATGAGAGTCACAATAATTGACTTAAAATAGTTGAGAAATGAGATGTGGCCTGTCTTCTTGGGTGATAACCACACAAATGGACAGAAGTTACAAAGAGGCAGATTCTGGTGATTCAGGTTCTATTAGCACTGATAAGGTAAATGGCTTTAAATATTCTTTGAACAGAGCCACACAAGTTATGGTGTGTGTGTGTATGTGCATGTATTTAATATTTATTATTCTAAGGAGGTAATAGATTCAAGAGTTCTGAGGAATTTGTGGATCTAGTAAGTTGCAAACCTGCTTAATTCATAATTTGTGAACTGTTCAGTTTTCTCATTTGAATGCAATCTCTTATTTCCCTAAACACAGGTATATTAGATTCTCCCTCCTCCTCCCTCCCTCCCTTCTTTCCTTCCTTCCTTTCTTCCTTCCTGCCTTTCTGCTTTCCTTCCAACAGCTTTGGGGACATTGGTAGCGCTCTATTCAATAAATGACAAAGTCTATGCTGAAGTTAGTGCAACTGGCCCAAAGCCCTGGGGTAGAATAGGGGAACCTCTGTAAGCACTTCTTGAGCACATAAGGCTTAAAAAAAGAAAAGAGTATTTACCAACATTACTCATTACCAGCATGTCCTATGGAGACTAAACAAGGAGTTCTGCCTCAGACTGCATCTGGGCAATCCCAGCACCTAGCACAACGTCCTTGGAAAGTAAGCACTCAAGAATATTTAGTGATGAGAAGGATGGAGAGAAAGAGAAAGGTCATGATGATGGCCGTTGAGGTGGTGGTGTAATGGTGGTTATTTCATAGTGATGACAATCATATCACTTTGATTTTATTGTCCCCTTATTTTTGAAAATTTAAGGAGTCAATTTTATGTGTTATGGTAGAATTAGGAAAACTTGGCTAAAAAGCATAATTCTGGAACAAATTTTCAGTTTCCTCTCAAGCAGTAAGTTCTGAGAAAACTCAATCCAGGATTTTATCTGATAGTAGTAGTCAGTTTCACCTTTTTTTTTTTTTTTTTTTGAATCTTGTACCCTTGTCAAAAGGGTTTGGGTGTCAAGAATTGGGTACTGCTTAGAAGTGCTACAGCAGGCCTGACTACAAAAGTTCAAATTGAAGGACCCCGAGACGTAATAAAACCAGAATTCTTTTTTAAATTTTTTTTTTTCAACGTTTATTTTATTTTTGGGACAGAGAGAGACAGAGCTTGAACGGGGGAGGGGCAGAGAGAGAGGGAGACACAGAATCGGAAACAGGCTCCAGGCTCTGAGCCATCAGCCCAGAGCCCAACGCGGGGCTCGAACTCCCGGACCGCGAGATCATGACCTGGCTGAAGTCGGACGCTTAACCGACTGCGCCACCCAGGCGCCCCTAAAACCAGAATTCTGATAAATGAGACACCTTAGTTATCAAACCGAGCAATACCTAGAGCCCCACCCCCACCACCAGTTTCAACACCCAAGGAGTTCATTTGTTCCTAGATTCCAACAGGAGCTCAATCAAGGCTACTTAATTCCATTCTGAATATCTTAGTCCCTGCCCTGAAGAGCAAGTCCATTGTGTCACCTCTGCTTTTCCTTTAGGTTTGCTCTTCCTTTCCTCCCTCCTGGATCATCTTTCCAGGGCCCTCTCTTCCAACACCTTCAAACATGCTCAGAATGTTTAATGCTAGCCATAGCATTAAATATCTTGACCCTAATAGAATTTCATACCCAGAAGTGGAGTGCTGTCATGAAGACATCTGAAAAAAATGTGACACTGGCTTAAGATTGATTAGTGGGCAGTGAGAATATGACTGGAGGCTGGAAAATGAAGATCCACCTAATACATTTGGTAAAACACTTGGTAAGATAGGTACCTGCACTACCTTGGAAGGTAGACATGTGTCTAAGGAGAGTATTACTCCATGGGGAGAGGTTGGAAAGGAAAATGATAATGGTGTGTGTTGATAACTACTGGGTGCATTTGTCAAGGTATTATACAAGAAAGAAATGAGCTCAGGTGTGCAAACAGAGATAAAGGGGCATAGAGAAACACAAGTTTCTCTAACACACTATTTTAAGTTTCTTTAAATAGCTTTCTTTAATCCTCACAAAATCCTATGCAACTTCATTAACTATATTTTACAGATAAGGAAAAAGAGGCCTAGAAAGTAAATAATTTGTCCAAGATTAGCTAGTAACTGGAAGAACTTGGACCTGAAGCCTTGCTATTTACATCCCCAAATTCATCTTCCTAACAATGCATTCTGGTTAACCCCAGAATTCATTAACAACCCTAGCATCTGGAGGTTCCCTGGGTGGCTCAGTTCGGCTCAGTTCGATTAAGCATTTGACATCGGCTCAGGTCATGATCTTGTGGTCCATGAGTTTGAGCCCCGCATTGGGCTCTGTGCTGACAGCCCAGAGCCTGCAGCCTGTTTCCAATTCTGTGTCTCCCTCTCTCTCTGCCCCTCCTCCACGTGTGCTCTCTCTCTCTGAAATAAACATTAAAAAAAAAATTAAAGATAAACCCCTGGCATCTGAATGATAATATTCCTCTCTACCACTAACTCCTGTCTGTTTGGGTATTTTACAATATTCATCTGGAAAATCCCTCCAACTCCATTAGAGTTTTCTTGACATTCTTTATATAGTGACTTTTACCTCCACACCACTACAGGATTTTACCACAAGTTCTCTTATCAACCTTTCTCTACCCTCAAAAAACTATTTAATAGCCAGAATTCCATTTTGCAAACACAACCACAAAATTTCTTCCCTCCGTAAATACCCCATTTCTAATATTTATGCTCTGATCCTCCCAGTTCCCCACCCCCCTTTCCCCCCAGTCTATCATCCCCCACCTGGCTTCTTTATACCTTTTTTTCCCAATCTATCTAGGACCTATACTATCTAGTCAGTAATTTGAATTACTCTCTCCCCAGAATTTTCAACTCCCTTGCCCTCTGTTTTCTATCGCATCTATCAAACTTGCAACTCTGGACCAATATAACCATCTGCCTTCTAAACTCATCCGTTATAGAAAATTGAGCAATTGTGTTCATTGGGAAACTCTAAATTACAGCTTCCAATTATACCAGTTGTGAAGCTATGTGTCCCTCGGCTCCAAATCCATCCTTGTATACTCTGCTGAGAGATACAGGTGTTTCTCCGGGAGCTGGGACCCTCCAAGCTCCATTTTTCCCGTCCTGTAATTGATCAGTAATGAACACAATGGAGCTTGGGCATTTACAAACCTTTTTGATACTCCAACTCCTTTCATGGTAATAGATAATCTCATTATTTCATTCCATCATTTTTGAAAATAATATGATAAAGTAATATTGTGAAGTTAAAAATCTTATTTTAGATAAGATTATTAAAGATTGCAGTATCTTTTTTTTTTTTTTTTACTTTTTAAAATTTAAGTACAGTTGACAAACAATGTTACATTAGTTTCAGGTGTCCAACTTATTTGACGAGTTTATACATTAGGCCACTGTTCACCACAAGTGTAGCTGCTATCTGCCCCATTACATTGCTATTACAAGTCATGGAGATAAAAAGCACAGCATAAGATTGCAGTCTTCCCAATGCACTCTAAATGTAATACATTTAAATGTAACGATCCGAAAGCATTTAGATGTATTTAGCAAGAAATATATACTATTCACTTTAAATTGATAGAGTATGGTTTTTCCTTTTTTTAAAAAAATTTTTTTAAATGTTTTTATTTATTTTTGAGACAGAGCACAAGTTGGGGAGGGTCAGAGAGAGGGAGACACAGAATCTGAAGCAGGCTTCAGGCTCCGAGCTGTCAGCACAGAGTCTGACGTGGGGCACGAACTCACGGACTGTGATATCATGACCTGAGCTCAAGTCGGATGCTCAACCGACTGAGCCACCCAGGCGCCCCAGATATAGTATGGTTTTTCAACAAATAAGTTAAAAATGACATTATTTGTGTTTGACTTTTAGGATAAAAAGATATTTAAATATAGATTAACTTTTAAAAGTTTGAATGAATCTCAAACTTTTAGAAGGGTTGTAAGAATAGGACAAATAACTTTTACCTCCCTACCCTTGCAAGAACAAGACATGATATCCTATCACATTGTTTGGAGGCATCTGAAATGGGAGAAAATGTGTGTGTGTTTTTAAAAATCTGATGTGTGGATTTCTTGCATTCTGTGCTTTAAATGAAAAGCGATTGCTTTATTTTGTATCTTTTTTGTGTTTTGTTTCCATGTGACAAAATACCAAAATTTCTGCCTGCTATTTTGTAAGCACTTCTTGGCAATGCTGTACAGGTGTGGATGAGCTTTTTTCCAGTCAATTAGAAAGCAAAATTTAATGTAATTGTCACTCTATTTCATCCTCATAACTTTGCTTTTACAGTATTGGAGATGTTTTTAAATTCTAGATAAGAATTTTTACCCTATGAATGCAATTTAGAAATCTGAAAAAGATGACTTTGAGGTGAAATTTGAGAATTATTATCACTTTTATACTCTTTAAATTGGGTGTTAATGCTGATGTTCCTTAAACTTCCTGAATTTAACCAATAGTCCATTATAGGTGGAAATCAACCAGTTGGCTAATAAAAATAAAAGTCCTGTGTAACTGTTTAGTGGCAACATGAACTCTGGCAGCTGGCTGTGTTCAGCTGTGTGGGAAACTGGATATGGGTGTGTTCTTTGGATCTCCGCTTACTTGAATCACACTTGGAGGTCCTTCAAAATGCTATTTGAGAAGGGGAAATATTAATTCCTTTCTTAAGTTTTTTAAAAAAAGTCATAATTTAAACATGGCTTTATTGCTTTCAATGACATAAACCCTGTGGAACACTCTGTAAGCGCCTGAATGCCTTTTGGAATCTGAGAAAGTATATTTGTGCACAAATGCACATAGCTTTTGCATATAACTTTAGGAGGTTCATACACGCCAGGTTAAGCCCCTTTAAAAATTTGCTTATAGTTGTGGTATTGTAACTGAGGTTAGAGACTGTAACAAAATGATTAATTCCAAATCAGTAACAGACCAGGGATTCACTTTCATTTTTAGTTTTTTCTTTGAGAAGAGAGTTATGGTAACTGATTTACATTTGAAAACACAGCTTAATTTTGATCACCTTCAAGATGAAAAACCTTTGATTAAAATGTTTCAACCAAAACTATTTCAAAAAAGTGACTTCAAATTGGGCCTCAATTTTTCTGTTTTACAGCAAGCTGCATAAGTCAGAAAGGGGGCCAAAATTTTGTGCTTAGGGGCAGTCAGGTTCTGAATGTATGCCTTTGTCTTATGATTTGTGATGGTGAGCATCCTGGCTTTTAATAGTAATAGAGTGATTTGTTGGTTATCCAATTTCAAATGAAAGTGGCTTTTGTTTTTTTTTTTTTTTTTTCAACGTTTATTTATTTTGGGGACAGAGAGAGACAGAGCATGAATGGGCAAGGGGCAGAGAGAGAGGGAGACACAGATGCGGAAACAGGCTCCAGGCTCTGAGCCATCAGCCCAGAGCCCGACGCGGGGCTTGAACTCACAGACCGCGAGATCATGACCTGGCTGAAGTCGGACGCTTAACCGACTGCGCCACCCAGGCGCCCCGAAAGTGGCTTTTGAATTCTACCTGGTGAGCTGATCAATTTGAGATATACTCAGCAATACGGAGAAAAGGCAGATTTCAGATTTTGTCTATAGTGCCATTTGGGCTTTGTATTGAGAGCCATGAGCAAAAACTAGTCCATTTGGGAGTGCCAGTCCAAATTGAAAACTCAGGGAAAAGGCTGATCTCAGCTTAAAAATCAGCAAAGCCAGTTATTGAGTTCAAAGACAGTGAGATAAAAAATAACTAATTATGAAGCCAAGTCTTATGGATTAAATAATTATATAATAAAATGAGCTTTAATTAAAAAGGCGTATAATTTTACAGCTCAATAAGCATTAAAAATGTAAAATTTGGTGTGCCTGGGTGGCTCAGTCAGTTAAGCAGCCAACTTTTGATTTTGTCTCAGGTCATGATCTCATGACTTGTGAGATTGAGCCCTGCATTGGCCTCTGGGCTGATAGTGGAGCCTGCTTGGGATTCTGTCTCTTTCTCTCTCTGCCCTTGCTTCCTCAAAATAAATAAATAAACATTAAAAAATGTAAAATGAGCCTATTATTTTAAATAATAAGAATCAGCAATAGATCTATTATGTGCCAAATATTATTCTAGGTTTTTTGCATATATTATCTAATTTTTATGATAGTTTCTCAAGAAAGAATTGGGTTTACCATTTTACACATGAAGAAACTGAGGCTAAAAATTAAAAACACAAAGCTAGGAGGTGGTACAGCAGGGATTTGAACCCAGAACATGCTGGTGCGACTCCAAACCTAAGTGATTTCTGCTCTCTGGGTTGCCTCTCTATAGGGCCTGAATGGTAGATTCTTGGCATTTGTATTAGAATTAGTCAGGTCAGTATTGTTTGTATTGTATTAGTTAGCTCACAAATCTTAGTGGCTTAACACAGTAGGGATTTATTTCTCATCCATGTAAAGCTCAAAGGAGGAGATGCTCTAGGTGATAGTCATCAGACCCATTTTTTTTTTATTTTTAAACATTTTTATTTATTTTTGAGAGAGAGCACATGAGTGGGGGAGGGGCAGAGAGAGAGGGACACACAGAAGCAGGCTGCAGGCTCTGAGCTGTCAGCACAGAGCCTGATGCGGGGCTCGAATCCACAAACTGTGAGATCATGACCTGAGCTGAAATCGGATACTTAACCAACTGAGCCACCCAGGCGCCCCCATCAGACCATGTTGATGGTTCTGCCACCTTCAGCCTGTGACATCTTCTGAGGTTTCTAGAGGTGTTGGTATTGGAGCTGCTAGATTTAGCAAGTTAAAACATAGGACACTGTTGGAGGAGGTCATCGAGATGACATGACTTCTAGGAATGCACATCCTGTCCACCATTCCCAGAGTGGGAAACTTTCTCAAGGATGCTGCCTGGAGAGACCAATGTGTTAAGACCCTCTGGATGGTATATGTGACCGAATCCAGTCAAGGCCTTTATATGAACTTTTAAGATTCTGGCCCACAGATTTGGACCTCTACTTGTCTTGCAGCTGCTTAAGACAAGCCTGTAAGTTAAGTTCCCTTGTTTATTAAACATACCACCTACCAGTCTGGAGTGTCCTGCATCTTTTTTTGGTCTCTTCTTACCCTCTGTGTATGGGGGCCAGTTTGTCAAACCACAGACACCAGTTAAATTTGAATTCCAGGTAAATGAAAAATAACTTCATGGTATAAGTATGTCCCATGCAATATTTGGGACACTTACATTTTTGGTGCATTTTATTTGCTAAATCTGGCAACCCAAATGTCAATGCCCCAGATACAAGTATGTCCCAAATATTGTATAGGACATGCTCACACTAAAACATTTGCTGTTTTTCTGAAGTTCAAGATTAACTGTGTGTCCTCCATTTTATCTGATAACCCTAGTTGACATCAAATAAAAGATGGGGTGGCGGGTGACCATAGAGAATCCCTTCGGAGGTTTTTATGGGCTGGGTCTGAGAGTGACATACATCACTTCTGTCCCTACTCCATTGGTAAGTATTACAGATTCACCTAGATATAAAGGGGGTTAAAAATGTAGTCCCTCAGTGGACATTTACCAGCATCAACATTATGCATGGAAGGATGGCACAAACTGTAGACAGCTTACCATCTCTGCCTTAGCACGTGAGCAGGTGTCACATGTCAGTTTGTAGGTGGGCCTGGGCCTGTACCTAGAGGCAACATATCACAGTGATTGAGCACTTTGTCCTGACAAATCTAGACTTAAACTGCAGGCCAGTTTCTAACTAGCTATAGGGCTTGGGCAAATTTCTTTACCTCTTTGAGCTTCTGTTTCTTCACTGATCAAATGGAAATAATACAGAAGATCCTTAGAGAGTGTTTATGATGATTAAATCAGATAATCCATGTAAAGTACTTTGTACAATGTCTGGGAGCACATAATAGTAGCTACTTCGTCTGTGAGTCACAAAATAGAAGGATTTGTCAGTCTATTTACTTCATGTCTTTTCTGCTTCTAATCTTTTATGATGGCTAAAAGAAAATAAATATTACTTTTTAAAAATGAATGATAAATAATGAGCATGCATTACTTATCAGATGTAAATATTTACCTAAATAGTCTATTCATGCACACACATACAAATTATTACCCTGACTTGTCATGACACTGCCTTCTAACTTTTTCTGAGCACGCTTGGTGCTTGGAACTAAAATTATGTCATTCTTCAGAATGATGGGTCTTATGCAGACTTATCTGTCAAGTAGCCAGCTGTGTTATGACAGGTCATTCAGATTCTTTCCCCTCTCACTTTAATTTACTTTCTGGAGAGAGATGGCTGGCAAGGTTTAAGCAAGCATGATAAAGACTAATTAAAGAGTTGTTCCTCAAATCTCCTTGAAATTAGAGGTTGATTCACTGAAATAATTCATATTTCAGAACCTGAAATAAGCAAAACTTTGAATCTTAGCAAGAAAATTGAAGAGCTATATGGATTACCCAATTCTTTGCTGTGGAATTGTGCAATTGAATTTAGAATATAATAGAATTTGTGTTTCCAATAAAATCAGCTCAGAACAGCTTCACATCATAGAACTAAATTAGACCGTAACTCCCTCTAATTAGTTTGGATAGTAATATTTTTAGTCCTTAATCATACCTTTTAGTGAAGAATTCTGAAGTCCTTAGAATAAAGTCTATTGTCCTATATCCTTGGGGGTAGATCTTGAGAGGGGGTAGTTAACATATACAATGATGAGAGTTACTGGAGCTCCTTTATAACTGTTACATTTAAATTTTTGCCAGCTATTGGAGCTACCTTGTAATATTACCCCAGAGTGCAAAGACAATAGAGGGAACATTACCCAGGGGAGCCTAAAGAGAAATGAGCCAGGCAGAACTGGATGGTGCAAGCACAGGGACTCACTGGTCTACATTCACCAGTCCCTCCCACTGTTGCCTAGGACATCTGCATGATACCTTTTCTTTTCATTAAATGGACCGGAAAATGGATGTTATGGAGAACCAACAGAAGTGGATAGGGGAGTGGACTACTTAAAATTACTAGAATTGAGGCAGGTGGATTTCGCACAAGTTACCCACTTGATTGCATCAGCCTTCCATTTCATTTTCCACAATCTAGTTTGTGAGTTGTTTTTTTTTTTTCAATATATGAAATTTATTGTCAAATTGGTTTCCATACAACACCCAGTGCTCATCCCAAAGTGAGTTTTTTTTTTTAATTGAAAACTTGTAAGTGTGGTATCATCTAACAGCTCATATATATTCTGAAACATCTTTAATGGTAGAACATGTGATAATGATTAAATATTTCATTTTCTGGAAACTTCATTAAGGTTGTGGCTATCCATTGCACAGATATCTCGTGGGGGCAGTAGATGTAAATAGTAGGACAAACGCTTCTCTTAGATAATTTATTTCCTGTATCCACTCTCCCCTACTAAAGAACCAGTCAACATTTAGAGATCAATTCTTCATTATGTGTAAAAGCCTTTGTCACTTTCCTTAGTACAGTCTTCAAATCTGCCTCCCCATGATAGATCCTGTCTTCTAGACTGAGACAAGAAAGGCTATTATTAAGGATAGGATATTAAGGAAAGGATATTATTAGAGTGTCATTGAAGTTTGGTTGTGGCACTTTCGAAAGCAGTGAGGCGATGTGGATATTGTGAGGCGATTGGAACATCCTCAGGGAGATATTTAGATGGAATCTCCGAGGTTATGATTCAAATCAAGGAAGAGAAAAATGGCACAGAAATTATTCTTTGATTTCTGTTCAGTTTAAATATGAGGACAAGCTTATAGCAAGCATTGTTTACTTTGAAGTTAAAGGCCTGAGTAGAACAATGGGACTTAAATCTCTTAGCAGTGACATTTTCATCGATGACATTAAGAATTTATTGAAAACCTAAAGGGCACATAAAAACAAACTAGGGAAAAGGGGGAAGGGAAGGTATCTGTGGGATAGGGTAAAGAGTATTTTGAGGATGGGAACAGCTTGGATCATGCGGTTAGGGGTTCTTGAGGAGTGGCAATGATCCATACAGATCTACATGGGAATAAAAAGACTGAAAATTAACCAGGTGGCCTTCTTTGTTCCTATTTTCTAAATAACTTTTATCTTCCAGATATATTTAAGCAGTAGGTAGCCATGTTGAGAAGGGAGGAACCCTGGCTGATAAATGTGCTTAGTCTTTTCTATTTTGTTGTCATTGAAAAGTTGAATTAAACCACAGACTCTGGGCAAACCATTTTAGTATGATTAAAAACATTCATTACATTTCCCTCCTAAAAGCAGCTTCCCTAAAGCACAGAAAAATGTTAAAAATGCATTCGCATTAAACTCTGATTCTTTTTTTAAATTGGAAAACATGAAAGTGCATTAAAATATTTTCCCATTGAACAGTCATTAGAGTAATAAAGGAATTTGCTGGTGATGAATGTCTAGAGGGAACATGACCTACCTCATCTTTTAGTTTTCTTCTCATAAAAACGACATTTGGTGATAACCCAATTATGATTGCAATACAAAGTTTACAGAAAGTAAAGTCCATGGACACTGAGGTTGACTTGACCTCAAAGTAATAACTCCACAGTTCTACATTTCGTGAAAAGGAGGAAAAAACCTTTAAGTATATGACTACTTAGAACTTTTCCATAAGTTATCTTATATTTTTGTGTTTCCTGTTGCTTTTTGTACCGTTTTATTTCTTGGTAGCACCTTTACTAGAAATCATTCAGGCAAAGAAAGGTTAAGATGTAAAATAGCCAATTTTCCCTCAGGTGTTAAAAGTTCTGATTAAAGTTTTAAGACGGGTAAAGGCTGAAGCTATTTGCTAAAATAAAATTTGATCTACTCCTAGTCTATTTCTAGCTATCATTAACATGATGTCCTTATCATCATTATAAACATTTTTGGGGTATTATAACATGTTATTTATATGGCATTTTTTTAGTAACAAAATGAAGTAAGGTGTGGTTGCTGTCCTAATTACAATTCAGCTAGGAACAGTTGTTTACTGTTGGATTTATAAGTGCTATTGGTTAAAGTAATATCAGCTAGTATGAAATAAACCCCTTGAAGGTAATGAATTAACACACTACCTGTTTTTCTTTCTTTCATGTGAAGTCCAAAGTACTTTCTGTGGTAAATAGAATGTCACCACCCCTACCCCCAAAGATGCCCATGTCGTAATCCCCACAGTCTGTGAACATGTTACCTTACATGGAAAAGGGATTTTAAAGATGTTATTATGTTAAGGATCTTGAGATGGGAAGATTATCCTGGATTATCTGGGTGGGCCCAGTGTAATCACAAGGGTTATTAAAAGGGAATGAGGGAATAGGACAGGCTCAGATGCCATGTGACCAAGAGACTAAAATACTGTGCTGCTGGTTTTGAAGATGGAGGATGGGTCCATGAGCCATGCATTTGGCTTCTAGAAGCTATAAAGGGCAAGGAAATGGAGCCTCCAGAGGGAACATAGCCCTGCTGACCCATTTTAGGACTACAGACTCCAGGAAATTTGGAGAATACATCTGTGTTGTTTGAAGCTGCTAAATTTGTGGTAATTTGTTACAGTGGCCATGAGAAAATAAAATAGCTTCTATGGTCATTCAGGGAGCCAGTTTCTTTTCTTTTGATGTCTCCACCAGATACTAGGGCCTGGAGTATACTGCATTTAGCCAGTGGGTGAAGAAAGAGAATGAATGAGGGTAGTGGGTGGTTTTTATGGACCAGGATAAGTGGCAAACACAATTTTTGATCACATTCCATTGTATTCACCCATGCAAAGGTGTCATACTAAAATTCTCCCTTCTACTTTATGATTTCCTTATCAGTCTACCACTTTATGTCATTATGGGACATTCCTGTCCATGAAGCTCCTCATGCTAGATATCTGGTACTCATTTTTGATACCTCCTTCTCTCCTCACCTTCCACATCCAATCTCTTACTGAGTCTTAATAATTCTATCTAGCCTCAAATCCATCACTTTTCTCCATCTCCACTTGCCACCATTCTCCTCCAAATAGCCATGTGGCTGCACCCAGTATAGTTGTGCATCTAGGGAGAACATGAAACCTGTTTGGTGATAAGTAGTCTGTTTTTGCCATGGGTGCTAAACTGAGTAATCAGCTAATGGTCATTATCTCTTCCTCATAGCCATTATCTGATATAATTAACATTACTTAGTTTTTCAAAGTGCTGAATATTGTGAGGCGAGAATATGGTGGTTTCCTCATTTTTCATGGGGAGCTAAAGGTCTGTAGTGACCTCAAGCTCTTTGAGATGAAGACAGAAAATAACAAATAAAAAAAATACATTCATGCCTCTAATGGTAAAACAACTTGACTGATACAAGCCAGAAAGCCTGGGGTAGAAGTACACAGATTCAAATAATGATGTTCATAATCTTTATGAGAAATATTTTTGCCTTAATTTCTTAGCACTATTGATGAGCTATGCTGAGCCCTGAACATCAGCGTTGCTTACTGCTTTCTTCAGTGTGGAGGAAGTTAACACCATGGGGAACACAGGAGTAGATGTTGTGAGCCTTGAAATATTGCCTTTCTACAATTACCAGACGAATTTGCTCTGGATACCAGATGGTGCTACCTCATTTGTATTTTTACAAAAGTGCAATTCTTTTATTTTTTTAAACAAGAAATAGGGATCATATTGGTCCCAGAAAAATGTAAAAATTGTTATATTTTCATACAATCTTGCCTCATCCTCCTATCTCATATAAGCCTTAATACAACATATATATTTGCATATATATATGAAGATTTTTTAAATAATACTTTGTTTAAAATATTCCTATATTTTTCATGTCACGAAGTAATATGTGCTCATATCAGAACATTCAGAAAATATAGATAAATAAAAAGGCCACTATCCTGATTTAGAAAATGTTAACTATTTGGTGCACATCCTTCTGTAAAAATATATTGATTCATAATTCTCAGGAGCTCAGCTTTTAAAATGTTCTCACCTGTACCCAAGATGCCATAATGAACAAAAGTTCTTTTTAGATTGTGTGACCTTATCAAACACTTCTCTCTGCCTCATTATAAGACATTCCTATGCACACAGTTTCTCATGCTAGATCTCTGGTAGTCATTTTCAGATTCTCCCTCTCCCTCACCTCCCACATCTAATCTGTTACCAAGTCCTATTGATTCTCCCCATCTTCATTACTTTTCTTCATCTTCCTTGCCACCACCTGTTGATTAGCCTATTTCTTCCTCGCCGGAATACTTTTCTTTCTCCATATCCTACCCCTTGCTCTCCCACGGCTACTTTCTTGTTCATCATCAACTTCCTAATAACTTCTTGCCCTGTAGATTTCATTTTTTGATATCATTTCTTTCTGGAAATGTTTTCTGATAAACATATCCAGACTAGATATGGTATGTCTTCTGTATGGTTTCTTTCTTTTTTTTTTTATTATTATGAAATTTATTGTCAAATTGGTTTCCATACAACACCCAGTGCTCATCCCAACAGGTGCCCTAAATACCCATCACCTACCCTTCCCTTCCTCCCACACCCCCATCAACCCTCAGTTTGTTCTCAGTTTTTAGGAGACTCTTATGTTGTGACTCCCTCCCTCTCTAACCATTTTTTTTTCTTTCCCTCCCCCATGGTCTTCTGTTAAGTTTCTCAGGATCCACATAGGAGTGAAAACATATGGAATCTGTCCTTCTCTGTATGACTTATTTCATTTAGCATAACACTCTCCAGATTCATCCATATTGCTACAAAAGGCCATATTTCATTCTTTCTCATTACCACGTAGTACTCCATTGTGTATATAACCACAATTTCTTTATCCATTCATCAGTTGATGGACATTTAGGCTCTTTCCATAATTTGGCTATTGTTGAGAGTGCTGCTATAAACATTGGGGGTACAAGTGCCCCTATGCATCAGTACTCCTGTACCCCTTGGGTAAATTCCTAGCAGTGCTACTGCTGGGTCATAGGGTAGGTCTATTTTTTATTTTTTGAGGAACCTCCACCCTGTTTTCCAGAGCGGCTGCACCAGTTTGCATTCCCACCAACAGTGCAAGAGGGTTCCTGTTTCTCCACATCCTCTCCGGCATCTATAGTCTCCTGTTTAGTTCATTTTAGCCACTCTGACTGGCGTGAGGTGATAACTGAGCGTGGTTTTGATTTGTATTTCTCTGATAAGGAGCGACATTGAGCATCTTTTCATGTGCCTGTTGGCCATCTGGATGTCTTCTTTAGAGAAGTGTCTATTCATGTTTTCTGCCCATTTCTTCACTGGGTTATTTGTTTTTCGGGTGTGGAGTTTGGTGATTTTGGATACTAGCCCTTTGATATGTCATTTGCAAATATCTTTTCCCATTCCGTTGGTTGCCTTTTAGTTTTGTTGATTTGTTTCCTTTGCTGTGCAGAAGCTTTTTATCTTCATGAGGTCCCAATAGTTCATTTTTGCTTTTAATTCCCTTGCCTTGGGGACGTGTCAAGTAAGAAATTGCTGTGACTGAGGTCAGAGAGGTTTTTCCCTGCTTTCTCCTCTAGGGTTTTGATGGTTTCCTGCCTCACATTCAGGTCCTTTATCCATTTTGAGTTTATTTTTGTGAATGGTGTGAGAAAGTGGTCTAGTTTCAACCTTCTGCATGTTGCTGTCCAGTTCTCCCAGCACCATTTGTTAAAGAGACTGTCTTTCTTCCATTCTTTCCTGCTTTGTCAAAGATTAGTTGGCCATACTTTTGTGGGTCTAGTTCTGGGGTTTCTATTCTATTCCATTGGTCTATGTGTCTGTTTTTGTGCCAATACCATGCTGCTTGATGATTATCGCTTTGTAGTAGAGGCTAAAGTCTGGGATTGTGATGCCTCCTGCTTTGGTCTTCTTCTTCAAAATTCCTTTGGCTATTCGGGGCCTTTTGTGGTTCCATATGAATTTTAGGATTGCTTGTTCTAGTTTCGAGAAGAATGCTGGCGCAATTTTGATTGGGATTGCATTGAATGTGTAGATAGCTTTGGGTAGTATTGACATTTTAACAATATTTATTCTTTCAATCCATGAGCACGGAATGTTTTTCCATTTCTTTATATCATCTTCAGTTTCCTTCATAAGCTTTCTATAGTTTTCAGCACAGATCTTTTACATCTTTGGTCAGGTTTATTCCTAGGTATTTTATGCTTCTTGGTGCAATTGTGAATGGTATCAGTTTCTTTATTTGTCTTTCTGTTGCTTCATTATTAGTGTATAAGAATGCAACTGATTTCTGTACATTAATTTTGTAACCTGTGACTTAGCTGAATTCATGTATCAGTTCCAGCAGACTTTTGGTGGAGTCTATCAGGTTCCATGTATAGTATCACGTCATCTGCAAAAAGTGAAATCTTGACCACATCTTTGCCAATTTTGATGCCTTTGATTTCCTTTTGTTGTCTAATTGCTGATGCTAGAACTTCCAACACTATGTTAAACAGTAGCGATGAGAGTGGACATCCCTGTCGTGTTCCTGATCCAGGGAGAAAGCTCTCAGTTTTTCCCTATTGAGGATGATATTAGCTGTGGGCTTTTCATAAATGACTTTTATGATGTTTAAGTATGTTTCTTCTACCCCGACTTTCTCGAGGGTTTTTATTAAGAAAGGATGCTGAATTTTGTCAAATGCTTTTTCTGCATCGATTGACAGGATCATATGGTTCTTATCTTTTATTAATGTGATGTATCACATTGATTGATTTGCAAATGTTGAACCAGCCCTGCAGCCCAGGATGAATCCCACTTGATCATGGTGAATAATTCTTTTTATATGCTTTTGAATTCGATTTGCTAGTATCTTATTGAGAATTTTTGCATCCAGTATTCATCAGGGATATTGGCCTGTAGTTCTCTTTTTTTGCTGGGTCTCTGTCTGGTTTAGGAATCAAAGTAATGCTGGCTTCATAGAATGAGTCTGGAAGTTTTCCTTCCATTTCTATTTTTTGGAATATCTTGAGAAGGATAGGTATTATCTCTGCTTTAAATGTCTGGTAGAATTCCCCAGGGAAGCCATCTGGTCCTGGACTCTTATTTGTTGGGAGATTTTTGATAACTGATTCAATTTCTTTGCTGGTTATGGGTCTGTTCAAGCTTTCTATTTCTTCCTGTTTGAGTTTTGGAAGTGTGGGGTGTTTAGGAATTTGTCCATTTCTTTCAGGTTATCCAGTTTGCTGGCACATAATTTTTCATAGTATTCCCTGATAATGGCTTGTATTTCTGAGGGATTGGTTGTAATCATTCCATTTTCATTCATGATTTTATCTATTTGGGTCATCTCCCTTTTCTTTTTGAGAAGCCTGGCTAGAGGTTTATCCATTTTGTTTATTTTTTCAAAAAACCAACTCTTGGGTTTCATTGATCTGCTCTACAGTTTTTGTAGATTCTATATTGTTTATTTTTTCTGTGACCTTTATTATTTCTCTTTTTCTGCTGGATTTGGGGTGTCTTTGCTGTTCTGCTTCTATTTCCTTTAGGTGTGCTGTTAGATTTTGTATTTGGGATTTTTCTTGTTTCTTAAATGTTTGTTTGTTTGTTTATTTATTTATTTATTTATTTATTTATTTCATTTTATTTATTTTTGAGACAGAGAGAGACAGAGCATGAATGGGGGAGGGTCAGATAGAGAGGGAGACACAGAATCGGAAGCAGGCTCCAGGCTCTGAGCCATCAGCCCAGAGCCCGACGCGGGGCTCTAACTCACGGACCGCGAGATCGTGACCTGAGCTGAAGTCGGACGCTTAACCGACTGAGCCACCCAGGCGCCCCGGCATTTTTCTTGTTTCTTGAGATAGGCCTGAATTGCAATGTATTTTCCTCTCAGGACTGCCTTCGCTGCACCCCAAAGTGTTTGGATTGTTGTATTTTCATTTTCATTTGTTTCCATATATTTTTAAATTTCTTCTCTAATTGCCTGGTTGACCCATTCATTCTTTAGTAGGGTGTTCTTTAACCTCCATGCTTTTGGAGGTTTTCCAGACTTTTCCTGTGGTTGATTTCAAGCTTCATAGCATTGTGATCTGAAAGTATGCATGGTATGATCTCAATTCTTGTATACTTATGAAGGGCTGTTTGTGACCCAGTATGTGATCTATCTTGGAGAATGTTCCATGTGCACTCGAGAAGAAAGTATATTCTGTTGCTTTGGGATGCAGAGTTCTAAATATATCTGTCAAGTCCATCTGATCCAGCATATCATTCAGGGCCCTTGTTTCTTTATTGATCCTGTGTGTAGATGATGTATCCAATGTTGTAAGTGGAGTATTAAAGTCCCCTGCAATTACCACATTCTTGTCAATGAGGTTGCTTATGTTTGTTATTGTTTTATATATTTGGGGGCTTCCATATTCACTGCATGGACATTTATAATTGTTAGCTCTTCCTAATGGATAGACCCTGTAATGATTATATAATGCCCTTCTTCATCTCTTGTTACAACCTTTAATTTGTAGTCTAGTTTGTGTGATATAAGTATGGCTACTCCAGCTTTCTTTTGACTCCCAGTAGCATGATAGATGGTTCTCCATCCCCTCACTTTCAATCTGAAGGTGTCCTCAGGTCTAAAATGAGTCTCTTGTAGACAGCAAATAGATGGGTCTTGTTTTTTTATCCATTCTGATACCCTATGTCTTTTGGTTGGTGCATTTAGTCCATTTACATTCAGTGTTATTATAGAAAAATATGGGTTTAGAGTCATTGTGGTGTCTGTAGGTTTCATGCTTACAGTGATGTCTCTGGTACTTTGTCTCACAGGATCCCCCTTAGGATCTCTTGTAGGGCTGGTTTAGTGGTGATGAATTCCTTCAGTTTTTGTTTGTTTGGGAAGAACTTTATCTCTCCTTCTATTCTAAATGACAGATTTGCTGGATAGAGGATTCTTGGCTGCATATTTTTTCTGTTCATCACATTGAAGATTGCCTGCCATTCCTTTTTGGCCTGCCAAGTTTCAGTAGAGAGATCCGTCACTAGTCTTATCGGTCTCCCTTTATATGTTAGAGCATGTTTATCCCTAGCTGCTTTCAGAATTTTCTCTGTATCTTTGTATTTTGCCAGTTTCACTATGATACGTCGTGCAGAAGATGGATTCAAGTTATGTCTGAAGGGAGTTGTCTGTTCCTCTTGGATTTCAATGCCTTTTTCCTTCCCCAGTTCAGGGAAGCTCTCAGCTATGATTTTTTCAAGTACCCCTTCAGCACCTTTCCCTCTCTCTTCCTCCTCTGGAATCCCAATTATGCGTACATTATTTCGCTTAATTATGTCACTTAGTTCTCTAAGTCTCCCCTCATACTCCTGGATTTTTTTATCTCTCTTTTTCTCAGGTTCTTCTTTTTCCATAATTTTATCTTCTGATTCACCCATTCTCTCCTCTGCCTCTTCAATCTGAGCTGTGGTCGCCTCCATTTTATTTTGCAGCTCATTTATAGCATTTTTAGCTCCTCCTGAGTGTTTCTTAGTCCCTTGATCTCTGTAGTAATAGATTCTCTGCTGTCCTCTATACTTTCTTCAAGCCCTGTGATTAATTTTATGACTATTATTTTAAATTCATTTTCTGCTATATTGCTTAAATCATTTTTGATCAGTTCGTTAGCTGTCGTTACTTCCTGGAGTTTCTTTTGAGGAGAATTCTTCTGTTTCATCATTTTGGATAGTCCCTGGAGCGGCGTGGAACTGCAGGGCTCTTCCTTTGTGCTGTCTGGAGTAACTTGAGTTGGTGGGTGGGGCCACAGTCAGATCTGATGTCTGCCCCCAGTTCGCCGCTGGGGGGCCACAGTCAGACTGGTGTGTACCTTCTCTTCCCCTCTCCCCGGGGCAGGACTCACTGTGGAGTGGTGTGGCCTCTGTCTGGGCTACTTGCACCTTGCCAGGCTTGTGGTGCTGCTTCGATGGGATCTGGCGTATTAGCTGGGTGGATCCGCAAGGTGCACAGGGGTGGGTGGGGCAGACTCAACTTGCTTTTCCTTTGGTGGTCCTCTTCCGGTGGGGCCCTGCGGCACCAGGAGGGAGGCAGACCCTTCAGAGGGATGGATGTGCAGAAGCACAGCTTGGGTGTTTGCATGGTGCAAGCAAGTTCCGTGATGGGAACTAGCTCCCTTTGGGATTTTGGCTGGGGGATGGGCCAGGAAGACACCGCTTCCCAGCACCTTTGTTCCCCGCCAGCCTGAGCTCTGTCCTCTGGGGCTCAACAACTCTCCCTCCTGCTCTCCGAACAGAGCTGTTGACTTATAACAGTCCAGATGTTAAGTCCCACTGGCTGTCAGAACACACTCCGTCCAGCCCCTCCACTTTGGCAAGCCAGACTCGGGGGCTCTGCCTTGCCTGGTGGGCTGGCTGCCCCTCCGCCGCCCTGGATCCCTCCTGCCAGTTCGTGTAGTGTGCACCGCCTCTCCACCCTTCCTACCCTCTTCCGTGGGCCTCTTATCTACGCTTGGCTCTGGAGGGTCTGTGTTGCTAGTCTTCTGGTGGTTATCGGGGTAAATTAGGCAGATGTGGGTGGAATCTAAGCAATCAGGAGGATGTGGTGAGCCCAGCGTCCTCTTTTGCTACCATCTTCCTCCCAGGAAGTATCCTGTATGGTTTCTTTTTTTTTAACGTTTTTATTTATTTTTGGGACAGAGAGAGACAGAGCATGAACGGGGGAGGGGCAGAGAGAGAGGGAGACACAGAATCGGAAACAGGCTCCAGGCTCCGAGCCATCAGCCCAGAGTCTGACGCGGGGCTCAAACTCACGGACCGTGAGATCGTGACCTGGCTGAAGTCGGACGCTTAACCGACTGCGCCACCCAGGCGCCCCTCCTGTATGGTTTCTTAACACTACATGTATTTCTCTATTATACTGCTTATCACCACGGTCCTGCATTCTGTTCACTTGTCTGTATTCCTCACTGTGTTGCTAGTGCTTAGCAAATGTGTGCCCTTACATGTGATTGATATACATTGTTGAATGGATGGATGCACATAGTAAGAAATGGGAGCAGTTTTGGCCTCTGAGAGCCATATAGATTTTTGAGTAAAGGAGTGATACAGATACGCACGACTTTAGAACTGGTAGTATTATAGAAGACAAGTTGAGAAGAAATGAGATAAACCAAAGAGTATCACTAGGAGATTGTTGCCAGATCTAGAGTGAAGTAATGAGCACATTGACTCTTGTTATTGGGAATAGAAAGGTATCAATACGAGGACCTTCACACGAATAAGCAAAGACCTGCTCTTGGTCACTCTGGGGTTAAATAATCCAAATAGAACTGTCAGGGGTCCAGTGGCAATTTCAGGACAAGAGGTGATGGGTACAGGCCGAAATAGACTTCAAGAAAGAAAGCTAGAAGATAACTAAAGATAGCTCTCCTCTTCCCCACCACCTGCAGTGGAGTCTTAGCTGAACTTAGCTGAACTTAGCAGAACTTCTGGTTTGGTTATGTGAACTTTTTTCTTTTTTTTTTTTTTCCAGGGGAAGGGGATCTTACTTCCCCTCAGGGAAGTATATCTATTCTCCCAAGAGGTGCTCTTTGGTTTTCTTAGCTTGCATTTTAATGTGGTCTATTTGCAGTAGCAATATAAGAAACAGAACATAACACAATCTGTCATCTAAAAGTTGCAAAACAGAGCCAGGGGGTTAATTCCTGGTGTTTGCAAATACAGAGGAAATACTCCAAAAACAACATATGTATTTGTATGTGGGTCATACAGTGGATCATGATTATAAACAACAACATTTTTGAATAAAAGGAAAAAAAGATGTCAACACAGAGCTGTAATTACTGAGCAATATTTAAAGTTGGCTGACTATATTCAATACATTGCTATATTCAAGTAATATAAATGTATACTTGCATGTTCAATATATTATATTTGGGTATGTGGTGTGTGTATGTAAGAAGTATAAATACTATATGATTCCAGTCATACATAAATGGGATCTAAAAAAATAAACAAGGGACAGAATCAGAACTGTAAATACAGAGAACAAACTGATGGTTGCCAGAAGAGAGGGGGACAGAAGGTTGGGTGAAATAGGTGAAGGGGAGAGGGAGATACAGGCCTCCAGTTATGGAATAAGTAAGTCACGGAAGTAAAAAGCAGAGAATAAGGAATACAGTTAATGATATTGTAATAGTGATACAATGGGGCAGACGGTAGCTATACTTGTGGTCAGCACAGTGTAATGTATAAACTTATCAAATCACTGAATTGTACACCTGAAACTCGTGTAACAGTGTGTGTCAACTATACTCAAATTGACAAAAAAAAATTAAAAAAAAAATCTTTGCTCTCAGAGAACTTATACTTTGGATGAGGAGATAAGCTATAGACTTATGGAAGTGTAAATAAAAATATAAGAGCAACTAATTTAATGTATGGGTGTATGATTACTTAAGGCTCTGAGTTCCAGGTAGCATGCAACTCAAGGGGAATTAAATACAGCAGAGGAATTTATTATAAGGAGACAGGAACATATCACAAAAGCAGGAATTCAGGAAAAGGGGCTGGAGAGAATGGGAAAGCTGCTCTTCCTTTCTTTGTCTCCCCTCCTCTCTAGCTAGTCCTACCACTGACTCATTTTCTGAGGTACTCTGTGGTGCTCAGGTTGGCATGTTGCTGACTGGTTCCTTGATTCCATTTCCAAATTTTCAGTTGAAAAATGTGATTATGCTTATTGGTTTGAGCATCCGTCCTTAGTCTAACCAACCATGATTTGCACAACCGTGTAATAGAAAGAGAGCTAGGAGGGCTCAGAGAGGCCATTTTCAGAGAACATGCCCATAATAAGTAAAAGTTTTTTTAGGGGTATCTGTCCTTATTTTACCTCTAGGAGGTTGGCTGAACCATTAGATTCTAACTGGGTAACAGTTTCCAGGGTTATGAAAACAATGAAGACTTGTCATAACAACCCGTGATTTGGTCAGAATTTCTACTTGGTGCTGTAGAGATTTTTCTTTTGAATGGATGTTTGCACATACATTAATCACAGCTATGCCTGGTTGGAATGTCATTCTGCCATCTGTCATATCAGCTAATAGTCACACTTCCTTTCCTGTATTTCAAAGCTTCCTTTGGGAGAAACAAGTCTTTGTAGGGTAGTGTAGGATTATATTTTTGTTAATAAATTAATTTTTATTAAGTAAAACAAAGACAAATCCACCAATAAAGATCAGTCTGTAAATGCTCAGGAGAGCACTGAAATTATGTTACTTATGTGTGGTTCTCTTCCAAATTTAAAAATTATTTGCATTCTCCCTTGTATAGTTTATTTTAATATGCTGCGCTTTGTAGGAAAATACCACAAAATATCTCATTACGTGAAATGAGACAAAATGAACACTATGGTAGTTCAGCATGGAAAGTGTGAACACTGCAGTTGAAACACTGCAGTTCATATGTCTTGAACTGAGCTGTGTGAGAAGATTTTGGATGATTTTTAAAACTATCCTTCATATAATTTTGATAAGGAGGTAATGTGTGCAGTGAAGTGGCATATGTTCAAATTTGCTTTTGAGAAGGATTGATTTACTGATATTATGTTAGTTCCTTAACCCCTTTGCTCGTTTATTACTTAAATACACATAGCCAAACTTTTTATCAGGAGAGTTTGTGAGAAATATTGACTATGGTTTTATGTAGGACACACAGGCTACAGTGATTCTTCAGTATTAGGTTAAAACATAGCAAGGCCCATGATTAATGAAAATCAAAGAACTTTTTAGAAACTTCCAATAGGGAATTTAAAAAATAAGAGATGGCTTTCATATCTATATGTTCAGAAGTAAAGTCAAGCTACTCTTTTTTCATCTTTAAATGAAAGTTTAATTTTTTTAAATGTTTATTTTTGAAAGAGAGAGAGAGCGCACGCACAAGCTGGGGAGAGGCAGAGGAGAAGGAGACAGAATCTGAAGCAGGCTCCAGGCTCTGATCTGTCAGCACAGAGCCTGACGTGGGGCTTGAACTCACCAATGGTGAGATCATGACCTGAGCTGATGTCAGACGCTTAACCACCTGAGTCATCCAGGCACCCCTCAATGAAATCTTAAGTTAGTGAAAAGTTGTTAACTATAGGGTTTAAATGTAATTGGGGAATGTAATATGAAAAACATTTTTTATTATGAAAGTCCGAGATGTATGTTGTATACAACTTATACGTTCCTGGGTAGAATGCTTATTCATTCATTTTTGGCCTGACCATAAAAATTCCAAGTGCTTACTGATCTCACAGTAAAAAATGAGAGAAGAGGACTCACAATGAGGTGCCTAGTGTAAAGGAGTGTTTCTTCTCTCCAATGGCTGTCAGGTGAGTGAAGCTGACGGGTCCTGAGCTGGGACTTTGCTATGAAGGTAAGAACTTAGTTTACTACGGCCTCAATGGCAGCAAGTTAGCTCTTTTTGTAGGCTAATAAGGATGTAAGTGGTGTAGCATGTGAGCATATGACCCATCTGCTTTTCAGATCAGTGGGGAGACTTGAACAAGCTGGAGGAACAATTGATAATCTTACTTGGTGTGGAAATCAATGCCTGGAGCCTGAGCCACACTGCACAGCATCTTTCTGGTGTCACTGGGCTACTTGCTGATGGCATCCTTCATTCATTCACACAATGTATTTTTATTCTGAATCTAGCAGTGGCTCAATACATATATGTCAAGTAAGCTGATGTGCATTGATTTAGGATTCTGACCACAGATTTAATCATACCCAAAGCTACTTAAAACAGGGGTAATGGGTAAACAGAAGCCTATGAAAAGACTTCTGAATCTCAAAATTCTATCGTTATGTTGTCTAGATTTTACAGTTTAGATCTGATGCTGACACTAACTTGCCTCGGTTAATTCACAAAACATCTTGCCTCTGTTCACTTCTATGTAGAAACAATTATATTTGTTTTAGTCTTAAAAGATTTGTGATATAGTTATGCTTGAATTGTAATTCATTCTTCATATTGAAAACATATTATATGTAAGACATTTTATTAAATTCTCTGAGGACAAAAAATACACTTAATATAAGGTATAGTCCTTTCTCTCAAGAAGTTTGTGGTCTAATAATGAAATAGAGATGTATAAAAATATACCAATACCTGGCAGAATGTGAAAAATGCATATGTAACAGAATTAAGTTTAGCTATGTGAATTTATAGTTTCATAATGCCATATTTTGGAATAATTTTGAATTTTTTTTATGGTTCCTTTAGATGTAGGCTATAAGTAAAGCCTGTGTGTGCACATGAGCATATGTTTACACTACTGTGCAAACAAAAGCATGTTACTATGTTGATTTGCCTTGTTGGATTCCGTGTGTAATCTAGTAGAAGACAGAAGACCTATATGTCAGTCTTTTTCTTCACCTTTCTGTGTGATCTTTGGCTTAACACCAAATATCTCTGGGCATAGATACCTCTCCTGAGTAAAAAAACCGTTCTTTAGTGTGTATGAGTGATCAGGAAAAGTATTTTGGAAATGATAAAGCTACACAGAATAACCCTAAGGGATTATTTTCCTTTGATTTAAGGTATTCTCTCTAATTCTTATGTGAGCATTTAAATATTATGAAGACTAGTTGCTTTATGATGATAAAATGTTATAGTTTGCTTTGTACAGATTAAAAAGCCATAAGTGTTTTTAATTGCCCTTAATTCTCCATGGCATGTTCATTTTCATTCTTAATGGCTCCACATGGCTTAAAATTAATTTGCATCCTTACCCAATGTCATATTATGGCTCTTTGATTACTTGCAGAAATTATTTGACAAAGCTTAAGATGCACAAAGATTTTCTTTATGTGCATATTAATAACTGATTACAAATGACCCAAATTCTATAATCTTTATACCCTACCTCATTCCCAAAGGATAATAATATATAACTTTCACATAACGACTGAAATACTAGATTCAGTTGAAATAAAATTAATTTTTATAAGTGAAAAGATTTACAAATTCTAGGTCAAGGACAAGTACTCCTTAGTACCCCTCATTTAATGCCTGGATTTGACTTAATGCAAAGTTCTTATGTGAAATGAAGGTACATTACCTTATGCATGGTTCCCTTTGTGCTGCAATCTGACATTCCTGGCTTGCTGGGGAAGGAGCGGGCCAATCTGAGTTTCAGTAGACTTCTTTGTGTGGCTTTATTTTAAAATTGTTACATATGTTTTATGATTTTAGACTCTCTAGAGTAAAACTAATTTTTCTCCTTTACGGAGTCCCACAGACTTAGCAGAAGGCTGGATTATAACATGAAGTCTCATGTCAAATGGGAGAGGGAGCGAGCAGGTGGCTTTGGAGCCGGCTGGGAGAGAAGGCTCCTGGACTTCAGTCTTGAGAGAGGAGGCAGAATGCAGAGGGCCAAGAGTGCTAACAGTCTGTCAAACTCTGGGATAAATTAAAAGCATCTTTTCTTAGTAGGAGTCATCAATTGAGGAGAGGAGCAATTAGATGGTACCAGTATGATATTAAAAAAGTAGTTCTCACCCTTAATCTGAGAGTCAAACTAGAGAAGGAGAAAAGTGATATTAAACTAAGCAGCTGGGAATTGTTCAGGAGCAACTCTGTAGGGTAAAAAAAGATACTCATCTTCTTTTAAGGAAGAGGTTTTCAAGCTTTTTCAACACCAAATTCCTTATTTCCAAGTGGAATCTTACATGGCTTCCCACGTTCCCTCTGAATCCCTTTTATTTAAGAAATAGGTAAATGGAGAGCTGCTGCACTTTGAAGCAGGGGTGGGAGCCAAGCTTCATTCGATTTTCATCCCCACAGTGGCCCCTTGGATAACTACTGGAGCTCAAGAGTTGTATAGACCATAGTTTGAGAACCACTACTTCAAGTTATAAAGAAAAAGAAATGTTTAGACATGGGGAATTACTGACTATAGAGCTTTGGTCGTTTCATGGCTTCCCTGAACCTCAGTTGTTTTTTTTTTTTTTTTTTTTAAATCTATAAGTTGGGAATAATAATATGTACTTCAAATAGTTGTTGTGAGGGTTAAATTAAATGAGCTAATGGATTCAAAGTGCTTAATAAAATGTTTGACACATTGTGATTATTAAATAAATGCATCCATGATGCAGTTCAGCTTCATCAATCAAGACGGTTTTGAACCTTTTCCTTCCAATTGGAATAAACCATCATGTGTCAGTTTTTAAGTTGTTGTCTCTCCCAGCTCCAAACCCCTCATCCTTCTGTACCTTGTTCTGTGGCGCTGAGGCTCAGAGTCTATAAACCACGTTTCAGCTTGATCAGCAGTCTCCATGTTGGGCTCTGCCAACAAGGGGTACCTGGGAGTCTGGAGGAGGGAGAAGGGACTTGCTCCTTACTGTAGGGTTCATGTGCACTTTCCAGTTTTGCCAGGGTCATTCTTGCCTCACTTTATCCAGGCAGCAGCAGTTGAATCCAGCTTCCAGTTTCTCTGACACTGGCAGGATTAGCCTCATCCAACACCTTCAGAGATGCAAGTGACAGGCAAGCAGTGTCCCTCTTCAGAGGTCTGGGTCCCAGGCACACCAGACCCCTCCAGGCTTCTAAATTTTAACAATTCCCATCCTTCCCCTTTGTTTCTCCAACTCTAGGGGGTGGGTAGTGGCTTCTTGGTAGTTGTTACGTGATACCTTAAAGTTCTCTCTTTGCGTTTTTAGCTATCAATACATAGTTAACAGTGACCTATACTGAATTCTCTCTATTAAAAATAACTAGTGTGGTGTCTGTGGCTTAACTGGAACCTGACAGACACTGACACCCTCTCCCTCCTCTGTTCCCTTACTGGGATTTGTTTTGTGTCCCAAGTGTCTTCATAATTCACGGGTGCATGAGAGTCTATATATAGAGCTGCCTACTGAATAATTCAACCTGAATGTCTCTCTCCAGTTCCCACACTCAATATTTCCCAATCTGGACTCATTATCTTCACTCACTGCAACACCTGAAGTTTCTCCTTTCTCTATATTGGTCAGCAGCATCAATGTGTGCTTTTAAATGAATTGATTGCACAGTGCTCTAAACTTGATCTCTACAGCAATTGAAAATGCTAACAACACCTTGGAACTTCAAGTTACTATACTACCTGAGCCAAATTTTGGTGACAGCGATATATTAACATGATTCATTTTAGAATCTGAATCTTAAAAATCAGAAGAGATGTGCTTGGTTAAGAATTGGGAAACCCAGGTTCGATTCCTTTTACTTCATATTAAGTTTTACAACTCATTAGTCTTACTTTCTCCCTCGGTAAAATAGGGTTAAAATAATTTCTCATATATGTTAAAGAGATATCTGATATATACATGAACATATACATTAGATAATATATCTGCAAGTTATTAAGATGGAGCCAAGCATTGTGCTAAATTTAATATATTTTAAAGACCACCCTCCAATCTAATTATAACAGATGGGCTCAAAGTACTAACTATAAGAAAAGCTTGATCTTTTAGACTATTCCACTTAACATAAAAAAATCCACATCAGTAATATTGACCAAAAGTTGAGAGAGTTTGAATTACACAGTTATTAAATAATTATTTAACATAATTGTGTTTTTTGAGAAGCTATTTCTGTTTTGCATAACTATGTTTGAAAAAAAGAGTCTTTGGTATAAAAAGAATGATGAGGCCACTCATTTTTACTGGCATAGAATTTGAAGGGGTGGGGGGAAAAGTTATTTTATTTCTAATATTGAATGAGTGAAGGGACAGATCAGGTAATGAATTGTAAATTATTTCAGTTTTCATGCTGGATCAATGTTTGCTACCACTGAAATTTTTCTTGAGTAATTTTAGTTTTGAGAAAATTAGAATTGATTTACTTGTAATGTAGAATTCAGAATGGAAACAACTAGAAGCTATGCTGAATAATAAACTAAAATATAGATTTCTTGTTCCAATATTTAAAAGACATCACTTTTGAAGAAACAAAGTGAATGGTGGTTAACCTAATTTCTTATCTAGGTGGGTATGAATGATATCTATAATGTGGCAAGAAAAACTTGATACAAACAATGTGCCCGGACAGAATAAAAAAATTCAATAAAACCCGAATGGATGTCAGATCATTCTACCTTTTAGATAGACACAGGAACTGAAATACCATCAAAA
Organism: Prionailurus bengalensis; assembly: GCF_016509475.1. Lineage (NCBI taxonomy): Eukaryota > Metazoa > Chordata > Mammalia > Carnivora > Felidae > Prionailurus > Prionailurus bengalensis. The sequence goes on along the minus strand of NC_057355.1, from coordinate 88,332,346 downwards.
GAACTACATTCTGCAGGCAGTGAACCAGTTATTCTTATTGGAGAAACAAATAAACAACTACATAAATGTCTTCTTTGAGTAAATGGGCAGTTGAATTTTGATGATTGAAACAGCTTTTTCCTCAATTAAAAATGTTATGGAATAAAGTTTTGAGGAAACCATATAAAAATAATAAAAATACATTTTCAGCAGACCCAAGCACTTACTTTCAGATAATGAGATGTTTGGTTTTCTTTATTGAGGTTCAGACTCCATCTGAATTGTCATATCTTGGCCTCTAGAAATTTTCAAATGTGTGAGGATTTCTGAGCGTATGTATTCATCCCCTTGTAGCATATTTAGCTATAAAGAAATGCCAGTCATCTAACAAACATTTATGAGATCTACTGTGTTCTGGAAGCTGTCCTAGGTCCTGGGATGGGGTTGGGGCTAGAAGATAGGGAGGAGATACAAGATGATTAAGGCACCCTCATCAGATTGCATTTGCAATGAAATGTGAGAACACTAGAATTTCATAGCTCACCATGGTTCTTAAGGGAAAAGTGAAAAACAAAATGGAGATAATTAGAGTGGGAGTTTATTGTTTTCCATGTTGGTCACACTCTGACTACAATCCTATTGGTTTTATATAAGCCCAACAGAATATGTCTAGAAGCCATAACTTAGAACAGTGTGTATGGATCTGTCCATATGTGATAATACGTCAGTAACAATTACCAATTCTTCTTCCTTTTTGAGTAAACCTTATGGAAACAGTTAATGCCATTCATGTCATTTGCAGCATGGTAGATGCTGGTGGGTCTCACTACCTGAAGTGCACAGCAACCTTAAGGTCACTCCATGATAGCATGGCTAGTTGGGTTAGAAGTGGTTCTATCCTTACAAAAATACTAATCCAAAGAAATACATGCACCTCAATGTTTATAGCAGCATTATCTATGATAGCCAAACTATGGAAGCAGCCCAAGTGTCCACTGATTGATAATGGATAAAGAAGATATGGTTGTGTGTGTGTGTGTGTGTGTGTGTGTGTGTGTGAGTGACACCAGGGAATATTACTCAGCCATAAAAAAGAATGAAATCTTGCCATTTGCAATGACATGGACGGAGTTAGAGAGTATTATGTTAAGCCAGATGAGTCAGTCAGAGAAAGATAAATACTGTATGATTTCACTTCTATGTGGAATTTAAGAAACAAAATGAATGATCAAAGGGAGAAAAATAAGAGAAAGAGAGAAAAAGCAAGAAACAGACTCTTAGTTATAGAGAACAATCTGATGATTACTAGAAGGGAGGTGGGTGGAGGTATGGGTTAAATAGGTGATGGGGATTAAGGAGTGCACTTGTTTTGATGATCATTGGGTGTTGTATGGAAATGTTGAATCACTATAGTGTACACCTGAAACTAATATTTCATTCTATATTTAACTAATTGGAATTTAAAACCTAAAAAAAAAAAAACCAAAAAATAAGTGATGCTATCCTGCTCTATTTCTGCTGTAAAGAGTGAGGTTGATCTTTATTTTATTAATTTTATATACTTATGCTTAAAAATAAAATAAGGAAAGCAGAAGCCAGTATTTGACTTTAGTATGCCTCCCTTGGGGAAACTTTTACTCATTCAGACATCCAACACTAGTCAAGTAGTGAAGCATCATCTCACACAGGGGAAGACACACTGGTACCAAACACTGAGGACATAATGCTGAAAGACTTGGTTCTTACCCTCTGAGAACATGGATTCTAGTGAGAGCTATATATTTACAATGTGGTAAGTGCTTATTGCAGAATGGCTTCTGGACAAGTTGTCTTCTAAGAAGTTACTTAACTCATTTATGTGTTTGACCAGACTGAGCACTCTTTCCACCAGGTGCTTGACAAAGTTGCAAAACAACTAGTTGACTTGGTGGTATAGAGAGATCCACCTCCTGTTTGCCCCTTCTGATCAGGACAGTAAACTTTGAGGGTCAGCCAGTGCACCACCCTGCCAAGATAAAAGCATTTAACAGAAGGCAAACTCTGCTGTGTAATCTCTCTGCCTCTCCCCAAACTCCAATTTAGGGGATGTTAGAGGAGGAAGGATTAGAAATAATCTGAGTGGGAGAGCTTTATGTGATCAGGATTCAGACTTATTCATAATACTCCCCATTTCCTTCCCCCATTCACATACCAGGCTGACTCCTGACTGGTCCTTTTGACCTCAAGGCCATTATTCCTCAGCTGTGGGGTAGAATGAAATAGGCTTATCTCTTATCCATTAATTTCTCTTTAAGACATAGAAAGAGACTAATTGGTCAATAGAGATAGATTAGGTTACCAAAACCAACCTAATTTATTTTTTGTCAAGTCTTGTCCATAGGTTCAGTGTTTTCTCATCAGATTCATATAATGTCAATGTGTCTTTTATTTCTCTTTCAAATAAAATGATAATAGTATCTGATGAGAAAAATTTCAAAACACAGACTGACGCTTTCCTTTCCTCACCTCCAAGGTGAGATCGTTATCCAATAGAGCTTTTAAGACATGTCTGTACCTTGTTAAAGTAGACTGTAACACATTTGCTATGGTCTGAATGTTTGTCCCTTGTTCCCAAATCATATGCTGAAATCCTAACTCCCAAAGGTGATTGTAAGTGGTGCCTTTGGGAGGTGATTTGGTCATGATGGTGGAGACCTCAAAAGAGACCCGGAGAACTCCCTTGACCTTTCCACCATGCGAGGACACAGTGAGAAATTTGCAACTTAGAAGAGAGCCCATACCCAACCTCAATCTCAGGCTTCCATTCCCCAAAACTATGAGAAATAAAGTTCTGTTGTTTATAAGCTACGGAGCCTGTGGCATTTTGTTACAATAGCCCAAACAGGTTAAGACAACCTCTCTATTGTAACAATAATTAGAAACAATCTTGGAATGTATACCTTTATTAAAGTCTTTGTCTCTCAGTATTGCAGAATGTGTCTATTTAACTTTTTTCTCTGTAGACTCTATGCTTCATGAGGGCAGAGACTATGTCCTATGTATCTACATAATTCCAGTGCTTGTTACAGTGTCTAGCACATGGCAGGTTTCAACATTTGTTGAGTGAAGGAGTAGATATTAAAAATTGTTTTCTAGTTATGGAATGGAATTCCGTTGTATGATTTTTGTTTGATGTCCAATTTTGTACAAGTTGTTTCTCTTGTCTGAAAGATCTGATAATGTCATTTTATAATCTTTTGATTAAATCAACTTTACAGCATTTCCTTTCAAATATATCAGCTTATTATTCTGTAGTTCAGTCATCTCTCTCTGGGTAATGAGGAGCTCTGAACTCTAAGGGACAAGAGCTCTACATAATTCAAATGTATTATACTTGAAGCAAAGTTTCTTTCCAGGTTAAAAATTATATTGGATTTTTTTTTAATCAAGCGAAAGTTAACAGTGACATTCACAGGAGAGTTTTTGTTCCCAATACAAGTCTTTGGCTTTCATTTATTTGTGACCTATTTTTTTTTTTTTTTATAACATCAAGTAGATGATGACCCTTTCAATGAGTAACTGGGGAAAAAAAAGTGATGAGGCATACATGAAATGAGTTAATACAGATGGGGTAGGTGATACACTTATGACATTGATATTATTACCACTGTCGCTCTAAACATAATGATTTGAGGTGGCCTATTAGTATTGATGGTATTTACTCACCTACAGGTTCCTAGTAAACATAGAATAGTGAGCCATCAATACCAGTGTGTGAACTTCCTTAGGGAATTTTATTTAAATTTTTTTTTTCAACGTTTATTTATTTTTGGGAAAGAGAGAGACAGAGCATGAACAGGGGAGGGGCAGAGAGAGAGGGAGACACAGAATCGGAAACAGGCTCCAGGCTCTGAGCCATCAGCCCAGAGCCTGACGCGGGGCTCGAACTCACGGACCGTGAGATCGTGACCCGGCTGAAGTCGGACACTTAACCGACTGCGCCACCCAGGCGCCCCAGGGAATTTTATTTAAATGGCCAGTTACCATTTACCATATATTGAAATGGTTGCTCATAAGATTTGGAAGAATTTTTTCGCTGTAAAGATAATAAACTTTTTCAGATGATTGCAATGGGCAAATCAAGTTAATTGAATTATACACTTGGTATTTAATGTCATAGATTAATTTTTATGTGTAAACAATTATTAGGTTTAAAAGTTATTCCCCAAGTTATAAAATGATACCCATTTGGGAAATTTTCCTTGATTAAAAGATCTACTTTTCAGATCAGATAATCAAGGGTGTATTTCATAAACATTAATATTTTTCCAGAGTGACTGGCCACTGAATTTTTCCTCAAGATTCAGAAGAAAAGTAGGAAATTCATAACTCATCCAGTGACTAAGTATGAAAACTGCTATCCATGTAAAATGTATTCTCTTGCTATTATGTCTGTATATCTAGTCTAATGCTAGACATTCATTATGTCAACTCATAGAGAAATGAGTTGTCTCTACTTTAGCTTGGATAATTATATTTAGGTGGAGGAAAGAAGAGAGAATCCTGGGGTTTGTAAGTATTGAGCTAACAGGTAAAGTCTTACTTCCCATTTCTTTTTCAGAGCATGAGAGAAGTTACTGGGATAAAAATAATTCCCTAGGAAAGTAAGCATTTTAATAAAAATGCAAATTATTTTAGCATTAGTACTAAACTTCAGATTAGTTAAGTATGGCAGTGATTGATGAAAATGTCAAGTACTGGCAAAAGTGTTAGTAATGGAAAAATTTTTTCAACTTGTCTGCAAGACAACAATGCATTATTACCTAAAAATCATTTCGTTAAAGGTAAACATTTATTTTACTCTCAAGATTCATACTTCATGTAAAGTCAAAGTTGAAAATACGGTAATTAGTCTCAGTGGAATTTGTGTCTCTGCTTTCATAAAGGTCGTCTAAATTTTCCCAGATGTTATGATTAGTTTTCATTATTGCATTTAGCTTATCTTTCTTTCTAGTTCCTCATTTTCTCTTTTCTTATCTTTCCCTGTTTTATCAGAATAAATTCCATTTCTCATGTAAGGACCGAGGAAAGATTAGAATTACTTATAATTGAAAAGTTTGATTTGAACCCATTCTCTCTTTCTCTCTTTGGCTGTGTGCCTCCATTTTCTGCCCGTTCAAAGCTTTGCTCAGGTTACTTTTGCTATTTTCTTTTACACTGAGCTGTTTGGATAAATGAAATCTCAGCCCCGAGTCTTTCAAATATTATTCTTTCAAATATACCTCAAACCTTCTGAACATTGGTCTTTGATCCCTTCATTTCTAAGCTTAATTTGTAACTGCTTTCCTCTTGTACTTTATTATGGATGTTAATGGCATTTTTGAAGTGATTTCACATGAAATTAGGATTATGAATAGAGTATTATGTTGGTAGTTTAGAGTATCCAGACCTTCCTAATTTATGAGACTATTTAAAGTGATTTTTGCAAAGGACATGCTTCAGAAAACTGGTTTATTACAAGATGAAGGACCTAGTAGAGCATACTAAGCAGCAAATCATTAGCCTCCCACATACTTAATCCTGTGTGCTAATAGTGGAGTAAAGGAACTTTTGTGGGAGGGAAAATTAATGTCATTTCAAAAGCCTAGACAATATACCCAAAATATTGGGAGATTTCAGAAATGAAAACTGATTCAACATAATGATTGATCCAAACTCTTCTTGGATTAATTTATATTTTTAGGCAATGCCATTCTTGGGTTATAATATTCAAGAAGGCTACTTAATGTTATTTGTTAGTTTTCCCTTTTATTTATTTCCAAACCCATTTACTGCAATTATTAAATAAGGATTTGTAGACCAGATTTTGTTAAACAAGTACATGTTTATTTTACCCATATCTTATGATCAAGATCACATTCCAACCCAGCATTTATAACATATTTAAAAATACTTTATGTGAGAAATACTTTGTATTTATTATAAAAGTGTTTTAAGTTTATTTATTTTGAGAGAGAGAGGAAGAGTGAGGAAGCAGGGGAGGGAAGAGAGAGAATCCTAAATAGGTTCTGCATTGTCAGCACAGAGGCTGATGCAGGGCTCAAACCTACAGACCGAGAGATCATGACCTGAGCTGAAACCAAGTCAGACACTCAACTGACTGAGCCACCCAGGTGCCCCAACAATTTTAAGTACACATCAGGGTCCTTATAAAAATGAGATAATTTGAAGAGAGCTTAATGAGGGATTCTTTACCAGGGTTTAGGGAAACCTGGAGGATTGTTTCAATAACCCCAGGCTGGTTATTGTCTCTAGGCCTTGAAGGGTGTGATGTTGAGTCTCTAAGATGGCCCCCACTGATGCCCACCTCCCAGTAAGTGTGATGTTGATGCCCTTGTGTATTCCTTTCCTCTTAAGTGTGGGCTGAACCTAGTCGTTCGCTTTTGGTATGTTCTATTCAAGAATATACTGAAAGTAATGGAATGTTACTTCTGAGATAAGGTTACAGAAAGACTATCACTTCCGTCTTGCTTGGTGTCTCACTCACTTGCTCTGAGGGAAGATAGCCGCCATAGTTTGAACTTTCTATGGAGATGCCCTCAAGATGAGACTCTGAGAGGTGCCTCAGTCCAACAATCTGTGACACCATATGAGTGAGTGGAGAGTGGATTTTCCCTTACCTGAGCCTTCAGATGAAACCACATCTTCAGTGGGCACCTTGATTATAGTCTTGTGAGAGACCTTGAGGCAGAAGTGCTCAAAATCTGTGAGATAATAAGTGTTTGCTATTTTAAGCTGCTGAGTTTTGGGGCCACTTGTTATGCAGCTAATACAGGTGCTTAGGGTACAGAGCAATTACTCAAAACAGAGAGGGCTCTGTGGAGATTTCCTGTTAGGAGCTATGGCTTTAAGTCAAGGGTTACATTCAGTTTTTAGGAAATTGGGAGAATAAATGTCCCGACTTCACTTCTTGTCTTTGGGACCTGCTGGAGCTCCCTATTTGCCAGACCCAGTCAGAAGGCAGGAGGCAAAGGAACACTTTGATGAAGTCCACATAGGTCAGCCTCTCATGGCTTGGAGAAGGGGAGAGGGAGGGAAGGGATGATATGGAAGATATGTAGTACATTCAAAGACATGGACTCTTTTGTACTAATCATTCAACCAAAGAAACCATTACTATAAATGCAATTGCAATCCTCTCTGCCCCTCCCTGAGCACAATCTTCTCCCTTCATCCAGAGATAGTCATAATCCTAATTTGGGGGTTTATCATTCCCATGCAAGTTTTCACTATGTCTGTTAATTTAGGTTTCGTGATCAGAGTAGACTGCAGTGTCACAGGCATATGCTAGAAAAGTGTTTTATCCTTTCATACTTATATGTTTTTATTTTTGGCATACAGGATTGCTTATCTGTGTGCAAAAAAGGGGCCCTTCTCAACCTATGCTGGCTCAGCTGAAGAATAGCACTGGTCTGTGTTTGTTTTGTTTTTTGTTTTTTTGTCTACAGCAGGGGTCAACAAGATCCAAAAGATAAATATTTTAGTCTTTGTGGGCTATAAGTTCTCTGTGTGTCAAACTATTCAACTCTGGCATCATGGTGGAAAGCAACTATAGACAATATGAAAGCGAATTGGTATGAGTGTATTTCAATAAAACTTTATGTACAAAATCATGTGGCAGGCTGGATTTGGCCCATCGGAAGTATCCTTGGTCTACAGTATTCCTGAAGAAGTGGGATTTCTTGTCAAGAGATGACAGTGGGATTAATCATCTTAGTGGCACATGGGCACTCCGAGGGGGTTAGTTTGATCATGAAATCATAAAAAGGTCATAGTTGCATGAGGTAAGCAGCTCTGCTTAGGGACTCCTCTAAAGGGGGGGAGGGACAGCACCAAAAGAGGGAGGTAGGCCAGAACCTTTAGGAGGAATTGAGCACTGGGAAGGAGGAGGGAATGCATGGAACAGAAAATGTAGTGCTGGCTCATGTTGAGTCAGTCAGAGTGGGCAGTTTGGAGAGTGTAACAGCACAGCCAACACAGTGCCAATGGGCTGAGGAGGAGAGATCGTATGGGTAGTAGTTTGGGTGAGACATCAGCAATGTGTTCCAGAGCACAGTGGCATTGAGCATGGTGCACTGTGGGCAGCACAGAGTTGAGTGATTCTGTGACCACAGGCAGCAACCACAGCAATTTAAGGCACCATTAAGCAGACTCCTTGAGAGGCCTGGAGGGGAATGAGCCTGGGAGGGTATGTTTGTGTGTTAGGAGAGGTGGAGGGGATGAAGCTCTGTAGAGATTTTGAGCTATCAAATTGGACCTAAACAACACCTCCTGCACCTAAATGTTCAGGGTAAGTTCACTGTATGAGGTCCTGGGTCACATGAAGATTGTACAAGTGGCTAATTTATTTTTCCTTACCTGTACTTCCTAATATTTACCGACCCTGTATGCACGTTTGCTTCTGTCTTTTCTTTTTAATTCATGGTTCAAAAACTTCTATGAAACACAAATCATAATATATTCTGAAATAAAACAAAGGAGTTCCATAATCAAAGTTTTCTAAACAAAGACATTTCTCTCCAAAAGAAGAACTTAGTTCCTGGCTATAAGATACTAAATTATTTTAGCTTTGTAGCTAATAGCCAGATTGTGAGTTCTTCTGTTGGAGGAAAGTGCTTTGTTTAGAAAAATAGTTTGGCAAGCAGTTGGGAGTAGATTGGCATGGATTGGAAGGGAAAAAGAAATAGTTAAGATGATATGCTTATAAAATAGACTACATAGTTTAAGAGTAGAGAAAAGCCCAGAACAATAGAGAAGAAAGCGAAGGTGGGGGATAAGGAGGAAGAGAGACTAGGCAATGTGTCAGAACTCTGGAATATATAAACAGTGTGGCCAATGAAAAATTCCTGGTGGAGGGATGACTGGGGTACTTTTGCCAATGTCTAATCTTTGACTATAAGTTGTTTGCATTGCTATCATGTAATACTCCTTACCTCTAAAAGCCCTGAGGAAAGTCTTATATTTCTTATTTATTTATTTGATACACTTAAATATTGTGAAATGATTACCATAGTCAGGTTAGTAAACACCTCAATACCTCACATAATTACCAATTCTTTTTCATGTTCAGAGCACTTAAGATCTATTCCATTAGCAACTTTATTCACCTCCCACCCCCACTTTTATTGAGATATAATTACATATATTGTATAACTTTAAGGTGTACAACATAATGATTTGACATACAGATATATTGTGAAGTTACCACAATAAGTTTAGTTAACATCCATCACCTCAGATAGTTACATAATTTTTTTTCTTGTGATAAAAACTTCTAAGACTGGGACACCTGGGTGGCTCAGTCAGTTAAGTGCCTGACTCTTTTTTTTTTTTAATGTTTTATTTATTTTTGACAGAGAGAGAGACAGACAGAGTGTGAGTAGGACAGGGGCAGAGAGAGAGGGAGACACAGAATCCGAAGCAGGCTCCAGGCTCCGAGCTGTCAGCACAGAGCTGACGCAGGGCTCAAACCCACGAATTGTGAGATCATGACCCCAGCGTCGAACCCACGAACCATGAGATCATGACCTGGGCATGAGATCATGACCTGAGCTGAAGTCTGATGCCCAACCGACGAGCCACCCAGGCGCCCCAATCATCCAACTCTTGATTTCGGCTCAGGTCACAGTCTCATGGTTGGTGAGATTGAGCCCTGTGTTGGGCTCAGTGCTGACAGTAGAGTCTGCTTTGTATTCTCTCTCTTTCCCTCTCTCTGCTCCTTCCCCACTTGTACCTACTTTCTCTCTCTCTGTCACACACACACACACACACACACACACACACACACACACACACACATAAACATTAAAAAAAAAGAACTTCTAAGGCTACTCTCTTAGGAACTTTCACATATATACTATAGTATTGCTAACTATAGTCACCATGCTGTGTATTAGATCCCCAGAACTTATTCATCTTCTAACTGCAAGTTTGACCAACATCTCTCCATTTCCTGCAACCCTCAGCTCTTGATACTCCTTATTTCTGAGTTGAGCTTTTTAAGATTCTGCATATAAGTGAGAACATACAATATTTGTCTTTCTCTGACTTATTTCACTTAGCATAATGCCCTCAAGATCCATTCACGTTGTTTCAAAAGGCAGGACTTCCTTCTTTCTCATGGCAGAATAATATTCCACTGTATATATGCCACATCTTTATCCATTCATCCATTAATGGACACTTAGGTTGTTTCCATGTAAGTCTTGGTTATTGTGAATAATACTCAATAGACACGGGGGGTACAGTTATCTTTTTGTAATAGTGATTTTTTTTTTAACCTTTGAATATATATCCAGAGGTAGGATTGGTGGATCATATAGCAATTTTATTTTCATTTTTTTGAGGAACCTCCCTACTGTGTTCCATAATGGTTATACCAATTCACATTTCTACCAAATGTGCACAAGGGTTCCCTTTTCTCCAGCACCTTGCCAACATGGGTTGTTTCTTGTCTTTCTTTTTTTCTTCTAAGATTTTATTTAAATTCAAGTTAGTTAATATGTAGTGTAGTATTGGTTTCAGAAATAGAATTTAGTGTTTCATTATTTACACATAACACCCAGTGTTCATCCCAACAAGTGCCCTCTGTAATGCCCATCCCCCATTTAGCCCATCCCTTACCCACTCCCCCCAACAGCAGAAACCCTCAGTTTGTTCTCTATTAGTTAAGAGTCTCTCATAGTTTGTTTCCCTCTCTGTTTTAATCTAACTTTATTTTCCATTCCCTTACCCTATGTTCATCTGTTTTTGTTTCTTACATTCCACATATGAGTGAAATCTTATTTTATTTGTCTTTCTCTGACTGACTTATTTTGCTTAGCATAATACACTCTAGTTCACCCACATTGTTGTATATGGCAAGATTTCATTCTTTTGATGGCTGAGTAATATTCCAGTGTGTGTGTGTGTGTGTGTGTGTGTGTGTGTGTGTGTGTGTATACACATACATGTATGCAGACATATCACATCTTTTTTTTTAAAGTTTATTAATTTTGGGGGAGAGAGAGGAAAGGAGAGAAGAAATCCTAAGCAGGCTTTTTGCTGTCAGTGCAGAGCCCCATGCAGATCTGGATCTCACGAACGATGAGATTATAACCTGAGCTGAAATCAAGAGTGGGGTGCTTAACCCACTGAACCACCCAGACTCCCCTATACCGCATCTTCTTTATCCATTCATCAGTCAGTGGACATTTGGGTTCTTTCCATAATTTAGCTGTTGTTGATAGTGCTACTATAAACATTGGGGTGCATGTGCCCCTTTGAATCAGTACTTTTGTATCATATGGATAAATACCCAGTAGTGCAATTGCTGGGTCATAGAGTAGTTTTATCAATAACTTTCTGAGAAAACTCTGCACTGTTTTCCAGAGTGACTGCACCAGTTTACATTCTCACCAACAGTGTAAGATGGTTCCCTTTCTTCTCATCCTTGCCAGCATCTGTTGTTTCCTGAGTTATTCATTTTAGCCATTCTGATGGTTGTGAGGTAGTATCTCATTGTGGTTTTGATTTGTAGTTTTGATTTTTATTTCCCTGATGATGAGTGATGTTAAGCATTTTTTCTTGTGTTTGTTAGCCATTTGTATGTCTTTTTTAGAGAAGTGTCTATTCATGTCTTCTGCCTGTTTCTTCACTGGATTATTTACATTTTGAGTGTTGAGTTTGATAAGTTCTTTATATATTTTGGATACTAGCCCTTTATCCAATGGGTCATTTGCAAGTAAATATCTTCTCCCATTCCATTGGTGGCCTTTTAGTTTCGTTGATTGTTTCCCTCATGGTGCACAAGCTTTTTATCTTGATGAGGTCCCAATAGTTAATTTTCACTTTTGTTTCCCTTGCATCCAGAGACCTGTCTAGTAAGGAGTTGCTATAGCTAAGGTCAAAGAAGTTTCTGCCTGTGTTTTCCTCTAGGATTTTGATGGTTTCCTGTCTCACATTTAGGTCTTTCATCCATTTTGAATTTGATTTTGTGTATGGTGTAAGAAGGTGGTCCAGTTTTATTCTTCTGCATGTTGCTGTCCAGTTTTCCCACCACAATTTCCCAACACTCAGCCATTTATTAAAGATACTGTCGTTTTTCCAATGGATATTCCTTCTTGCTTTGTCAAAGATTACTTGGATATATAGTTGTGGGTCCATTTCTGGATCTCCTATTCTGTTCCATTGATCTATGTGTCTGTTTTTGTGCCAGTACCACACTGTCTTGATGATTATGGCTTTGTAATGCAGCTTGAAGTCCAGAATTGTGATGCCTCCTGCTTTGCTTTTCAACATTACTTTGGCTATTCAGGGTCTTTTCTGGTTCCATACAAATTTTAGAAGTGTTCTGGCTCTGTGAAAAATGCTGGTGTTATTTTGAGAGGGATTTCACTGAATATGTACATTGGTTTGGGTAGTATAGACATTTTCACAATATTTGTTCTTCCAATTCATGAGCATGGAATGTTTTTACATTCCTTTGTGTCTTCTTCAATTTCTTTCCAAGTGTTCCATAGTTTTGAGTAGTAGATCTTTTACATCTTTGGTTAGGTTTATTCCTAAGTATCTTAAGGTTTTTGGTGCAATTGTAAATAGGATTGATTTATTAATTTCTCTTTCTGTTGCTTCATTATTGGTGTATAGGAATACAACTGATTTCTGTAAGTTGATTTTATATCTTACAACTTTGCTGAATTCATAGATCAGTTCTGGCAATTTTTTGGTGTACTGTTTTGGGTTTTCCATGTAGAATATCATGTTGTCTGTAAAGAGTGAAAGTTTGACTTCTTCCTTGCTGACTTGGATGCTTTTTATTTCTTTTTGTTGTCTGATTGCTGAGGCTAGGATTTCTAGTACTATGTTGAACAACAACAGTGAGAGCCGATATCCCTGTGGTGTTCCTGGCCTTAGGGGAAAAGCTCTCAGTCTTACCCAATTGAGGATGATATTAGTTGTGGTCTTTTTATATGGCCTTTATGATGTTGAGGTATGTTCCTTCTAGCCCTACTTTATTGAGGGTTTTTGTTAAGAAACGATGCCATCTTTTATCAAATATTTTTTCTGTATCAATTGAAAGGATAATATGGTTCTTATTCTTTCTTTTTCATGTGGTACATCATGTTAACTGATTTGTGGATATTGAACCACCCCCACAGCCCTGGAATAAATCCCACTTGATCATGGTGAATAATTCTCTTAATATACTGTTGAATTCGATTTGCTAGTATCTGGTTGAGAATTTTTGCATCCATGTGCATCAGGGATATTGGTCTGTAATTCTCCTTTTTATTTATTAAAAAGTTTTTTTTTTAATGTTTACTTATTTTTGAGAGAGAGAGAGAGAGACAGAGTGTGAGTGGGAGAGGGGCGGAGAGACAGAGGGAGTTATAGACTCTGAGGCAGGCTCCAGGCTCCCAGCGGTCAGCACAGAGCCTGATGTGGGGCTTGAACTTTCTACTCCAATCTTTCTACTCTAATCTTTGTTTATTTCCCTTCTTCTTCTGGTTTTGGGCTATGATTGCTGTTCTTTTCCCAGCTCCTTTAAGTGTAAGGTTAGGTTGTATATTTGAGATTTTTCTTCCTTTTTTATGAAGGCCTGTGTTGCTATATATTTTCCCTCTTAGGACCATCTTTGCTGAACCCCAAAAGTTTTGGACTGTCATGCTTTCATTTTCATTGGCTTCCATATATTTTTTATTTCTTCTTTAATTTCCTTGCTAACCCATTCATTCTTTAGTAGGATGTTCTTTAACCACTATGCATTGGTGGTCTTTCCAAATTTTTTCTTGTGGTTGACTTCAAGTTTCATAGTGTTGTGATCTGTAATTATGCATGGTAAAATCTTAATCTGTTCGTATTTGTTGAGAACTGATTTGTGACCCAGTAGGTGATCTATTCTGGAGAATGTTCCATGCGCACTCGAAAAGAATGTGTATTCTGTTGCTTTAGGGTAAAATTCTCTGAATATATCTGTTAAGTCCTTCTGGTCCAGTGTGTCATTCAAAACCATTGTTTCCTTGTTGATCTTCTGCTTAGATGATCTGTCCATTGCCGAAAGTGGGGTGTTAAAGTCCCCTACTGTTATTGTATTATTATCAATGAGCTTTTTAAAAGTTTATTATTAAGTGATTTATATATTTGGCTGATTTCAAACTGAGGGCATAAATATTTACAATTGTTAGATCTTCTAGTTGGATAGACCCTTAATTATGATATAGTGCCATTGTTCAACTCTTGTTAAAGTATTTTGTTTGAAATCTAGTTTGTCTGAGGGGAATCTGGGTGGCTCAGTGGGTCAAGTGTCTGAGTGTAGCTCAGGTCATGATCTCGTGGTTCATGAGTTCAGGCGCTGCATCAGGCTCTGTGCTGACAGCTCAGAGTCTGGAGCCTGCTTGGGATTCTGTGTCTCCCTCTCTGTCTGCCACTCCCCCATTTACGCTCTGTCTTTCTTTCTCTCCTAAAAAAAATAAACATTAAAAAAATTTTTCTTAAAAGTTAAAAAAAATAAAATCTAGTTTGTCTGATAGAAGTGTGGCTACCCCAGCTTTCTTTGGCGTCCATTAGCATGATAAAGGTTCTCCACCCCCTCACTTTCAATCTAGAGATATCCTTGGGTCTAAAATGAGTCTCTTGTAAGCAGCGTATCTATGGGTCTTGTTTTTTTATCCATTCTGATACCCTGTGTCTTTTGATTGGAGTATTAGGTCCATTTACTTTCAGAGTAATTATTGATACATAAGAATTTAGTGCCATTCTATTACCTGTAAAGTCTCTGTTGCTGTAGATTGCCTCTGTTCCTTTTTAGTCTTTGTTGCTTTTGGTCTCTCTCTCGCACTCAATGGGTCCCCTTTAATAATTCTTGCAGAGCTGGTTTAGTGGTCATGAACTCCTTTAGTTTTTGCTTGTGGTAGAAACTATCTCTGTTATTCTGAATGACAGCCTTTCTGGATAAAGTATTCTTGCCTGCATATTTTTCCCATTTAGCACATTGAATATATCATGCCACTCCCTCTGACCTGCCACATTTCTGTGGACAGGTCTGCTGCTAACCTTATGTGTCTACCCTTGTAGATTAAGGACCTTTTGTCCCTAGCTGCTTTCAGAATTCTGTCTTTATTCTTATATTTTGTAAGTTTCGCTATGATATGTCTTGGTGTTGTCCTGTTTTTGTTGATTTTGAGTGGAGTTCTCTGTGCCTCTTGGACTTGAATGCCTGTTTTCCTTCCCCAGCTTAGGGAAGTTCTCATCTATAATTTGTTCATATAAACCTTCTGCCGTTTCCCTGCTCTTCGTCTTCTGGGACTCCTATACTATGGATATTATTGTACTTTAAGGAATCACTGATTTTCCTAAGTCTATATTCATGATCTAATGGTTTTCTTTCACTCTCCTTTCAGCCTCATTATTTTTCCATAATTTTATCTTTCTGTGTCACCTATTCAATTCTCTTCTTCCATCCTCATTGTAATTATATACAGTTGGTTTTATCTCATTACAGCATTTTTTATTTTCGCTTGACTAGTTTTTAGGTCTTTTTTATCTCCACAACAATGATGCCAATGCTTTTTAAAGCCCAGCTAGAATTCTTATTACTGTTGTTTTAAATTCTTGTTCAGATATATTACTTACATCTACTCCAGCAAAAGGCACAGACTTCTAAAAACTCAGGATTTCAGCTTTACTATTTGCAAAAATTTGTGATTGTCAGTTCCTCACAATTCCCCCATCAGTGGTTTTGGGGGAGTGCTTTTCTTTTTTCTTTTTTTCTTTTTTTAATTTTTTGTAATGTTTATTTATTTTTGAGAGAGACAGAGACAGAGCTTGAGTGGGAGAGGGGCAGAGAGAGAGGGAGACACTGAATCTGAAGCAGGCTCCAGGCTCTAAGCTGTCAGCACAGGGCCCGACGTGGGGCTCAAACTTACGGACCGCGAGATCATGACCTGAGCCGAAGTCAGTCGCCCAACCCACTGAGCCATCCAGGTGCCCTTGGGGGAGTGCTTTTCTTATGTGAACCCAACATGCCACTTTCTTTCCTCCTCTCTCCTTTTCTTATCTGTGAAAAGGGCTTCAACCCTTCTGCAGCACCGAGGCTTTTCCCTCCCTCAATTCCCCTCTCTGCACCACGTACTTGCCATATTTTCTCCCTCAAATTTTGTAGAATGTTCTCTTAATCCTTAGGTTGATTTCCTAGGTGTTTCAAATGACTTGATGTTTATCTAGCTGTGTTCAAGGGATGAGACTAGCCCAGGGTCCCCTACTATACTGCCATTGTAACTCCTCCTACAAACACTTCTCTTTTGTTTTTTTGATAATAACCTTTTTAACGGGTGTGAGATGATATCTCATTGTAGTTTTTGATTTGCATTTCCCTGATGATTAGTGATGCCAGTTATCTTTTCAAGTACCTAGTGGTCATTTGTATGTCTTCTTTGAAAAAAAAAATGTCTGTTTAGGTTCTCTTCCCACTTTTAAAATGGAAGTTTTTTTTGCTATTGAGTTTCTTACATATTTTGGGTATTAACCCCTTATCAGATAGATGGTTTGCAAATATTTTCTTCCATTCCATAGGTTGCCTTTTTATTTTGTTGATTTCTTTTCTATGCAAAAGCTTTTTAGTGTGATGTACTTCTACTTAGTTTTGCTTTTGTTGTCTGTGCTTTTGGTGTCAAATCCTCTCCAGTACATCCAGACTCCTATTTTGTGGTGTACCAGTAGTGTGCTGGAACTTCTCCAGTGGACACTTGGACTTCCTCAAAGGCTGTCTTGTCCACGGATAATTGTCTAAGACAGTGTTTACCAGGGGTTCCTGATGGTGGTGGAGAGGGGCTGAAGCTCGTCATGGTCCACTGTGGGATTCACAGCCAGGACCAAGGTCTGTATACCTTCTGCCTGATGCATAGGTGGGAAATCTTTTGGCATATGGTGCTGGATCCAACAACTCCCACAAAGGCAGTTTTGTTCATGGATTGATGCTCAAATTGTTACTGTTGAGGGATGCCTTATGTTGCTATATTGCTATTGCTGATGTCACTCTAGGAAAGTTTGATATTTCTATAGAGCCCTGTTTGGTCCTCTTGTGGGAAGTGAAGGGCACTTGAAGATGCGTGGCAAGCCTCATATTCACTCCTCTGCTGATGCCATGAAGAAGAGGAATGTTATATGAAGATGGAGAGGGGTCTAGAAGTTCCAGTGATAATCAGATGTGAAACAAATGTCAGTCCTTGTGAAACTGATGGTTGACCCAGATAAACAGTGAAGTGTGGCATGGAGCCCTTTTTATCAGATAAGCCAGAAGAAGGCAAATATATGATACCTGGTTCTTGATCTTTTTATGCATTCACAATGCCTGTTTCAAAATTTTTGAGAAGTCCTACAGTAAAAAACAATAATAATAGTGAAACCTGCTTAATATTGTTTAATCTAGAATTTTCCAAATTTATTTGGATCTGTATCCCTTTTCTGATACCCACTAACATCCTATAGGACTAATGTTCTAGGGAACAGACTTTGCCTTTAAAACATTTATCTAGTTGTGATCAAACCTTCAATTAAAAATAATCTTTAAAATACATTTTATTAGAGGTTTTTGAAAGCTACTGATTCCTTTGGAAATCACTTCTAAGAAGACCAGACTTTGAATTAGAAGGGAACATGTACATCATCTTGACAGGAGATTGACAGGGCTTGATAATGGACCAGGAGTGGAGAGTGGGGAAAGAACAGAATCAGCTAGTGCTCAGGCTGCGTTGAGGTGCTGAGCTGATGGTGAAGCATTTCCTGGGATAATGAAGCTTGGAGAAGGGGCAGGTCAGGGCTGGCATTGGGTTAGAGTCGAGCTAAAAAAATCCAGTTTTGAATATGTTGATTTGGGATGTCTATGAGGCCTCCCAATTTGAGATATCAAATAGATAATAAGATATGTGAGCCTTTAATCAGGAGAGCACGGGGCTGGTAGGTTGGCCGGTTGATACTCAGAGGCCTGCGAGAGGATGAATTTGCCTAGTGAGAGAGTCTAGAGATAAAAACGGAAGAGGGCTGAATATTAAGCTCAACAGGAGTCTGACATTTAAGGGTTTGGTGCAAGAGGTCTTCCTGCAAAGTCCAGAAAGGGAGCCTTGTAAGATAGCAGGAGACAGGAGAAAATGAGTGCATCCAAGAGAAAAGGATGTATCAAGAAGGAGGGAGAAGCCAGTAGGATCAAGAGCAGCTGAGAGGTCAAATTAAAAGCAGGGAACAAGAAATGCCACTTAACTTTGTTCTAAATGAGGGACACGCTAAATGATTTAATGTATGTACTTCTTACAAAAATTGTGGGAAGAAATTATTATTCTATAGATGAGGAAACAGAAATTATGTATCATATCCAAGGACAAATGCCCAGTTAGCGGTTATAGGAGTTAAGACCAATGTCTCTATTCTCTAGGCTACTCTTTCTTCAGAGATCTCCATTACAATACTGTGTTTGCATTTTCCTATGGGTGATCAGCAAGTCTTGATAGCTCATATTATAGAGGATTATAATTAACTCTAATTTCTTAGCCTATTGCCTCTACATTTTGACCTTGTGGTTCCTTGATGGAGGGTGGGAAGAGACAAGATATTTCCTGTAAAGATTTTTTGGGGAAGACTGACTAAATAGTAACTCATTAAAAGAAGGTTATAAAATTTAAATGTAGGTGACTCCATCCTCTATTAACACAGAAAAACTATGCTATGTCATAGTTCATTCTGAAGTTTATTGCCACAAATATTGAATAACACATGTTATGACATGATATTGACATCTCACTTCCACCAAAACTCAGGTACTAGAAAATTTATGCAATGCTGCCAGTCAAGCCACAGTTCTTCATATAATTCTCAGCAGATTTTGAAAAACTGATGGACTAAAGCATAGTCCAAATATTCAGTGGTAGCATTGAATATTTGAGCAAGAAGGAGCTCTTTCATGTAGCCACACTATTCTAGAGGTATTTAAAATTTGGTTTAAAAAATGAGTCTGACCTCTTTACATATTTTTCTTATGGGGTCTCAGATACCGCAATATAAATAGTTCTGGGGTGGCCAGATCGACTAGTGTTTGGTACGACTTCCCAGTTTTTTCATAGGTAGGCTGTGAAGTAAACAATTACCAGCTGGTTATTCCTGTGTGTGCAGCATCATTTGATTCGACTGTGAATTGTTCAGTTATTTCCCAGATGAATATATTTGGCTGCTAAGCTGTGGATTTTTATAGAATCAATTAACTTAAGATTCTACTACCCAGCAGGCTGAATACCAGGGTATCACTTTAGTTTTGTTTTTATAACAAAAACCTTTTGTTCAAATTTCAGGGAAGGAATATGGAAGAAATGAAATTTTGGCTCTACAACTAGTATGTTAGGATCAATTGTTTTAAAATAGCACAAACTGGCACATAGTGGAAGCTCAATAAATGCAGTGATCAATGCTGCTGATATTAGGGAGAGCATTTAGCATTTAGATGGCCATCTTCCACTCTCCCTAGGAAAAATACCTCCTGATTTGAGCCGTGCTACTTATGGCTTCCAGATGCAGCTGCTCTCATTCTAGGAGAAGCAATGTAGTACAATATTGGGAGCAAGGATTTTGCAGCCAGACTGGGCTTGAATCTCAGCCTTTTAGAATAGCTCTGTGACTTTGGCAAGTTACTTAACCTTTCTGTGTCTCAGTTTCCTCAGCTGTAAAATGAGGATGATGATACTAATAGTTCCCACCTCATAAGGCTGTTATGAGGTTGTTATGTCTGGTGCATAATAAATGAAGTCCTGGGGAACTTACAGTCAGTATCCTAGCCTGGAGTTCCTTTATCTCAATTTCATTGTCTGTACCTTCATCCTACATCTGGAGCTTACTCTCCTGGTCACACCTTGGATCTGGTCACCACTAGGAACTCCTCTGCTTTTGAGCCACTGCCTTTTGACCTTTTAGCTGTCTCACTTTCTAAGTTTCATCATCTTCAATTCTTGAATTTGTGAAGACTTCCAGTTCCCTGACATCCCTTTGCCTTCTGAGTAGCATACCACTACTGGATTAATTTTTTTCCCTTCCTCCACGTACATCTTTTAAACTTCTCTGGCCAGCACCTTCGACTCTCTTGTCTATCTGCCATGCAGTGTCAAATGTTGGATCAATTCAACAGAGAGTCTTCTCTGGTTTTATTCTTGGGCTGATGAACCTCAGTAGAAATCCAGAGCATTGTGGATGGATGTCATCATAAAAAATTAGGGTTTCCAATCCTAAGCAGACCAGAAAGCCACCAGGTGATTCTTCTAGGTTCTTGTATTCAGCTCCCTTTTCTACTCCCTATATCATGTTGTTACAACTTTTACAACTTTCATCATGCTTCCTACTCTAGACCTTTCTCCTCACCAGAGCTGAGAGCAATGAACACCCTTAAAACTTCTACCACTGATTTTTCAGAATGGTCTTTGTCTGCACCTCTATTTCTCTTCACTCCCTTCTCTCAGGGTTCAAAATTAGTTCCTCTACTGACATTGTGGATCTCTCCTGCATGTTGAACCTCTTCTTCTCCTCTAATGCTATCTTAAAAATAAAACCTCAGGACCCTCAGTTCCCCTCTGGGCTTAGGTTTCTTTGTGAGGCCTGGCTGGATTATCTTCAGGTCCTCATCTCCCATTTATTCCTTAGCCTCCTGCAGTTTGAGTTCTCTCATACTCTACTAGTGATCTTTTTTTTTTTTTTTAAATCCTTTGGATTTATTCCTTACTTCACCTCTCTGCTGCATTGATAAAGACTTCTTTCTTAACACCCTTTCTCATGTGTTCTTTCTCATTTCTGGTTTTCCTCATACCTTCTGGCTGCTGATTTAAAAAGTCCCCCATGGACTCTTATTTCTCTCCCTGCTTCTTAAATGATGGTGCTCAAAAGGGTTCGTTTCCCGTCTTCCCTTCTGACTCACAAGCTCTATCTATATAATGTATTCTACTTTTAAATTCAATCCATAAATCAAAGATTCCCAATTTTATACCTCTATTTCCATTCCCAAATTGATCATGTGATTCCCCAGACTAAAACTCAAGCTTATTCTTAGTCATGAATCCAAAGCTCTTTGTGGTCTGCTTACTTCTTTAGCTTTATCTCTTGATACAATTTTATTCTAGCCACATCTAATTCTCCAAGTGCAATGTGCTGTCCCACTGCTTTGAATGTCTTTTATACCCTTGTTCACCTAGGATTCCCACCTGTCTGATACAATTTGGCTCAGTTGTCACCTACTTTGTCAAACTCTGACTCCTCTCCTGCTTCTAGATCAATCTGGTAATGCTTCTGTTTTGCAGTATCCTGTTCACATGTCTCGTATATATCCATCTATTGCATGGTAAGTATTAACATGTCAGCTTGTTCTAAGAGAGCATGAGCAGCTTGAGGCAAGAATTTAACTTGTGATTATTTTTAATCATGCCTGTCTATATAGCTCCAATGTTATATAGAGCACAGAGCCAGGTATAGGGTAAGGAAATAAAGATGTTTATTGAACAAACAAATTAGTGGTGCTCCCTATCATTCCAAGTGTTATCACCTGCATCTACTTTGCCCACCATGGCTTGCCACTACCCTTAAGAATACTGGCTGCAGCATTTTCAATGAACTGTAGAGGATCTAAGCACAAAGGGTTTTAAACTTAACTGGGTCTAGAGAATAATTTTGTACACATTTTAAGGAGATGTATGTATGTTTGTGCAATTAGTCATAAAATACAAGGGCTGTCCATGCACCAAGATTCTGAAAGACATCAAAGGAAGGTTACTGTAGTGAAGGTTAAATTGCTAGCCTAAAGAGAATTAAGCAACAGGTCTAGCAAATTCAGCATATACACTGTTGGCTTTATCTTCTGATTCTAAATGGTTTCTGTGGGATTTTTTTTTTTTTTTTTTTTTGGTTGATGTTGACACCTTGAGAAATCTGTGCTTTTTTCTGGGGTAGATGGGCTTCTGAGCTTGTGCATACTGCTGACTTATTGAAGGGGTCAAGGTGCAGGCATGGGCTGGCCATGCCTCTAGCATTAGGGAATTGCGTAGTGCCTTACACATACTTCATGATCAAAATGTATGTGCTGAGTGAATAAATCAATGAATCCATGAACGTTTTGATGGCACTTGTAAGGAGCAAAGTGTGGTGACAGGTTGTGGCCCATGTTCATGAAAGTTTGGTCCACGTGTGGCCTTTGGCTCGCCTTGATGTAAGTGAGGATTCTTCCCCATAGCAGAGAGCTCTTGAGAGAGCATGACTTTTAACCTCTGGGCTTGCCTTCTAGGAGGGTACAGGTTTTCTCTTGTGTAATCAGGTACAGGCTCATAAAGATAATTGACCACATGTTTTGTCATCTCATGTTCTACAATCTAGGGACAATTCGGTTCCCTTCTTACCTCCTCCTGGCCCATTTCTTTTAGAGAACAGAAATCTCAAGTAATTTAAATGGGGTATTATCTGAAACAGACATCAAATACACTGAGAAAAACACAAAGGAAAATATATTCAGTTTCTAAGATGGTGTCATTAACAATAAAGAAAATAAGCATTTGAAGTAATGCAGTTAGATGAGAGGCTTTGTTTTTATTTAAATAATCCATGTTTTGTCAGATTTTAAAAAATAACCTCTATTCCAATATATCAGAAAAACTGAATATTAGATCACTACAAAGTTTTCCATCCAGAAAAGCTTGTAAGATTTATTAAAAAAAAAACAAGCTAGAAATATTCAGTAATTAAATAAATTCTCGACTGTATTAAGTGACAAGCAAATTTACTAACAGAGGCAATTTACATGGAAATCAGAGAAACAATCAGCCTAACATTGCGTTTCACTATTTTTTTTAGACAGAAATGATTAAACATGTAAATTCAAATTTAAATTATTCATAACTACAGTAGCGGCAGTATTAGCTTCAAGCATTATTAAAAGGAAATGTTTTAGTAATTTGATAGACCATATATTAAATTTATGATAAATCAAAATGTTTCAAATCTTAATATGAGGTTTAGACTCCAAATACTGCCACCTACCAAATATTGCCACCAAATATTCTACTGTTATATGGTCTCTATATAAAGTTTCTGAATTTTTAATAACACAGTGAGAA
The DNA here is from genome assembly GCF_016509475.1 of Prionailurus bengalensis. Taxonomy (NCBI): domain Eukaryota; kingdom Metazoa; phylum Chordata; class Mammalia; order Carnivora; family Felidae; genus Prionailurus; species Prionailurus bengalensis. The sequence continues at coordinate 88,309,223 of NC_057355.1, read as the reverse complement.
AATTGGAATCTCCCCAGACAAATCTTTCTTTGTGAAGAAATTTTCCAAAAAGGAAAAAAGTCCAGAAGCAAAATTAATGCTATCCTCTCCATCAAGGTTAATATTTTCATACATCTGTTTTTTTGTCTCAAAATTAAGAGCATAGGCTACTTCTGTTCCAGTTATAACCCCAAATAGCTTTGGAAACAAACCCAAGTTTATGTAATAATCCTGAATTAGAACTGTAGTGTCTAGTTGGTTGCCACAGATGCACAGGTGGAGTGTATTCACTCATGTTTGCGGAGTAAAAACTAATCTATTATGAATCTAGCTTAGGAAATAAAAGACTTTACATATTGAACATTAAAAAAAATTTTAACATCATTAATGCCTTTGTCTTGTATCTATCATATGGTCAATGGTCACACGTCCATTCAGATTGCTTTCTAATTAGCACACCAAAAGATTGATTTTGTGTACCACTTCATTGGGAGATCCTAGCACATCCAGAGGGTATTAATGTTAACTCTTAGCCTTGGGGATTATACTATGTACAAATATAGATGATCATTTTGCTATGCTTAACAAAACTGTTGATGTACAAACTGGCTGAGGGATGAAACTCGCTATAGATTTGAGAGATGTATCAGGTAAATAAATATTAACGTTGAAAACAGAAGTGTTACTACAGGCAAAATACTCTGATTTGCCAATTAACGATGGTTGTTTTGTGTTACAAAGACATTAAACCTGACATTTCTACTTGTACTGTTCATGCTGACCTGTGTTCATCTGAAATATTCAAGTAATAGATGTCAAAATTTTATTTTTATTTTTTCCTGAACTGAATTATGAGGACAGCAGCTCCTGCTTTGTATTTCCAAATAACAAACCTATGGCTTCACAGGTGAACAAATCAAGTGATGGAATAGTGACAGCTTGGACCTTCGCTGAATTACTAGAGTGGGAGCTTCCTTTGGTTTATTAGATGGTTTTGTGCTGGCTTGTAGATTGCATTTTGTGCTACTGTGTACTTGAAAGAATGACTATCTTTCTCAACTTGCTTGTTGGCTAACAGGAAGTAGACAAAATTTAACTTAACCAACAAAGTGATTAATTTTAAAGGTTACAGGAAGAACTTTATGTGTGGAATAGTTAGGAATAATAACAGGAAGGAGTTTAGGGGGAAGAGTACAATTCATGATTATGGAGGTATAAGTTTCTTGAGGAAGAGATGATTAACAAAAATAAAAGGCTACACTGAAAGCATAAAAATTTACAGGGTCTCTTACTTTTGAATCAAGCAATAATACTGAAATTTTCTTTACCTAGCCACCTATGGCACACAGAGCTGAAGAAAGCCATGTAGGAAATTCACACAAGTGTAGCAGGAAAAAAAGTCTTGTTCTCTGGGGTGACAAAATGGGACACCGTTCTTGGCTGGCTGTTTTGGGTTAGCAGAATTTGGTGAAAGGAAGTTTGAGCTGCTAGGAAAATCTATGCTTTTTTCTTGAAAAGCTTATTTTTTCCCATGAGAAACCATGAAGTGAAAATTGCTACTTTCACACTACCCTCTACAAAAATATTAATAAATGCCATTCTGTTAAATATTAATTAAAATAGTACTCATTTGGGGGCGCCTGGGTGGCTCGGTCAGTTGAATATCTGACTCTTGATTTTAACTCACGTCATGATCCCAGGGTCGTGGGATTGAGACCTGTGTGGAACCTGCTTGAGATTCTTTCTCTTTCTCTCTCTTTCTCCCTCTGCCCCTTCCCCCACTTGTGCACTTTCTCTAAATTAAAAAAAAAAAAAAGCGCACTTGTTTGATTCATAAAAAGAGTTGAGATAAAGCTCTCACCCTGTCTTTTGGATCTGTTAAAGTATATAGGCAAATTGGATTCTGTAGGGGTTGTTATATTCATTTATTCATTCACTCAGCATTATTTCTTGGAAAGTAGGTACTGGGAATGTCATGATGAGAGACTGTTTCCTTGGGAACGCACAGTATAAAGGGAGAAGACAGATATATAAACAAAAAATTGAAATACAGTGTTAGACCTCTGCTTGAAGTATGTACAAGGCAGTTGGGAATGATTGTCAGGGAATGATTGAAACTTACATTTTTAGAGGAGACTGAGGTATTGACAGTTAAGCTATATCTTCAAAGTCAAAGTATTTTGCTGGATGAAAAAATGGGCTGGGGATTCTAGGCAGAGTAAAACCCTGGAAACATGGAAAGGCTGATGGGTTAAATGCTGTGACAGGGTCCCTTTCCCCCTTCTTATGGAATTGCTTCTTGAAAGATACATGATAGAAGCAAACCTTTAAATTATGGAATGGGCTTCCATTATGGAAGAGAGCAGGAAGATTTGTCTGGTTATAGGGACCCATCTGGGAGGTTAAAGTTTCACTGGGAACAGCAAGGGGGTACCTAAATATTTGTTGCTTTGAGGTTGTTGAATTTTATTTGCCCAAGTAGAATGGAAGAAAACAGTGCAGGATGATGTCTAGGAAGTAAGGAACGAGGTATTTGGGGAGGGTTTGGGTCCTTAATGGTTTGTGAAAGAGATTATCAGGACCATATCTCTAAAAGAGAAGCAATTCAAATGCCAAACATCCTAGTGTTTACCAGCAGGAGATTTAGTTTGTACTGCAAGGGAGTGTGGACTTACCCCCAGAGCAAATACACAATTGTGTGTGTTTTACTCTGCTGAAGGCTCTTGAAATCAATTTCTAACCCATAAAATAGAAGTTTCCCAAACCAAATCCACTATAAAATTTATCTCTGTGGAAAGGCCATAGCTGTTACAGGAGGGCAGGATGGTAGATCAGGAGGCTTTTCTGTTTAAATATTTAAATAGATTTCTATTTGAACAGCTAAATGAAACCAAACTCACTTTCTTATCTCAATAATTAAAAAGAAAATTGCTGAGCTTTCTTTGCCAAGTGTCCATGCCATTTCCCTCCTGTCTTGAGCATTCTTAACATGGTGCCTATGGTTTGGTTCCTTTTTGGACTAACTCAAGCAGTCTTTTAGCAAGCCATACACATTTCCAGAGCAACCGTGGGCCTGACTTCATTGGCTTCTTAATGAAGAACAGACTGGCTTAATGATTAATTGCCACATAAATGGGGCTGAACCATGCCTCACCCAGCCTGCCCCTCAAGAGGACGGCCTTCTGGGGCTCAGCACATTTCCCGTAATTGGCAGCTATAGATCTGTTTCTCTTAGTGATGCTTGTATCAGAAGGTGCCTCTTTTACTTGCACGAACAGAGCAGTTTTAATCTTGACTTCCGGTTTCGTTTATTAATATTTCCCCTGGTAACATTAGCTGAGTTTTTCTGTCTTCATTTTTTCGTTACCCCACTACTTCCTGATTATTTCAGAAAAATTAGAAAAATACAGATAGAGACATTAAGAGCACCTAAAAATGTTGCCATCTACTTACCAATTACAGTCATTAGCATTCTGATATATTATTCCTGACCTTTCTGCCTACAGATCTGTGCATATAAAATATGTATTTACATAATAGAAACACACTGCAATATATATGAAACTATATCTATGTCAGTATCTATACACCTACATGTACACATGAATACACATACTGTTTTAACTTAATACATTATTATGCCTTTCAAGTCAATAAATACACATTTATTTTATGATTTTGTGCAAAGATTGGCACCATCAGTTACTTGAATCTCTTCACTTTTCCCTGGGATCATGGAACTTTGGTGGCGTTAATATGTTCTATTTCTTTGATATAGTTGTGTGGTCCTAGAAATATTGGAATGAAGCCACTTAAAATTATGGGCATAATAAAAATAATACAAATATTTAAAGCAACTCAGGACCCCTATAAACAGCTATAAAGAAATTTACCAGCCTTTACTTCCTATTTGGTATCTGGCCTATTCTTTACAAACTATAAAATGAAAGTGAACATTTTGCACTACTGGCCTTCTGTAAATAGTTTATGACTGCGTTGTTATCTCCTGTCCAGAGCTACAGGGGTTTAGAACCACCATTTAAAGAAAGGCCAGCCTTGCACAGCAGGTACCATGTATGCGCTTGTTTAAATGGACACCAGCAGAGGGCAGCGCACGTCCAGGACATAACCCACCATAGAAAAGGGCTGCTGAATGAGTGGCAGAGAGCTTTTTAACATTGCTCTAAATGCAAACGGCACACTATTTTAGTGGAACATTATTAGTCACTTTGTGAAATATTTTAAGAATTTAAAGTCATGACATTAGAGGATGGAGGTAATGCAGCAAACTTAAACATTTTATTCGTTTAATAAACTTTTATTGGTCACGTACAGATGACACACAGTAGAAATCTATATATGAGACCAAATCTCTGCTACAGATCAGTAGGAGATGAAGATGTTGTAATTGTGTCCAAGTGCTACAACATCACTCATGCTGGATGGATTAATTCTATTCTAGAGGAACTCAGAAAAGACCCAACAGAGGAGTTACATTTGAAGAGAGTCTTGAAGGATAGCAGGTGGGGTCAGGGAGGAAGGTATGATGGGGTTAAAATGTTGGGAGCAATGGTAGGTGATTTTGTTTTCTATTACAACAGAATGTAAGCTGGAATTTCCAGAAAAGGATTCCAGATCACAAAAAAACAATAGTGAGAAAGCTGTTATTTGTTAGTAGATTTTATGATATTATTTAGAACAAGTGGCTGAAATGTAATAAATTCATACAATGCAAAAAGCACAATGATATTTATCACCAGCCACCTTCAGGTAATCACCACATTGTCACTATTGCCTTGTCTTCTGGTGGCCTCAATTAGTGAGCCAGTATTTACACATACATATACTGTGATTACTTGTGGACGTGTGCAGGAAAAGGGAGATGAAAAATGTGTTTAACTGGTATCTCTTCATTGCTCTTAGAGCTGGTGGGCACTTGTCACAACTGATGCTTTAATCAGTGATAAGTTCCTGTGGCCTGTTTCATGGGTTGATTCACATTCCCTGAGAGCCCATAACACTTTTGGATCTGGATGGGGTCTTGTTTTCCTTTGCCTTTTATCCTAGGGGTTAGCCAATACAACATGCATACAGACTACAGCCTTAAATGTTGACTGACTTTACCTGTAATGCCATGCTCTTTTCTTACAAAAAAGAAAATAATGCTACAGGAAAGGAGGACAATGGAGAATACATGGAGAGACTATAACTAGCTTTTCATGTGACAGGACAATCTTCAGGTTAGACCTGAGTTGTAGCCCAGAGGAATAATTTCTGGAGGAAGACAGTGTAGAACTTTCTACTGAACTATATCTTCTGTGTTTCTAGCCTTTCGAGCCGCTTGTGTAATTAACAAATGTTTATATAGAGTGGTGAAGACATTCAGCCAACTAGCAGAACTTGTGATTGTGATTATTTTATATTAAATCACTCTCTTTCTGCAGCTGCTTTAAGTCTGTATTTTGGGAGGTATTCAACAGAGATTTCTTAAAGGAACTAGAGTGGTTTGTGTTTATAGAACTTTACTTACATAACGTTCCTTTGTCTTTCTTTTCTTTTCTTTTTGCTTATTTGTATCAGGAAGTGGCTGGCAAGTAGCCAGGTGGCAATATTCTCTTTTGAGTACTCTTTCCCTCATTGGATAGTCACCTGCTATATAGTTATAAATGAAATTTAGGGGATCTTCCTAAGCAAGGCAGAAACCCCAGAAGCCATGCAAAAAAGATGAACATAACTGACCACTGAACTAATTAAGATCAAACCAAACTGCTATTGTAAAGAGCTTCCCCCTCCAAGTGACTCAAAAGATATAAAAGCGATTTCTCTCTCATGTAACATTTCTGAGGCAAGCATTCCAGGTGGGAGGTAGGCTGTGAGTGGACCGTGTGGTCATTCAGGAACTTGGGCTCTTTCCAAGTTGACAAGTCGCAGTGTGCCAGTTATCATTTTATTGCCTTTAAGCTCCACATTCACTTTTAATACATGCTTTCTGGTAGGGAACAGAATTCTTGAGGCATCTTTCCTTTATAGTATGCAAGATGTCAAGCTTTCTCAATAGAGGGTGCTGGAGGGATGTTGCTGGAAACCGGAGTTTTTCCTACTGCTTCTGGTGGCTGCATGGTGGATGAGCAGTGCGGATGTGAGGATGTCCAGTAGAGTTCTGCCCCAAATGTGCACCCAGAATGAGCAGTACTTTGGCAACCTTACAGCCTCAGCCATGTCCGGTGATGATTTTCCTGAGGCCCACTTAACACCAAAACTTGTTCCTAAAGTCCTTTTGCCCACAGGGGTGCCACAATTCCCTTTGTAGTCTTGTGCCCCAGGTCCCCCCCTCCCCCTTTGCATGCCTATGCCACCAGACCTGTGTTGACTGTCTGTACCTACCTGCACTCTGGAGGGGTGCTTCCTCCTTGTCCAGTGACTGCACACCAGCTCTGGCTTGGCCAAACAAAAGTCTCTGCTGTCTAATGGGCTAAATTAAATGAGGCCTGAACTCCAGCCTTGGGAAAGGAGCCCCTTTCTAAGTTTGGCCTTCACTGGATGCTCTCTCTCAGCTCTTGGGTCCCATATAGTGTTTCCTCATATCCTTTATCAGAGTTTAAGAGTTCTTTATATTAAAATTCCCCCTGGATTCTATCTCCTGATTGGATCCTGACTGATACATGTGGCTTTGTCATCTCCTCGGATATTGTCCTCTCCATGCTCAAAACTGGGCTGTCTTGTCCATGTTCAAGTTCCACTTGGTAGAAAGAGGAAGAGAGCATGGAGGGAGCATGGCTAATTTTTTTTAAAGTTTATGTATTTATTGAGAAAGAGAGAGAGAAAGAGAGAGGGAAAACGAACAAGTAGGGGAAGGGCAGAGAGAGGGAGAGGGAGAATCCCAAGCAGGCTCCATGCTGTCAGTGCAGAGCCCAATGTAGGTCTTGATACCACGAACTGTGAGATCAGGACCTGAACTGAGATCAAGAGTCAGATGCTCAACCAAGTGAGCCACCCAGGCTCACTGGGCATGGCTACTTTTTTTTTTTTTATTTAAAAAAAATTTTTTTTTTTTAACGTTTATTTATTTTTGGGACAGAGAGAGACAGAGCATGAACGGGGGAGGGGCAGAGAGAGAGGGAGACACAGAATCGGAAACAGGCTCCAGGCTCTGAGCCATCAGCCCAGAGCCCGACGCGGGGCTCGAACTCACGGACCGCGAGATCATGACCTGGCTGAAGTCGGACGCTTAACCGACTGCACCACCCAGGCGCCCCTGGGCATGGCTACTTTTTGAGGCCTAAATCTGGGAAGAGATATACACTACTCCTGCAGACATTACATTGGTGAAAGTTAGTCACAGGTCACACCGAACTTCAAGGGAAGTACATTCTAGTCACGCATAAAAGAAGGAAGCAGAACAGATTTTGGTAGGCACCTGGTAATTCCTATCACAATTATATAAAATTTAAAAATCTATATGGTAGGGGCACCTTGGTGGCTCAGTCAGTTAAGTGTCTGTCTCTCGATTTCAACTCACGTTATGATCTCATGGTCATGAGATAGAGCCCCCTAGCTGGGGATTGGGGTTCTCTCTCTCTCTCTCTCTCTCTCTCTCTCTCTCTCTCTCTCTCTCCCTTCCTGCTTTCTCTCCCTCTCTCTTTCAAAACAAAGAAATAAACATTAAAAAAAACCCTTATATGGCAAAAGACCTCGCAAGCAAAGGTAAAAAAGAACCATAAACTGAGAAGAAAATTTACATCACATATGGAGATTTGTGGGAGAGTTTTGAGAGATATTAACCAAATGCCCAAAAAAGGGTTAGTATCCTTCAAAGATCTCCCACAAATTGATTCCAAAAATAAAACTCAAATTAGGAAACTGAAAAGGCTAACCAAACCAATAAAAAAAAGTAGAGGATAAATACCATACAGAAGATAGTTAACCTCAGGAGTAATTAGGAAAGTGCAACCATGAGTTAGAAAGCACAACTACTTTCCACCTACTAGACAAAATTTACACACTAAAAATAGCCAGTAAGAGATTATGCACTCATTTCTTCCTTGTAGAAGTATAAATTATAACATTTAAAAAAAGTAGACTATATATCTAAAAATAAATAATACAGGTAATTTTTTTACTCAGGAGTCCTATTTTTGGAACTCTGTTCCATTGAAATAAAAACTCCAGTAGATAAGAAGTTTATTGAGGTATTATTTATAGAAGCAGAAATCTGAAAGTAACTTGCATGGGCTTTAGTAGCGAAATGATTAATTTTTACATCCATACTGTGATATTATTCAGCAGTTAATAAGAATGAATTCATCTTATGTTTCTTGATCTAGAGTTATATCCATGATGTATCTAAAGCTAGTAAAAGTAATATGTATATTACAAAACTAAAAGTAATATGTGAAAGCAAAATACTATGCATAAAAAGATGCCATTTGTGTATAAATAAAAAACCAGGAAGTCCATGCACGTATACCTGTGCTTCAATACATTTCTATGAAAAAAAGGTATGGAAAAAAAGGATGTATACAGGGCTTTCATGGGGGAAGTAACAGAAGGGTAATAGAGGAAGGATAATTAAAAAATAATTTCAAAAGTATTTGTTTGGCTGCTGATGTGAATCCTTTTCTCCCTCAACTATTTTTGCAAAAGAAAAAGAAAGAAAAAGAAAACTTGCCCCTCAACAGGTGAAAATTTCCACCCTCCCAGCCCCACAAACCACCAAGGCCTAGAGAGAAAGAGACAATCTGAGTTTCACATTTTAGTTGTAAAACTATGATGTGTTTAAGGAATGGTTAGCTTCCCAGAAGTCTGATTCACTGAAGCCCCTGGGTCTTAGGAAAGCAAATCAATACCTGTCTCTCTGCCTTGTTGGTTGGGTTTGTTGATTATGTTGTAGTATATTATTTTGCTGATAAGGAGAAAAATTAAGCATTTTATAAAAGTAGTGGTGAGCTAATTGCAGATCCAGGAATGAAACTCTCAATCTTCAGTCTGCTTTTTGGGCTAAGTTACCTTTTATTTCCGGAATTGTTGTCTTAAACACAGTGTATGTTCTTATAGGTGAAATTGAGGTCATCAAAGGAATCCTGAGTCATGAAAGGTACATTTGACATTTTTCTCCTTTTTTTAAGTTAATGTTTATTTATTTTGAGAGAGAGAGAGAGACAGAGTACAAGTAGGGGAGGGGCAGAGAGAAGGACACAGAATCTGAAGCAGGCTCCAGGCCCCCAGAGGTCAGCACAGAGTCTGAAACGTAACTCGAACTCAAGAACTGCGAGATCATGACCTGAGCCGAAGTCAGATGTGTAACTGACTGGGCCACCCAGATGCCCATTTGACATTCTTTTTCTTGTTATTGTGGTGGTTACAGACTTTCCTGTTTTCTAGAATGAGAAGATGAATTGTTTTGTCAAATTTTTGGCTGTAAGTTGCACACATAATCATAATAAACTTTAGGTCTTACTTGGGTGATAGTTGTTAGAGAAAACCTCTTCATCTGGTGCCAAAGAAGGTCAGTTCCAGTTTTGTTTCTTACTTTCATGAACTACTGATACATAGTGATGGTTAAAGGTAGAATAATGCATGGGACGTCTGGGTGGCTCAGTAGGTTAACATCCAACTCTTGGTTTTGGCTCAGGTCATGATCTTGTGGTTCATGGGATCCAGTCCCACATTGGGCTCTGCGCTGACAGTATGGAGCCTGCTTGAGATTCTCTCTCTCTCCCCTTCTCTCTCTGCCCTCCCCTGTCTGTGTTCTCTCTGTTTCTCGAAATAATAAATAAATAGTACCTTAATAAAGGTAGTATAATACTTAAGTCTGGGGTCCTGGGAGTGGACTTTCATCAAAAGGGGTATGTGGCTTCTGGGGTGCTGATAATGATGTTATTTCTTGACCTGGGTAGTGTGTTATTGTTCAAATACACATTTATGTTTTATTCATTTTTGCGTATGTGTATTATATAAAAGAAAGAGGAAAGAAGGGAGGGAGGAGGGAACAAATGACAGAAGAAGAAAGGGAATGGTTGGCTTTGACAGGCAAGTGTGACCATAGAGAGAAGTAATGGAGTTAAAAATGTTTGAGAGACAGTGATTATCATTATGAACATATGAATAAGCAGTATATGGCAAACATGGGAAAAGGTATTTTTAACCTAAAATATATAGTAGTACTTGATTATCTGTCTTAGCCTGGGGTCTTTAGAAAACAGTCTGAGGCCCAACCTTACATGTTAATAGTTAATTGTGGAGTGCAATGCCAGGATCAGGAGTGAGGGCAGAGAGGTAGTGGCAGGAAAGGAGGGATGGAAAATGCAATGGGACATGTTAATGAGCTGGCCAGAGCTTTGTGATGTGTGCAAAGGATTACTTGGTTTTAGGAGACATCTGCACTGAGGCTGTAGACTAACTGTGCCTCAAATTAGTCTCAGATCAGGGAGAGAAGGAGAAAAAAAATATGTGCCAGTTCTCACATTTCATTAGTCAAAGTTCATTCCATGGATGTCATCTGCCCTTCTCTTGTATTTTGTGCCTCTTAGTCCCTCCAGCTCTGGCTTGGGAATCTGGATTCAAAACAGCAGGGGCCGCAAAATCTGCATGAACAACAGCCCTAGGGGATGAGCAGATGAAGCAAACACCAGTCTGGGCCTTGCCCGTCTGCCCAGAGTCTACAGACTTCTGAGCCTTGACTGTGTGTGCGTGCGCATGTGTGTGTCTATTTATGAGTGTGTATGTGTACTAAGAAAATCATCCTGATGATGGAAGGCAAGAAGTGAGATGTTCTCAGGTCATACCTATAAGCAATAGTTAGGAACTGGGCAGCCACTCTTGCAGCCCCGCCAGCCATGTAGGTGGAGTGCCACAAGGAACACAGCCCCACAACAAATGCAGCAATGAACTTTCTTCTGTTGGAGAGCAAAACTTCCTATTCGTGGCTTTCAATAATGCCGTCAGTGCAAGATGATTTAACTGAGTCACTGGTAGCACTGAGCAGAAAACTTTGCCTGAGCAAACCCAGGGAGGCATATGAGAGGAGTCCAGTACGTTATCTGTGTTAAAAACTTAACCTTGCCTTTTTTTGTCAGCTATCCAATGCTTTTTTTTGAGTAATCTGATATATATTCTAAAAATGCAAATTGATAATAATTTAATAGTGATTTATCCCCACTCACTCTTCCCTCAATTTCCTCCTAGAAAGAAAAATATATGTGATGAAAGTTGTCTTCAATTAGACAGTACTTGACTACTTTTTTGTATTAATATCAATAAACGAGAATAATCCTGAATACTTCTGTAACCATTAAAGAAACTGAATCAGTAGTTAAATACCTTCCAATTAAGAAAAGTTCAGGCCCATAAGGCTTTACCTATGATTTCTGTCAAACATTCTAAGCAGGAAATAATTCTAATCTTAAATCAACTATTCCAGAGAACACACAAAGAGCATTTACTTTCCAACTCATTGTGTGCAGGTAGACTAACCTTGGTGCCAGAAACAGGCAAACTAAACATATCACTAGGTTTGAGTATTTAGGTGGTAAAACTATATAAAAAAGTAAGGAAGTGGTTGTCATAACAGTCAAGATAATGCTTGACTCTAGGAGGGTAGGAATGGACTTTAATCAGAAAAGGGCATGTTGTTGCATGTGTGCTGACAATGATAATGACTTTTGGCAGATTTTTCTTCCTTCACCTCACTTCTAAGTGTAGGGGTTTCCTTACACATTCTCTGGGTGGTCTCTTCTATTTCTAAATGCATATGCCCAGCCCAGATGTCTTTTCTGACCTCTAGACTCTTAAAAAAAATTCAACTGAGTAAATTTTGAAGATCCTATTGGCTTTATTCAGTGGTTCATGAATCAGGCAGCATCCAATCTACTAGATAGAAAGAAAATCTGAAAAGCTATACAAGGCAAGAGATTATATAGGCAGAAGGGAGAAGGAACAGGGGAGTTACACTAGACAAAAAAGTGGATTGGTTATTGAAGGATTATTTTCCTCATAGGGGATGTCAGGGGTTTATCAGGCACATGACGTAACTAATGTTTACCAGGCAATTCCTGATCGACTGGTTTAATACTCTATTTCTTTAAAAAAAATTTTTTTTAATTTTTAGTGAGAGAGTGAAAGAGAGTGAGAGACAACATGTGAGAGACCATGAGTGGGGGGTGGGGGGGGGAGAGAGGAGAGAGAGAGAGAGAGAGAGAGAGAGAGAGAGAGAGAGAGAGAGAATGAATCTTAAGCTCCACGCTGAGTGTGGCTCGATCCTGTGATCCTAGGATCATGACCTGAGCTGAAATGAAGAGTTGAATGCTCAACTGACTGAGCCACTCATGTGCCCCTAATATTCCATTTCTAGGAGAGCTGAAACTTAAAATTAAGTCTTGATTTGGTGACTTGGTGCTTAGCATAAGTGACTCTATTTTTGGTCTCTTGTCTTATTTTTAACAACTCACTATGTGAGCACCTTGATGACAGTTTCACAGGCATTCCAAACTTGACATGTCTAAACCTCAACTCTCGATTTCCTCTCCCAAACCTGCTTCTCCTCTGTCTTAGTCAATGGCATTATCTAGCATCTAGCCAGTTGCCCAAGTCAACACATTAGGAATCATTTTTGGTTCCTCCCTCTTTATCACATCTCTATTCAAATCTGTTGTGAATTCCTGTCAGTTCTATCTCACATATCTCTTGAATATGTCCACTTCTCTCATTTCTTACCTAGATTATTCAAAGATCCTCCTGTTGTGCCTCCTGTCTTCTATCTTCTCACTGAGAATCTAGGGCTTATCAAGTTCTGTGTTATTTTTTATGCAGCAAGTATGAAAAAATTTTAAGCAAGAAAATTGGATTATAAAATTCTCCAGTTTCCCATTATGCTCAGAAACAGACCCAAGCTCTATACTCTGTGGTATCCTATCAGACACTGCTTACTCTTGCTCCTGCTGTGTGTGTGTGTGTGTGTGTGTGTGTGTGTGTGTGTGTGTGTGTGGTTTGTTTTTGTTTTTGTTTGTTTGTTTGTTTTTGCAGCTTCATCTGGTGACTTTCTCATTTTCTCTCACTTTGCTCCATCTGGAATGATCTTTTCCTTCAGTACCTTGAACATGCTGAGGACTTTCTTGACTTAGGGCCTTCTCATCATTTATTTTAGCAGAAAAATATCTCCCCCAGTTCTTTGAAAGATTTGCTCTTATCTAAGTTCGGCTGTTTTAGATTCCACAAAAAAATGAGATCATACAGTATTTGCCTTTCTCTGATTTATCTCTCTCACTTAGCACAATGCCCTCAAGGTTCCTCTATGTTATTGCAAAAGGCAGGATTTTCCTTCTTTCTCTTGGCTAAATAATATTCCTTTGTGTATATGAACACAACTTCTTCATCCATTCCTCTGTTAACAGACACTTAGGTCATTTCTGTATTTTAGCTATTGTGAATAATACTGAAATAAATATGGGTGTGTAGATATCTTTTAAATATCCTGTTTTCATTTTCTTTGGATATATACCCAGAAGTGGGATTGCCGGATCATATGGTAGTTCTATTTTTACTTTTTGAGGAACTTCCATACTGTTCTCTATAGTGGCATGCTGTCAGCACAGAGCCTGACACTGCACCGATTTACATTCTCAGCAACAGTGCACAAGGGTTCCTTTTCTCCACATCCTCACCCTCACTGTTATTTCTTGTCTTTTGATATTATCCATCTGACATGTGTGGGGTGATATCTCAGTGTGGTTTTGCTTTGCATTTCCCTAATGATTAGTGATGCTGAGCATCTTTTCATGTACCTGTTGGTCAGAGGCTGTGAGGTTGGGGGAACTGGGGAGACGTTATGAGAGGCTAGAAATTTGCAACTAGAAGGTGAATATATTCTAGAGATCTAGTGGATAGCATACTGGCTATATAGTCAACAATACTGTATTATATACTTCAAAGTTATGTTTTATGTGACATAAGACAGGTGTGAGCTAATGCTTTGGTGGTAATCATATTGCAATAATAAATGTATCAAGTCAACATTGTATGCCTTTAACTTATACAATGCTATATGTCAATTATGTCTTCATTAAAAGCAACAATATTGGCTCTCTCATCCTAAGATCTCAATTTAAATGTCAGCTCCTCAGAGAAAGTTTGCATGCCCACTCTATCTAAAGTAGATACCCCCTACACATTAGTTTCTATCACAGTTTTTTTTTTTTTGGTTGTTGTTTAATCTACTTATTTGTTGTTTTCCTTTATTTTGTCTATAGCCTCCATGCAGGTGTGGGCCATGTATTTTTATTTTTATGCTTATTCCGATGTTAAACAGTGTCTGGTCTTTGGTAGGTGCTATTGAATGGTAGAAGCCGATCTGTAACACATTCTTCTTTTGATTAGTAACTTCTGCATCTCTATTAATTTAACAAATGGGAACTTCCAATTTTCTTTTCTTTCTTTTTTTTCGGTTTATAGAAATAAAAATTTTCAATGGGGGCTAGTATAGTTTTCTAGAGAGTATAATTTAACAAGTGTAACTTAGATACCTTAGTGCCTTTAAAAATATTAACTTTGGCCTAGAAATATGAACATTTTAATGTTTATTTATTTATTTTGAGGTGGGAGAGGTAGAGAGAGAGGGAGAGAGAGAATCCCAAGCAGGCTCCCCACTGTCAGCATGGACATGCGGGGTTCGATCTCATGAACCATGAGATCGTGACCTGAGCTGAAATCAAGAGTTGACTGAGCCACCCAGGCACCCCTGAACATTTCTTTTTTTTTTTTATTTATTGTATTTACAATGCTTCTTGTTATATATACTGGCTTAAAATATGTGTACTTGGGGATTTATGCGAGCTTTATTCTTCATTTTGAACCAGAAAGAGCAACAATCTATGGGCCCCCTGTAAGTCTTTAATCTATTTTTCATTGTCAGTAACTCCACCATCTCCAAGATTCCCCTGGACAGATGAGCTGTGCTCAGGGCTTTGGAAAAGGCTTGGCCTGTGGCATAATTGAGACTGTGGCTTGTGGCTTATTCAGCCTCCCATTATGGCTGCTTTCAGATAATCTCAGGGGATCCATACATGTGTGCAACTGAGATGTTATCAGACATATTTTGGGTCTGTTTTTCTTTTCCCATTTTCTCCTTTGCCTTCCCCCTGACCCTCAGTTTAGTGCTATAACAGCTCAGGCCTAGGTAAGAACTGGCTCTGTGCTTGCCTCAGCACACATATACTGAACTGGCTCTGAGACTTCTCAAGCAAGAATGCAGAATCTTTGTGTAGCTGGAAAAAATTCAGTTTAACCTGGCATCAACCCCTTCTCAAACTCATGTTTTCCCTCAATCCACCTTTCCAACCGTTTTCTTTTAATGATGCCTCGCTTATCTTAGTCAACCAGGCTCAGTTATTTTTCATTTATTCTTTTTATCCCTACACAAAATTAAGTGGAACTATCAATTCTATCTCTACTAAGCTTGCACTTCTGTCTCTTTTGTTCCTTTCCTGTTCCCCCCATAGAATTTTATATTTTACTATTATTGTCATTTCTTGGACTACTGCAGTAATTTCCTAACTGGTATTCACTTTTTTTTTTTTTTCAGTTTCTCTCCTTTCCCCCAAGCCACCATACAAACACTGACAAAAAAAAAAAAAAAAAAAAGAAAAAAAAAGCTTTCTAAGCTTGTATCTGATCAAATCATGTTTTGCCTAAAAGAGGTCAATAGCTCTTTGTTAGTTATGGGTTAAGTGTGAGCTCCTTAGGCTGTCTCCTCATTATGGCATATGTCACATTGTAGTTCTACCTTCTCTATTCCATATATACCTGCAGCACACTAAAATGGGATTTCGTGGTGTTTCCCAAGCATGACCTGCCTTTCTCCCCTGCTCCCCCTTCCTTGTGCAGTCTCTGTCAATTGTCCTCCCCTCTTCTTCCATCATCTCAACTTATTAAAATCTCATCCAGTTGTTAAGGTACAGCTCAAATGTTGCTTGCTTCATGCTACTTTCTACAATTCCCTCAATGCAGCACCATCTCTGTTTCCTGTTCGTAGGCATATTAATTTCCTAGGGTTCCCATAAGAAATTATCCCAAACATGGTGGCTTAACGCAGCAGAAGTTTATTGTCTCACTGTTTTGGAGACTTTAAGTCTGAAATCAAGGGGTTGTCAGGGCCACGCCCTCTCTCTCAGGGTCTAAGAGGGGATCCTTCCTTGCCACTTCCTAACTTCTGGTGGTTGCTGGCAATTTTGGTATTCCTTGGCTTGTGGACACGTCCTCCAATCATCCATGAATCATCCATCATCCGTCAATCACTATTTCTCTGTGTGTTTTTATATTGTCTTCCTTCTATGCATGTGTCTACATCTCTTTTCTTTGAGGACACCAGTCATATTGGTTTAGGGTCTACCCTATCCCAGTATAACCTTATCTTAACTTGTTTACATCTTCAAAGAACTTATATCCAAATAAGGTCATATTCACAGGCATCAGGAATTAATGCTTCAACATATCTTTTTGGGGACACAATGTAACCAACAACAGTAAGGGCATGTTAGTTCTCATTCTTGGGTTAGTCTTGACTTTGGAGATGCAATGAAGATGCATGCTTTAGACAGGAAACCAGAGTGAGCTCTGTGTAGCTCAGAGCTCTTTAAGCCCAAAGTGTTTTCTAGTTGCATTCTGATGCACAAGGTCGCAGAGTTTGACCTACTCCAAGTCACTGCATGGGAGAGCCAGTTGGCACCCTGTCTAGACTCCAGCAGTCTTCACCCACCTTCCTCATCAAGGAGTCTTGAGGTCTGTGGGTATCTAATTAGAACTTGATCTCTTTCTCTTAAGGCTAAATTGCAAAACCCTCATTTCTGCCTTGTCAGCCAATTTGTCTTCCTTTTCTCTTAGCAACAATATTTTTGTACCAAAATATTGCATGTTTGTGTTCTGTGTTCACTTCATGTATTGTTCCAGAAACATTTCTCTGGCCATGATGGAAGTGGAAGTATGCAGAGCTCCAGAGAGCACTTGAGGGTATTCAGAGCAGGGGACCCAGGAGGAGGTGTGGCATGTCACAAATATACTCCTTGGATGTACAGTCCAGGAAAACTGCCTCCTTTAGTATCTTGGCTTTTATCCTGACTCAGATTAACATTCTGAAAGAAAAACAAACTAGATGCACAGTTAGGTGCGTCTTGGATATCAGAAAGAATTTATTGTTAGTATTCTTTGTTATCCATCTTCAAGAACTATTTGTATACCCCTTCTTACTTTTGAAAACTTGCTGAATAAGACCTAGAATTCTCTTCCTACTACAAAAATGCACAGTTTTATCCTTACATATTCTAGAAAAATTACACAGAAATTGGGGTATAATCATACACAAGTACATGGAAACATTCCAGTAGAAAATGAAAACGTATGCCTGATGAAAACAGCAGGGAACATGTCACTTCTTTATAATAGAAAATTGTTGCAAATAACAAAAATTGGCTTTCACAAGTGTAAACAATGTACAAGTTCTGTTAAAATCAATGGCTTGCATTTTTTGTTTTCCTGTTCAGTGACAGTTTAACATCAGTTTAAGTTAACTTCCTGCCTATGACAAAAAGAGGAGTCACTTTATTCTGAACTAAGTATTTCCAGTCTCCTCTTTTTGGTATGAATCATTAATATTAAAGTTGCTGTTGACAAAATAAAAGCAGAACCAGGAATGGAATACATTAAAGAAAATGCTATGTTGCACGCATGATGTGGAATACTTAAATAGATGAAATAAAGCTGCTCTTTTGCAAAAAGCTATTCTTCTGTGAAGCTTAGTGCCAGGAAAAGATCAATGTCCTCTATTTTTAGTTGTCTCCATTTTGTGCCTCTAAGGAACAAAGATGCTACACAAGTCTTAATAAAGTGAGATAGTAGACCCAATGTAGCCGTTTCCGTTTTCTTTTGCACCTCTCCCAGGCAAAATGCCCAAATAAAGACGGCTGACTTTCATATATTTGGGAGGGTAGATGACCTTTCCGTAACTATCAGTTGGCTATTCAGAGTTATAGAGACCCCAGATGTAGCTAATGACCTTTATAAAGAAGGACAGGGGAAGACAAAAAGAAAAAAAAAAGAGGTAGTGTGGCTGTTATACTTTTTCTCAGTAGAAGAAACATAACATAACTAGGTTTTGCAAGGATAATCAAATTCATTATGGGTTCACTAGCAATTCTGTTCTTTTGGAAAAATGGATGATGATGGAGTTAGTTAGGATTAAAGAAGTTCTTTTGAATTCTTAGTTTGAATTCAGCAGCCTGAATTCAGTGCTAGCTTCAGGACTGGAATTCTATGATCAATCATTTTCATTCGTCCTCTTCTGGGACTTAAATTTTACTCTCAGATTTAGTTAAAAGGTACCAGTATTAATACTATCAAAGGGACTTGAAAATTACTTTGGAGTTTTGGGATCTAATTTAACTGAGAGATAATGGGATCCAAGACTAAAGTCTAAGTGAAACTGAACTTTTTATGAGGCATGAGTTCATTTGAAATCCTTTCCTCTTGATTTTCCTGAAAATTAAGGCACCAAAATTAAGTAGAAGAGATCACAGGTGATTCTCTTGTCAAGTTCTTTGATAGAACCTTTGGATTTAAAAAAAGTTGTTGTTTCCTAATACCTCTGTGTGGTAGATGCTGGCAATATGTTGCCCAAACCTCCTGTCTTTAGGACAAGAGCACTCATTTCCCCAGTTGCTGTGAATGTGGGCAACTGATAATGCTCAGCTGAGTCTGTGGGACTTGCCCTTGGTTGAAGTGGGGTACCTTGGCCAAGGTTTCCCCCATCCTGGTAGGGAGGGCAACCCACATACAAAGGTTGGTCCATGTGGGATTATAAAGGCTCTGTTTCTTCCCAGCACAGGATAACCACAAAGGGACATTCTAGCTCCAGAAATTCTTGTGGAATTTTAGCTGAGGCTTTTGTTGAGATTGCTACAAAGTTCATCTTCTTCCTCTGCCCAGTCCTGCCCTTTTCACTCCCCTACAGGTACTGATCCTGAAAGCACATCTCAATAAATCCTTCCCCACCCACCCCCCCATGCCCCTAACTCTGTACCTCAGAGTGTTCTTCCTGGAGACCTGATCTGTGGTATCTTCTAAGATTGAATAGCTTCATGCTGCATATGGGAAGGATCAATGTATACTTTCCCCAAATGAGTCTTGAGGTAAGTTTATATCAGCATCATCCTTTAAAATGGTGTGAAGTTCCTACTTGTTAATTTAATACATTATAGAAAGATACCACCTTTAGGGATTATCTTTTGCAGTTTGGTGCCTTAAGGTGTGATACCCTTATCACTTACATAGACTAGTGTTGAAAAGAGAGAAATTATAAAAAGGCCATTAACTAAAAGAGTAAACACACAAGCAAAGGAGAGAAAAAGAGCTCAACAGCTTGTCTTATATATAGGAATTCACTTTACTTTTCTACTAAAAATAAAAAAATATTCTAATCTCTATTGCCTTATCTAGACAAATTTCGCTGTTCATAGCTTAGTGACTGGGAACTTCAACACTTAATAAACACTGATACATTTTTAAAATCTCCACAGAATCTTGATTTTATTCATATAGACAGAACTGGTTTGATGGGATCCAGACTCACATTTGCATAGCCAAAATTGTGTGGTGGGGATGCTAGTTTTGATATTCAAGATAAACCATTATGTGGAACTAACACCACAAAAGTGGAAAAGAGAGATGTTTCAAAACAAAAATTCCTACTCCCTTTCTTCTGTGCATAATTATGCAAATAAAATGATAATCATGGACGGTCCCTTTTATTTTGACCCAGTCCACACTAGCAGTGTGCAATGAAGAATTGAGGCAATTATCTGCACGATCAAAGCAATAGATTATTCTTATCTTTAAAAGACAAATTATCATGATTATCAGTATACTTGTTTCAATTATACAGATTACTCTGTTGATGGAGATCAGGTCAAAAGAATTTTTTTCTTATGTTTTGATTTTCCCACAATCAGAAAAATAGAGAAATGCTATTTCCATTACTGTGATTCACCACAGCACAAGATCAGGTCAGGGAGAAGAAAGAACAATTGTTGGAAAAATACCTAATGTGGACATAAATTCAACGTGTTTAATTAGATGAATTCAGCAACTCACCTTTCTCTCACAAGTACACTTAACATTGCTCTTTCAAGGGGATTTTCCTCATTGGTTTGTATATCTGCTCCTGACTCTTGTCATTTGAAAAAAAAAGTTTTCCTAAACAAACCTCCCCAAATCATGTTTCTCTGGCCACTCCTCTGTCTCTGTTAAAGTTAAATATATATTATGTGTATTGTTATTATTATTTTCATTCCTAAGTATTTAAAAATATATTTGTTGCTGGTACAAGAGAAAACTTTTCCTTCATTATCAATTGTTGCTATTTATCTCTGACATATAAGAATACTATTAATATTTGTATGTGTATTTTTATCTGGCTACTTTATCTGGCTATTTATTAAACGCTTCCATTAGTTTCACAAAATTTACACTTCTCTTTTTCCCCCTTTTTAAAATACTATTTCTCATGGATCACCATTATTGACTTCAATGGTTTTTATGATAATGATTCTGAAAATGTATAAGCCTATAATTCAGGATTAGCTCTTTTATCACTATAAACCTAAAGCAATTTAACAAATTAAATACATACTTCTCTTCAGAAAACCAGTAACTTAAAATTAATGTGATGTGGGATTTTTTTTGGCTGAAATTAAATTGTTGTTGACAAAATGAACATGTATTTCTAAGGTACAGATTTTATTGATATCAAAAACCTGTACTGCTGTTTGCCATGTGATGATAGTAGGCCACAGTTCTAAAAAGTTTTATTATGGTGACCTATTCTTGGACATTGGGTTCTGTCTTTTCTTCTTTGTTTACAAAAAAAAGTAAAAGGAATAAAGGCAGTAATACTATTCAGAACTTAGATAGTAAATGTACTCTGGTTTAAAATAATAAATCAAATAATTCAATAAGATGTGCATATAGAAATAATCTGACTTATCGAATGTATTTCCTTCAACTAGTTAAAGTACTCGAGTCAGTAGAAAGTAGTAGATACCTGTCATCTCTCTGGGTCTTAGGATCCTATAAATAAACCCTGAGGTAGAGGGATCAGTGAGAAGCTAGGTTTGTTCTAATGGACAGGTACGTGTGTGTGTGTGTGTGTGTGTGTGTTTGTGTGTGTGTGTGTGTCTTGTTCACAGTATAAGACTGTTGTTGCTGGCATTATATCTTCATTATGATGATGTTTTATGTCTCTACCTTTAATGGGAAAGATGGGGAACCAAGTCACCAAGCCACAACTCAGGAAGGGAAATATGTCTGGAGTCATTAAGGATCTCCTATTCTGAGACCCGGAGGGGACGTTTTAGGATAGGTCAGTTGGTGACATTACTATTTCTTTCTTTTGTTCACATACTCAATATATACACCCCCTCCCCCACTTTTTTTTTAAGCACCTGGTGTGAGAGTACTTAACTCATAATTAAGTTAAAGCATGTGAGTAGGCTATGGATAACCAAAATAGTTGCAAAAATACTGCATTTAGCCCACAGAAGTCATTCAGCAGCATATGGTACCAGGAGTGGAGTGGGCTATTATAGAATTATCATAGCCTAGGGTGAAATGTCTTTAGGACTTCTCTTGTTAGTGTATTGTACTTGTAGCTGACTTCCAGGTAATTCAAGATCCTAGTTTGAGAAGCACTGGAACTGTTTCAAACTGCTTCAGTACAAATGTGTTTTTGGATTCCAGGATTAGGTATATTCATTTATTCAGTCAATATTTAGTCCCCACTATGGCTAGGCTAAGAATGGCTTCTAAATGTTGGGGATATAGCAGGGAAGAAAACAAAGTGTCATACCTAATGGAGTTGATAGTGTAGGTAATAAACAAGGAGAATAATATATGTAATATAATTTCAGACAGTGGTAAGTGGTATGAAGAAAATAATACAGAATGAACACCTGAAACTCATGTAACACTGTATATTAACCATACTAGAATTAAGATAAGATAAAATAGAATAAAATAAAATAATAGAATAAAATAAAATAATATAAAATAAGAAAATAATATAGGATGAGAGTAGAGAATGACAAAAATAGTGGTTATTATAGTTAAGAGAGATCTTTTTGAGGGGATTGTCTGCCAGCCTTAGTTTTGAGGTAAAGTATGAAAGTTCAGCTTTCTCAAGGTTTTCAGTAGTCATATAGAAAGAATGGAGTGATGTATCAGGACCTGGTAGACATTTAATAAGGGAAATACCTGAACTCTTTTTATGGCTTAAGTTTTATACCTTCTCTATGTGACTCCTTAATTAATGGATGAAGAATATAAACCCTGGGGTGCCTGGGTGGCTCTGTTGGTTAAGCATCTGACTTAGGTCATGACTCAGGTCCTGATCTCATGGTTCATGAGTTCAAGCCCCATGTCGGGCTTTATGCTGACAGTTCAGAGCCTGAAGCCTGCTCTAGATTCTGTTTCTCCCTCTCTCTCTGCCTCTCCCCTGCTCATGCTCTGTCTCTCTCAAAAAATAAATAAACATTAAAAAAATAAAAAAAAAACATCTCTGGTGATTCTTATCAAAAAAAAAAAAAAAAGAAAAAGAAAAATGTAAACCCTGACGATGACTTGATCATATGCTGTGATAGTAACAGAATTAATATTGGAACAGAGATTCTGAATTTCTTGTGTACTCTGTTGAATCACACTTTGTCCTCTTTATTCTTCTCTTTTGCATTAAGACCATTAAAGTAGTCAATGTCTTTTCTTCTTCTTTCAAATTAAATGATTTTTTCTCCTATCTTCTCTCAACTTTTCTCTGGGCCATTGTAGAGTGGATGTGGTGCACTGAAATGTGCTGGGCCTTAGGAGTTCCCACCTTTCAGTGTGCTCTCTTATGAAGAACGCTGGGTCAGGAAGACCCTTGGGATAAGGATACGGCAGATGTTTTTGTCCTCAAGTTAGGAGATGTTTTACTTCTACACCTACCAAAAGGTAGATCAGAGTTATGAAGTTAGTTTCAATTTTCAAAGCAATGTCTGCCTGAAACTCACATATTATATGAGTGCAGGATATTGTCACATAAAATCAAAGTTTCTACAAAATTGCATTTTATAATGGTGCTATAATTTATGATATGGGATTTTTGAGATTCATGGTTTCGAATTCTGTACTGTGCAGCATGAACACATGGATTCAAATGTACCAGGCGGTTCTCATTCCTTTCTAGATTTCCTTCCTCCCCTTAAATCTCAGCACTGCCTTTTCTTTTTTTTTTTTTTTTAATTTTTTTTTTCAACGTTTATTTTTATTTTTGGGACAGAGAGAGACAGAGCATGAACGGGGGAGGGGCAGAGAGAGAGGGAGACACAGAATCGGAAACAGGCTCCAGGCTCTGAGCCATCAGCCCAGAGCCCGACGCGGGGCTCAAACTCACGGACCGCGAGATCGTGACCTGGCTGAAGTCGGACGCTTAACCGACTGCGCCACCCAGGCGCCCCAGCACTGCCTTTTCAATACTGATTAGCAGACATCAAATCTCTTGTATCACCTTTTAGTTTGGTCATCACCAATACCTGTCATGGTTATGAATTTTTTATTTTCCAGGACTTCTAGAAAATATTTCCTATAAACAGACAGGATCTTCAGTGTGTTAATGTACTCTCATAATTGCTCCCTTTTCCTTTTAGAGAGAAGAGGGTGAAATTGGGCAGTAGAGGAGAATGATAAAATCTCCCTTTAATCTTATTCTCATCTGTTTTTTAAAATGTTAATTAAAGGGCAGTATAATATTCATTTAAAGAGAATTGCAAAAGATGTAGTTTTTAAAGTCCATTAATAGAAATGATGCATCTTGGTATTGGATCCTTTTGTGATGTGATTGGGGATGGGGTAGGTAAGGGGAATAATACAGTAAGAGTTGGAAATCTGAGTCAAGCTTTAGAATATAAATATTTTTCTCAACACTATCTTAGAATCTTAGGTTACTCTTTCTGGTAATGATGGTGCAGCCTGTATTAGACTAATTCTTCTGCAGTTAGCAATTGAACACTGAATAAAATATGAAAATAGCTATTTAAAGGCATGGGGGAGCAAAAATCATTGTTGGGGAATTTTAATAATTCTCTTTTGATAATTGTTAGACCAACTAGACAAAAATGAATAAGAATAGAAAAGATATAAAAAAATTATTAATCAGCATGATCTAATTGATACTTCATTGGATACTTTACCCAACAGTGGCAAGATATTTATTCTTTTCAAAAGGACATGGAATAGTCACCAAGAGAAACCATGTGCTGGACCATAAAATAAATCTCAATGAATCTCAAAAGATTGAAATTTTATAGAGTATATTTTCTGACCACAGTGGATTAATTTAGAAATCAACCGCATTAAGGTATCTGGGACACTCCCCCCCGCCCCTCCATTATTTCAAAATAAAATAGCTCCTTTTAGGTAACCCATGAATCACAGAAGAAATCACAAGAGAAAATAGAAAATATTTAAAAGTAAACAACTATGAAAATACAATATATCAAAATTTGTGTGATGTGGTTAAAAAATGCCCAGAGAGAGATTTATAGCTTTAAATGCTTGTAATAGAGAAGAAGAAATAAGTTTCTACCTTATGAAGCTATAAAAATAATAGAAAGTGAAACTTGAAGTAAATAGAAAGAAAAATAAGATTAAAATTAACTAAATGAAAAGTTGGACCATTGAAAAGATTAAGAAAATAAACTTCTAGTAAAACCCATCTAGAAAAAGAGGGAGAAAGAAAACAAAATAATATCAGGAATGAAAAAGGGGATATCACTACAGACATTTCATACCCCAAAAGGATACTATGATAATATGCAAATAGTTTATTTTAGTGGAGTACAATCTCCTGTAACTTTCTGAGAATGATGCGTAAAGGGTAATTTGTTTTTTGAAAACTTACATATTTTAAATCATATTCATGATTATTGATACTTTGGATATGGAATTCCTTAATTGAACACAATTTCCCATTGTATTTAAAAGATTGCTTCATTTTCTTTTAGCTTTTATTACTATTAAAAGTCAATGATATTCTGATCCTGAACTTTTCTATATGATTTCTTCTAATCTGGAAGCTATTAGGATCTGGAAGCTATTGGAGAACTAAAGTTACAAAATACTCCTTCACACCAAGTGTAGTCTTTCAGTTTGAAAATCAATTATTCCTTCCTTCCTTCCTTCCTTCCTTCCTTCCTTCCTTCCTTCCTTCCTTCTCTTTCTCTCCCCCTCTCTTCCTTGCTTCCTTCCTTCTTTCCTTTCCTCTCTCTCTCCCGCCACTCCCTTTCTTTCTTTCTTTCTCTTTCTTTCTTTCTTTCTTTCTTTCTTTCTTTCTTTCTTTCTTTCCTTCCTTCCTTCCTTCCTTCCTTCCTTCCTTCCTTCCTTCCTTCCTTCCTGTTTATTTACTCATTTTGAGAGACAGAGAGAGAGAGCAGGAAGACGCAGGGAGAGAGAGAATCCCAAGCAGTCTCCACACCGTTAGCACAGAGCTCCACACGGAGCTCAATCTCACAAACTGAAGTCATGACCTGAGCGAAAATCAAAAGTTGAACACTTAACTGACTGAGCCACCCAGGTGCCCTAAAAACCAATATTCTAAATTCTTGGAAATTATCTAATTTTTTTGAAAGGTTTTTTTCCTGTTTGCATTGTGGATAACTCCTAGTGGTCTACTTCCTATTCATGTTTTCCTTTTCAAACTTTATGAAAGAAATAAACTACGAAGAATTATCTTTCAGCTTTTTTGTTAAAATTTAAATTTTAATGCTAAAAAAATTTTAACAATGCTTTATTATTCTCCGAATTTTACTTTTGAAATACATAGAATGTCCTCACATTGTTTTATGACTGCTATTCGTCTTTTCTCTGAGATTATTCATAATAAATGGCTTCTTACTCTCTTTGTATTGTTTCTCTTTCCTGAGTTCCATTTTAAAGAAAAAAATGCCTGTTTTGTAGGACTTTGTCTTTCAAATTGAGGGTTTCCTCAAAAAGCTAGCGTTGCTTGCTTTATTATTTGTATTTAACAGTGAGGCATCAAGAAATTGATGGTGACACCACAAAGCTGGCCGGGCTTGTTCATTGGGCAGGGATCTGGTAGTTGACTTGGGGAAAACACCTCCATCTCATATTAGGTCTTTTTCTCTCAAAAAATTCTCCAGAAACAAATTGTCTAATTTCTTGACTCCCAGTATTCTAGGAGTTGATAGCAAGAGGGGAATCATTGGTTTAATTTTTCTAGAGTCAATCTCTAATTTCTTTTTTTTTTTTTCAATCTCTAATTTCTTGATGAAATAGGATAGGGAAAGTTGTCAGGCTGAATGGCACAGGGGAAGGGATCTGGGAAAATAACTGCTCTCTCAATAGATTTTCAGCCAGTGCTCCTATTTTCAGCCCACTCCTTATCCTCCACCCTCTGTACTAAGCTACTTCTCAAATTCCTTATGCTTTCTGGGATTCTGGAATACCGATTGGCATACTTCTTACTGGCTTCCCAACTTCAGGCACTTAGGTTTCATTTTCTCTGCTTTGCTAAGTCAGTTGCCATTGATCTACCTACTTTCCATCTTCCAAAATTATGATATCTCTTACCTATTTGTATTTTGGTGATATCTTAGGACAGAACAGAAGTAAGCATGGGTATTCAAGCCACTATGTTTGATGAGTGGCCCTCCAAACAAGTTACAAAGAAATTATTACTTCAAAAGCTTCAAGGACCCTTAATTTGCGAATAGATGGTTCAAAATTTTGCAATGATAGTGGTGTAGAAATCTTATTTCTCATTGCTCATTTCACCCTCCTTTAAGTACATACTTAAGTAACACTTCTCCCTTTCTACCAGATGTCTAGAGTTCCACCTTCCTTCTTTGGGGATAATTTGCTGTTAGGGTTTGGGGAAAACTGTCCTCACAGGGCAACCAGTGGTTAAGGTGCTAGATGGTAATGCAGTGAAATTTTGACCAGATATCAATAAGATCACTTGGTGTCATGGCTGTGTCTTGGTAACAGGACATTAGTGTGGAGTAAGTGCTGACTAGTGTGCCTGAGCAACTCACTTTCTAGTCAGCTTCTGGGCTTAATGGTCCTTTGTCCATCAGCCCACCTCCTGTGAGGCTTTGGTCCTTTATCTTTCTTGAACAACTTCCCTGGGATTATTTCCAGACTCTTCATGTTGTTTTCAACTTACCCACCCCCACTTCTTCCTTTTATTCTAGAGGTATTCTTTGTTTCTCTAAAAGGTACTTCCTTATTTCTACCTCAAATTAAATTCTCTAGTTCTTTAGCATTTGAACTAATGGCCCCCTGATCTTTAAATCCTTCTAAGAGCTGACAGGATATATGTGCATGCTGTTGGCCTCCAAAAGTGAAGAAAACCCATCAGTTAAGCTTCTGTCTTGAAACAGTCTGAATGTTTACAGGTTGCCATGAACTTTTGATGACTTAAAACCATGTTACCCACCAAGTCATTTGGAGGTCTTGCCATACACAGTCAGCAATTATTTTTTTTAAGTACTAATTTTGTGCTATGAATTTTGTGCTGTACAGAAGTGAACAGGAAAAAGAGTCCCTTTCCTAAGGGAGCTGGTGTTCTAGTTTGAGAGTTAAACAATAAACACCGGGACCAAAAAAGTATAAAAGAAACATTTTGTTTTCTTATTTCACAATATGTAAGTATATCAGATCATCATATTGCACACTGTAAACTTATACAATGCTGTATGTCAGTTATATCTCAATGAAACCGGAAACAAGTGTATCAGAGTGGAGGAATTATGTTTTCGATGTGGTAGTTTTTAGAGCAGATTTATGGGCCAGAGATCTTAGAGGAGTGGAAACACAGCTCCGAAAGAGGAAGAATAGAAGATAAATACAGAAGGTGAATATTGTGGCCACAGAGATCCAGCTGAAACCACAGATGCTGACTTCCTATTCAATCACACCAAATAAGATGATGTATATATACATTTTTACCAAATCATGTTGCTGACATTTCTTGATGAGAGGAAGAGGAAAGATTGAATCTTTTCCCTATAATAAATCAATCACTAGTAAAATATAAAATGAAGAGCTGGAAAGTTCTTCCAGATAGCATACAAATGTCTTTGCAGGAAAGTGCTTTGCTATTAAATCAATCTGTGCAGTTGAGCCAGGTAATTCTCCTTTCTAAGTTGATTTTGTGGCCAAATTTTCATTGTATCTTGAAGGTGGTATGTAAGTAAGACAAATGAAAGACAGGTTTGGATAACGTTAGTATTCTGTCATGTTCATTTTATGCAGTTAGATTCTTTTTTCCATTTTAAAGACCTATTCTTAATTGTTCGAACATTCATTTTATGTCTTCAGAATTTTATTAGGAAACATTTTTGAGATAGTTTTTTTTACCATGCCATCTTGTCCAAAGTACTTGTGTTGTGTCAGTTTTTCTAACTGTGGTCAGGTGTGATGTGAAATAATTCTTCACAATAATAATGATATTCAGTTCTCTAGTTTATCTTTTTGTGTATTTATAATGGGTTTGGTTCATGTGCACTTATCCCTTATTTCTCTCATCCTATGCTATTTTTTAATCACTTAACTCCCAGGGGAGCATCAAAGGAATTATCTTCTGAATCACTTGTGTGATTCAGCAAGGTCAGTTTTGATTTGGTCATCTGGGGACTGTCTATAGAGCCAGCCCAATACTTTAGGCCAATAACTACTTTGTTCTAACAGTAGCAAAGGAATTCTATCTGATTGCAGTGTGGAGGAACTCTTTGAGCCAGAAGAAATGCAATGGCTGATAGATGACAATGCTGATAGATGGCATGGTAAAGGGTCTAATGCATGCCCTCTGTACAGCAGGGGAGCATGTACTTTTTGAGCACAAGATTTGGAGTCCTAACAGTTTACACCTGTGCCCAGTCTTTGCCATTCACCAGTTGTGTGACTTTGGGCCAATACTCTCTGAATCTCAATTTCTTTACTAATAAAACAGAGACTTTAATATGGCTGCTATACCATGCTGCTGTTTTTTTTTTTTTTTTTTTTTTTTTATATGTAAGACACTAGGTGTGTAGGGTAGTATAAAGTAAGTTCTCAGGAGGACAAAAATGGAAAGAGATAGATCCTGTCCTAATATTTCCTAGTTTCCACACTTTCACTCAGTAATAATGAAGACATTTCAAGGTTATTGGCTAAATGAAATGGGGTTCAAGATAGGTTGGGCAGTATAGCCTAATCAAAAGAAATACAGGAAGACAGTGGGCAGGGCAGTATTGTATAAGCAGTCAGGTAGCAACTTTTTCTTATAGTCTAAATTGGATTTACTAACCTAAATATCTGGATATTTTCAGTACTCTCTTACAAATCAGGTACTTTAATCTATTATTAGTACTTAAAATTTGGGTTAATAAAGGAAAAATCAAACTGGAAAGTTCCAGAGAAAAAAACATTACTTATGGGTTGAAATCAAAGACATAAAATCTTATAATGCATCAGACTCAATAGTCCCCCCCCCTTTTTTTTTTTTTAACAAATCTCTGAAAGGGCTTCTCTTCTGATTTGATGGACCGTTTTTTCCTTTTCCTTCTCTATCTCAGTCTGGCACAGCACTCTGTGGTGTTCAGTGAATATTCATGAAGACCAATTTCTTCCTAGTGGCAGCACTGCCTGTAGACAGAGAGGTTCACACTGATCACTTGTGATCTATAGGCCAGAATTTTCAAAATCAGCCTGGTTAATTCACAAACTGAAAAATAATATGTTTACACAAAACATTATAATTGTAATAGTCATATCTACAGATCCTTTTCTTTTTCTTTCAAATATTGCAATCACATTTAAAGAACGAATTTCCTGAATAATTAAAGTAGCTCACCTTTTTTACCCTGGATGTTTATTAGGAAGTCAGCCTCGTATGCAAAAGGGCTATGTGTTTATTCTTTCCTAATTTATGGGCCAGTAGAATTCTTAGATTAAGTTTCTTTCAGAACTGTTCACACGTTAGAAATGGACTTTATACTGGGGTTGGTGGAATCATTGCTGAAGGATCTGGAAGAACTTCATGATGGCAACGCAACAACTAACAAGATAGTTAAAGCAACAGCTGATTATATAATCCAACAACTTATTTGACATAGTATAGATTTTACGATGCAGAGAATAAAAACTTTCATAATCCAACCATTTATACCTGAAATTCTAAGCACTGCCTTGGATTCAGAATGTTCTGACTAGGAAGAGATGGTTCTCTATATCCAGGCTCAGGCACATGAATTTGAAGTAGGCACAAAGAGGGGAAGGTTGAGGGAGAGAAATGGGGAGACTGAGAAAAAGACTGAGTAGGAAATGTGACTGCCAGCAAAACCAGTGTGTCTGATGAGGTGAGATGTTAATGTCTAACGGATTTCAGATTTCTTAGTGAAACATACTGTTGCAATACAAAGCAAAGAGGTGTGAAACCTGTTGGAATTGACATGCATGAACATTTATATTTCTTTTAAAAGCTTTCAGTGGTGCCTGGGTAGCTCAGTGGGTTAAGCCTCCAACTTTGGTTCAGGTCATGATCTTGCAGTTCATGGGTTTGAGCCCCGCATCTGGCTCTGTGCTGATGGCTCAGATCCTGGAGCCTGCTTGGGATTCTGTGTCTCCCTCTCTCTCCGCCCCTCCCCCGCTCATGCTCTGTCTCTCTCTGTCAAAAATAAATGAACATTAAAAAAAAAAAAGCTGACTTCCTGGAGCGGAAGATGGCGGTGTAGGAGGATGCTGGGCTCACTGTGTCCTGTGGAATACTTAGATTCCACCCACACCTGCCTAAATAACCCAGAAAACCACCAGAAGACTAGCAGAATGGATTCTCCAGAGCCAAGCATAGATGAGAGGCCCACGGAAGAGGGTAGGAAGGGCGGAGAGGCATGCGGCTCCACGGTCTGGCGGGAGGGAGCTGGGGCGGAGGGGCAGCCCGCCGGCAAAGCAGAGCCCCCAAGTCTGGCTTGCAAAAGTGGAGGGGCCGGACGGAGTGTGTTCTGACAGCGAGCTGTGCTGTCAGGGTTATAAGTTAACAGGTCTGCTCAGAGAGCCGGAGGGAGAGTTGTTGAGCCCCGGACAATAGAGCACAGCTTGGTGGGGAACAAAGACACTAGCCAGGGCCATCTCCCTCGCCCATCCTCTAGCCAAAATACCAAAGGGAACCGGTTCCTGTCAGGGAACTTGCTTGCACCGGGCAAATACCCAACGCTGTGCTTCTGTGGATCCATCCCTCTGGTGGCAGGTCTGACTCTCTCCCCATGCTGCAGGGCCCCTCCAGAAGCAGAGCAGATCACCGAAGAAAAAGCTAGCTGAGCCTGCCCCTCCCACACCTGTGCACATTGCCGATCCACCCCAGCTAATACGCCAGATCCCCAGCACCACAAGCCTGGCAATGTGCAAGTAGCCCAGACGAGCCATGCCACCCCACAGTGAATCCTGCCCCTAGGAGAGGGGAAGAGAAGGTACACACCAGTCTGACTGCGGCCCCGCCCACCAACGCAAGTTATTCAAGACAGCACAGGGGAAGTGCCCTGCAGTTCCGCACCACTCCAGGGACTATCCAAAATGACGAAATGGAAGAATTCCCCTCAAAAAAACCCTCCAGGAAATAACGACAGCTAACGAACTGATCAAAAACGATTTAAACAATATAACAGAAAGTGAAAATAGAATAATAGCTATTAAATTAATCGCTGGGCTTGAAAACAGTATAAAGCACAGCAGAGAATCTCTTGCTACAGAGATCAAGGCACTAAGGAACAGCCAGGAGGAGCTAAAAAATACTGTTAATGAGCTGCAACATAAAATGGAGATGACCACAGCTCGGATTGAAGAGGCAGAGGAGAGAATAGGTGAACTAGAAGATAAAATTATGGAAAAAGAAGCTGAGAAAAAGAGAGATAAAAAATCCAGGAGTTTTAGGGGAAAATTGGAGAACTAAGTGATGCATTGAAGAGAAATAATCTACACATAATTGGTATTCCAGAGGAGGAAGAGAGAGGGAAAGGTGCTGAAGGTGTACTTGAAGAAATCATAGCTGAGAACTTCCTGGATCTGGGGAAGGAAAAAAGGCATTGAAATCCAAGAGGCACAGAGAAATCCCTTCAGATGTAACTTGAATCGATCTTCTGCACGACATATCATAGTGAAACTGGCAAAATACAAGGATACAGAGAAAATTCTGAAAGCAGCTAGGGATAAACATGCTCTAACATATGAAGGGAGACCGATAAGACTAGTGACGGATCTCTTTACTGAAACTTGGCAGGCCAGAAAGGAATGGCAGGCAATCTTCAATGTGATGAACAGAAAAAATATGCAGCCAAGAATCCTCTATCCAGCAAATCTGTCATTTAAAATAGAAGGAGAGATAAAGGTCTTCCCAAACAAAAACTGAAGGAATTCATCACCACTAAACCAGCCCTACAAGAGATCCTAGGGGGATCCTGTGAGACAAAGTACCAGAGACATCACTGTAAGCACGAAACCTACAGACATCACAAGGACTCTAAACCCATATCTTTCTATAATAACACTGAATGTAAATGCACTAAATGCACCAACCAAAAGACATAGGGTATCAGAATGGATAAAAAAACAAGACCCATCTATTTGCTGTCTACAAGAGACTCATTTTGGACCTGAGGACACTTTCAGATTGAAAGTGAGGGAATGGAGAACTATTTATCATGCTACTGGAAGTCAAAAGAAAGCTGGAGTAGCCATACTTATATCAGACAAACTAGACTTTAAAGGTTGTAATAAGAGATGAAGAAGGGCGTTATATAATAATTACAGGGTCTGTCCATCAAGAAGAACTAACAATTATAAATGTCTATGCACCGAATACAGGAGCCCTCAAATATATAAAACAATTATTCACAAACATAAGCAACCTTATTGACAAGAATGTGGTAATTGCAGGGGACTTTAATACTCCACTTACAACAATGGATAGATCATCTAGACACATGGTCAATAAAGAAACAAGGGCCCTGAATGTTATATTGGATCAGATGGACTTGACAGATCTATTTAGAACTCTGCATCCCAAAGCAACAGAATATACTTTCTTCTCGAGTGCACATGGAACATTCTCCAAGATAGATCATATACTGGGTCACAAAACAGCCCTTCATAAGTATACAAGAATTGAGATCATACCATGCATACTTTCGGACCACAATGCTATGAAGCTTGAAATCAACCACAGGAAAAAGTCTGGAAAACCTCCAAAAGCATGGAGGTTAAAGAACACCCTACTAAAGAATGAATGGGTCAACCAGGCAAGTAGAGAAGAAATTTAAAAGTATATGGAAACAAATGAAAATGAAAATACAACAATCCAAACGCTTTGGGGTGCAGTGAAAGCAGTCTTGAGAGGAAAATACATTGCAATCCAGGCCTATCTCAAGAAACAAGAAAAATCCCAAATACAAAATCTAACAGCACACCTACAGGAAATAGAAGCAGAACAGCAAAGACACCCCAAACCCAGCAGAAGAAGAGAAATAATAAAGATCAGAGCAGAAATAAACAACATAGAATCTACAAAAACTGTAGAGCAGATCAATGAAACCAAGAGTTGGTTTTTTAAAAAAGTGAACAAAATGGATAAACCTCTAGCCAGGCTTCTCAAAAAGAAAAGGGAGATGACCCAAATAGATAAAATCATGAATGAAATGGAATTATTACAACCAATCTCTCAGAAATACAAGCAATTAGCAGGGAATACTATAAGAAATTATATGCCAACAAACTGGACAACCTGGAAGAAATGGAGAAATTCCTAAACACCGACACACTTCCAAAACTCAACCTGGAGGAAATAGAAAGCTTGAACAGACCCATAACCAGCAAAGAAATTGAATCAGTTATCAAAAATCTCCCAACAAATAAGAGTCCAGGACCAGATGGCTTCCCTGGGGAATTCTACCAGACATTTAAAACAGAGATAATACCTATCCTTCTCAAGTTGTTCCAAAAAATAGAAAGGGAAGAAAAATTTCCAGACTCATTCTATGAAGCTAGCATTACTTTGATTCCTAAACCAGACAGAGACCCAGCAAAAAAAGAGAACTACAGGCCAATATCCCTGATGAATATGGATGCAAAAATTCTCAATAAGATACTAGCAAATCGAATTCAACAGCTTATAAAAAGAATTATTCACCATGATCAAGTGGGATTCATTCCTGGGATGCAGGGCTGGTTCAACATTCGCAAATCAATCAATGTGATACATCACATTAATAAAAGAAAAGATAAGAACCATATGATCCTGTCATTCGATGCAGAAAAAGCATTTGACAAAATTCAGCATCCTTTCTTAATAAAAACCCTCGAGAAAGTTGGGATAGAAGGAATATACTTAAACATCATAAAAGTCATTTATGAAAAGTCCACAGCTAATATCATCCTCAATGGGGAAAAACTGAGAGCTTTCTCCCTGAGATCAGGAACACAACAGGGATGTCACTCTCACCACTGTTGTTTAACATAGTGTTGGAAGTGCTAGCATCAGCAATCAGACAACAAAAGGAAACCAAAGGCATCAAAATTGGCAAAGATGAAGTCAAGATTTCACTTTTTTGCAGATGACATGATACTATACATGGAAAAACCGATATACTCCATCAAAAGTCTGCTAGAACTGGTACATGAATTCAGCTAAGTCGTAGGATACAAAATCAATGTACAAAAATCAGTTGCATTCTTATACACTAACAATGAAGCAACAGAAAGACAAATAAAGAAACTGATCCCATTCACAAGTGCACCAAGAAGCATAAAATACCTAACAACCTAATCAAAGATGTAAAAGATCTGTATGCTGAAAACTATAGAAAGCTTGTGAAGGAAATTGAAGAAGATATAAAGAAATGGAAAAACATTCTGTGTTCATGGGTTGGGAGAATAAATATTGTCAAAATGTCAATCCTACCGAAAGCTATCTACACATTCAATGCAATCCCAATCAAAATTGTACCAGCATTCTTCTCGAAACTAGAACAAGCAATCCTAAAATTCATATGGAACCACAAAAGGCCCCGAATAGCCAAAGTAATTTTGAAGAAGACCAAAGCAGGAGGCATCACAATCCCAGACTTTAGCCTCTACTAGAAAGCTGTCATCATCAAGACAGCATGGTATTGGCACAGAAAAGACACATGGACCAATGGAATAGAATAGAAACCCCAGAACTAGACCCACAAACGTATGGCCAACTAATCTTTGACAAAGCAGGAAAGAATATCCAATGGAAAAAAGACAGTCTCTCTAACAAATGGTGCTGGGAGAACTGGACATCAACATGCAGAAGGATGAAACTAGACCACTTTCTTACACCATTCACAAAAATCACCTCAAAATGGTTAAAGGACTTGAATGTGAGACAGGAAACCATCAAAACCCTAGAGGAGAAAGCAGGAAAAAACCTCTCTGACCTCAGCCGCAGCAATTTCTTACTTGACACATCCCCGAAGGCAAGGTCATTAAAAGCAAAAGTGAACTATTGGGACCTTATGAAGATAAAAAGCTTCTACACAGCAAAGGAAACAATCAACAAAACTAAAAGGCAACCAACGGAATGGGAAAAGATATTTGCAAATGACATATCAGACAAAGGGCTATTATCCAGAATCTATAAAGAGCTCACCAAACTCCACACCCGAAAAACAAATAACCCAGTGAAGAAATGGGCAGAAAACATGAATAGACATTTCTCTAAAGAAGACATCCAGATGGCCCACAGGCACATGAAAAGATGCTCGACGTCACTCCTCCTCAGGGAAATACAAATCAAAACCACACTCAGCTATCACCTCACGCCAGTCAGAGTGGCCAAAATGAGCAAATCAGGAGACTGTTGATGCTGGAGAGGATGTAGAGAAATGGGAACCCTCTTGCACTGTTGGTGGGAATGCAAACTGGTGCAACCACTCTGGCAAACAGTGTGGAGGTTCCTCAAAAAATTAAAAATAGACCTACCCTATGACCCAGCAGTAGCACTGCTAGGAATTTACCCAAGGGATACAGGAGTACTGATGCATAGGGGCACTTTTACCCCAACATTTATAGCAGCACTCTCAATAATAGCCAAATTGTGGAAAGAGCCTAAATGTCCATCAACTGATGAATGTATAAAGAAATTGTGGTTTATATACACAGGGGAGTACTACGTGGCAATGAGAAAGAATGAAATATGGCCCTTTGTAGGAACGTGGATGAAACTGGAGAGTGTTATGCTAAGTGAAATAAGCAATACAGAGAAAGACAGATACCATATGTTTTCATTCTTATGTGGATCCTGAGAAACTTAACAGAAACCCATAGGGGAGGGGAAGGAAAAAAAAAAGAGGTTAGAGTGGGAGACAGTCAAAGCATAAGAGACTGTTAAAAACTGAAAACAAACTGAGGGTTGATGGGGGGGGGGAGGGAGGGGAGGGTAGGTGATGGGTATTGAAGAGGGCATCTTTGGGATGAGCACTGGGAATCTAATTTGGGAAACCAAATTGGGAAACCAATTTGACAATAAATTTCATACATTAAAAAATAGAAAAAAATTTTTAAAAAAAGCTTTCAAAATATCCTACATTCCTTGGCTTTTGAATTTTAAGTGTGTGTATTTGTGTGTGTGTGTATGTGCGTTGACAGGGGCCAGGGGGTTCGGGAGGCTTTGTCAATAAGTTTCTAATTCTTTAATTATAAACAAAACCACACCAGAGTAATATGTTTTAATTAGAAATCTAGAACCAGAGAGGGTTATCTCAGGAAAGTGTTTATTTTCATGTCTGCAGAGCTCATAGAAAGATCTTATCATTGGAGAAAACAGTGAAATAAAGAGTGTGACAGAAGTATCTAAGAGACAGTAGATACCTTGAGTAAGAAGAAGTTTGGAGAAAGTTCTCCAAATCAAAGTTGATCGTTGTTTGCAAAATATATCTTGAAAACAAATTCTGTTAATATCGGGTTGGGAGTTTTTATGGCATTTCTCAGATAATAGGGTGAAAGAAATGTATTACCAGTCTCTGATTAAAATAGTGTAGCTTATAGTTATTTTTACGGTAACTTGCTTTTACAAGTTGCAAGGGGAAAGTGAACTCACTGATTTAAGTCTGATTTTGTAATAATAAAAAACATATATTGTAAGCAATGCAGAGAATAATATAACACCCATGTTTTGCAGAGAATGCTGCAATATTGTTGCGAACATCTCTTCTACTGTCTAGAGGTCTTTAGGGTAATTCCCAGAAGTTTAATTGTGTCCTAGGGTATAAGCATCTCCAACTTTAGTAGAGGTTGTCCACTGCATTTGAAAGAAGTAATGCCAATTTATACTCCCACCACCAGCAGTGTTTGGAAGACTGAGAGATCCTCTTTCCTCACATCTTTGTCAACACCTGGCTGGCATTTATTCTTTTAGCAACTGTTTATTGAGTAGCTAATGTGGTGGTATAGCAATAAAATAGTCCTTCTCCTCATGGAGCTTTCATCCCATGGGAAAGAGACAGACACTCTACAAATGTTTGCAGGTGGTTATAAGTAAATAAGGTAAGAGATAGCAAATATAAGGATGGGATGGGAGGGGTATGGTGAGCTTTATTAGATTAGGCAAATCTTCCTAGAGAAATGACATTTAAGCAGGAACGTGATTGAAATGGGGAAGCAAGTCATGTGGATATATGGGGGAATAGGGGTAGGGGAAATAGTAAGTGCAAAGGCCCTGAGGTGGGAGGATCCTTGTCTTTAAAATTTTTGTCAGTCTTAGGGCACCTGGGTGGCTCAGTAGGCTAAGCATCCAACTTCAGCTCAGGTCATGATCTCATGGTTCATGAGTTTGAGCCCTGGGTTAGGTTCTGTGCTGACAGCTTAGAGTCTGGAGCCTGGAGCCTGCTTTAGATTCTGTGTCTCCCTCTCTTCTGTTTCTTTCTCTCTCAAAAATAAATAAACATTAAAAAAATTAAAATTTTTGTCAGTCTCATAAGGTATGAGATAGTATCCTGTTATTTTGATGTGTGTTTCCCTTATTATAAGGTTATCGATCATTCAGTTTCTTCTTCTCTGTGTAGCCAGTTTCATTTTTCATTTTTTCTTATTGGTCAGTAGAATTTCTTTAGATATTTTAGATACTATTTATCACTTTCCTGTGTTTTGCACATCTTTTAAAAATAATTAATTATTTCTTTGCATAGGCCATACACTCAAAAGAGTTTCTAATAATTTGTTTCTGGAAACACACAAATCCCTATAAAGCAAACTTAAACATAGGAGGCAGTGTTTATAGTAGAAAACCTCTTGGGTATAGAAAAAGTTAATCACCTTAATAATTCTTGGACAAACCAGTAATGAAAAGAATTTGTTTTTGAAAAAAAATCTGAATTATTTGGAAAATTTTCTTAATTCTCTACTTATAAATTACTTGTATATCCACATCCTTAGAAAGAGTTTAGTCACAATTATTTAGATCAGCACAAACAGAAATACAATGTGAGCCATAAATGGAAGCCACAGATGCAATTAAAAATTCTCCTAGAGTCACATTAAAAAAGGTAAAGGGGTGCTTGGGTGTCTCAGTCAGTTAAGCATTGGACTTCAGCTCAAGTCATAATCTCGCGGTTTGTGAGTTGAAGCCTGCGTTGGGCTCTGTACTGACAGCTCAGAGCCTAGAGCCTGCTTCCGATTCAGTGTCCACCTTTCTGCCCCTACCCTACTTGCACTCCACTCTCTCTGTCTCTGTCTCTCTCTCTCAAAAATAAACATAAAAAAAAAAAAGGTAAAAAGAAACAGGTAAACTTCAATTTAGTTATTTATATCTTTTATTGAACTCAGCATATTAAAAATGTTTGATTTCAGCTTATAATCACTTTAAAAGTTGTTGAAATATTTTATATTACTTAAAAAATACTAATTCTTTTAAATCTGATATGAATTTAGTTACAGCATATTTCAGTTGGGATTAACTACATTTGAAAAGCTCAATAGCCATATGAGGTCGATGCCTACTGTATTGGACAGTGTTGCTCTGTATCACTTGACATGATACATTGCCCTCTACCCCCAGTTGTCTATGAAGTTGTATAGATCTAAAAGCCCAGAGCTTAACAGGATTCCAAAGTGGCTAGGTTAATATTTTCTCCTTGTAAGGAGTGATACATACTGCTACTCCAAAAAAAGGATTTGAAATTTGAACTGTTTTAACACTGCTGGATAAAAGTGGTGCTTGCCAAGAAAACCAAAAAAATACAGTCTGTTTTGAAAAACGTTTCTATGATATCATTTGTAAAATTAGCAAAGAATAAAGTGAAAGATTGCTTTAAGGACTAGAATATACAGATGGCCAATAAGCACATGAATAGATGCTTAACATCACTAATCATTAGGGAAATGCAAATCAAACCACAATGAGATACCACTTCACACCCATTAGGATGGCTGTTATTTAAAAAAACAAAACAAAACAACCAAACCGAGAAAACAAGTGTTAACAAGGATGTTGAGAAATTGGATCTCTTGTGCACTGCTGTTGGAATGTAAAATGTTGCAGCTGCTGTGGAGAACAGTATGGCAGTTCCTCAAAAATTAAAAATAGAATTACTATAAGATGTAGCAATTCTACTTCTGGGTATATGCCCAAAAGAATTGAAAGTGGGATCTCAAAGGGATATGTGTGCAGAGTGGCTTTGTTCACAGTGATCAGAAGCTGTAAGCAGCCTAAGTGTCCACCAGCAGCTGAATGGATAAACGAAATGTGATACATACACCTGATGGAATATCACTCAGCCTTAAAAAGGATGGAGATTCTGACACATGCTATACCATTGATAACTGTGAGGTCATTATGCTAAGTGATGTAAGCTGATCACGAAAGGGCAAATACTGTATGATTTTACACATATGAGATACTTAGAGTAGTCAAATTCATAGACAGAAAGTAAAATGGTGGTTACTGGGGCTGAGGAGAGGGGGAAATGGGAAGATACTGTCGAATGGGTACATAATTCCAGTTTTGCAAGATGAAAACCATTCTGTGGATAAGTAGTTTGGGATGGTTGCATAACAATATGACTGTACTTAATGCCAATGAACTGTACACTTTAAAAAAAATGGTTAAATGGTAAATTTTAGGTTATGTATATTTTACCACAATTAAAATAAGTAAATTTTTAAAAAGTACAAGGTTTCTTTGAAAGCAGTCTGCATTACTATCTTTTGTCTGTTCTTTATTTTCTTTTTCCTCCATTAAAACTTATTATCCTCAGGGCGCCTGGGTGGCTCAGTCGGTTGAGCGTCCAACTTCGGCTCAGGTCACGATCTCGCAGCCCGCGAGTTCGAGCCCTGCGTGGGGCTCTGGGCTGATGGCTCGGAGCCAGGAGCTTGCTTCTGATTCTGTGTCTCCCTCTCTCTCTGCCCCTCCCCCATTCATGCTGTGTCTCTCTCAGTCTCAAAAATAAATAAATGTTAAAAAAAAATTAAAAAAAAACCCACTTATCCTCATTTTCTTCTTTTTAAAAGTTTTTTATTTTTTTGTTTTATTTTTTTATTTTGAGAGAGAGAGAGGCAGAGGTAGAGAGGGAGAGAGAGAATTCCAAGCAGGCTCTGCTGTGTCAGTGCAGAGCCCAACGTGGGGTCCAAACCCAGGAACCCTGAGACCATGACCTGAGCAGAAGCCAAGAGATAGACACTTTACCGACTGAGCCACCCAGGTGCCCCTTTAATTATCCTCATTTTCTTTCTTTTTTTTTTTTTTTAATATTTTTATTTTTGAGACAGAGACAGAGCATGAGCAGGGGAGGGGCAGAGATAGAGAGAGACACAGAATCTGAAGCAGGCTCCAGGCTCTGAGCTGTCAGCACAGAGCCCGACGTGGGGCTCAAACTCATGAGCTGTGATAACACGACCTGAACTGAAGTTGGATGCTTAACCAACTGAGCCACCCATGCGCCCCAACCTCATTTTCTTAATCCATTGGTCAGTCAATGCTATTTCGTATGGGAAGGGGTTACTCCTAGAAAATTCTAGGGTTCTTTCCAATAATTCATATAACATAAAGTATAAATAGAAAGTCTTGTTGAAAACATGCACATAAAGACTTACATTCTTTTAGCATCTTTACTGGAATTACTGTTTGCCTCACACGAGCAACTTACAGGATCTCAAAAGAGATAAATTATATAGATTTAAAAAACGTAGAAGTAACAACATACTAATAACTGATTTTTTTTCTCTTCTCGCTATTTTTAGACCATGATTTTGGTAACTTGAAATAATTATCTGATATTTAATAAGAGGTATGGTTTTGTTTTCTAGCTTATATGTTCTTTGGTAACATACATTCACATTTTCTTTTTTAGGTCCTGAATTTCCCTGAAAGTTCCCCTTATTTCATGAAGAACTTGATTTAAATCTTAGTTCTTACTCTACTTGGTCAATTACATACTCAGGTAACACTGGGATTTAGAGCCCTCTTATAAAACATTCTGAAAAGTCCAGATTTTTACTGTGTGGCTCAGAGAAGTTTCATAAAATTTAAAGCAAACATGTAAAGGTTAAACATTTATAGGTGCTCTCTGTTTTAAACAAATTTCACTATAACTTCTAACATGAGTAAGTACAAAACAAGTTAATTTTTTATTCCTCATGCTTCTTTAAAATATACTCTCTGAGGTGCCTGGGTGGCTCAGTCGTTAAGCATCTGACTTTGGCTCAGGTCATTATCTCAAGGTTCATGAGTTTGAGTCCCACATTGGGTGAGCAAGAGCCCTAGCTTGGGTGATCCTGCTTCTCTCTCTCTCTCTCTCTCTCTCTCTCTCCTTCCCTCCCTCTAAGGATTCTCTTTATGCCCGTTGCTCACTTGCACTCACCCCCCTCAAAAAATAAAAATAAAATGAAATATACTCTCTGGAAGTGGATTTCCTCCCCAAGGATGAAATCTGAGCAGGCCCTAAAACTTTTCTTGTGACTTTAAATAATAAAAAGTCCTAGAGTTATATTAAGCTCCAGATAGTCTCAATTCAGAAAATGGAATGCCCAATGTCCCAATAATTTTCAGAATTCTTAATGTGATTTAATATAAATTCTTTTCCCTCCCTCTGGAAGGACCTAAGGCAGCTGCTGAGGATAGAGGACAGGAAGCTTTTTACTTTCTTACATAACATCCTTTCCATTTGCTAGTTTTGGAGTGGGTAGGGTGGAGGGGTGGGAGGATCTGGATGTTCCTTCTTGTACAGACAGTGGAACAGGATGGTGGTGTGTTGTAGTGTAAGAGTCTGATGGTGATTTTGACTGTAATATAAGTGCCCGACACTAAGCTTTTGGTTGCCTAGGCATCCACTTCAAAGACCTTCAGCTCAGATAAACACAATACCAACCACACAACCAGATGCAGAACCAGGCCGTCTCACCCATGAAGTCCCTCTTTCTGGAAAGCGCTGGTTGATCTGGATAACTGACCATTTGACTGCTTGTCTTTCCCTTTCTGCTTTTTCTTTTATTTTAATCTTTTTAAATCTTTATTTATTTTTGCTAGAGACAGAGAGAGGTAGGGGCAGAGAGAGAGGGAGACCCAGAATCTGAAGCAGGCTCCAGGCTCTCAGCTGTCAGCACAGAGACCAATGTGGGGCTCACTCACGAACCACGAGATCATGCCCTGAACCGAAGTTGGCCACTTAACTGACTGAGCCACCGAGATGCCCCTCCCTTTCTGCTTTTTAATTCCACTCTTTATATATATATATGTATATATATATATAGTATATATATATATATATACATATATATATTTTTAAATATGAAATTTATTGTCAAATTGATTTCCATACAACACCCAGTGCTCATCCCAACAGGTGCTCTCCTCAATGCCCATCACCCTCTTTCCCCTCCCTCCCACCCCCCATCAACCCTCAGTTTATTCTCAGTTTTTAAGAGTCTCTTATGGTTTGCCTCCTTCCCTCTCTGTAACTTTTTTTCCCCCTTCACCTCCCATGGTCTTCTGTGAAAACATATGGTATATGTCTTCCTCTGTATGACTTATTTCACTTAGCATAACACTCTCCAGTTCCATCCTCGTTGCTACAAAGGGCCATATTTCATTCTTTCTCGTTGCCACGTAGTACTCCATTGTATATATAAACCACAACTTCTTTATCCATTCATCAGTTGATGGACATTTAGGCTCGTTCCATAATTTGGCTCTTGTTGAAAGTGCTACTATAAACGTTGGGGTACAAGTGCCCCTATGCATCAGCACTCCTGTATCCCTTGGGTAAATTCCTAGCAGTGCTATTGCTGGGTCATAGGGTAGATCTGTTTTTAATATTTTGAGGAACCTCCACACTGTTTTCCAGAGCGCCTGCACCACTTTGCGTTCCCACCAACAGTGCAAGATGGTTCCCATTTCTCCACATCCTCTCCAGCATCTATGGTCTCCTGATGTGTTCATTTTAGTCACTCTGACTGGAGTGAGGTGATATCTCAAGTGTGGTTTTGATTTGTATTTTCCGGATGAGGAGTGACATTGAGCATCTTTTCATGTTGGCCATACGGATGTCTTCTTTAGAGAGGTGTTTATTCATGTCTTCTGCCCATTTCTTCACTGGATTATTTGTTTTCCGGGTGTGGAGTTTGGTGAGTTCTTTATAGATTTTGGATACTAACCCTTTGTCTGATATGTCATTTGCAAATATCTTTTCTCATTCTGTCAGTTGCCTTTTAGTTTTGTTGATTGTTTCCTTTGCTGTGCAGAAGCTTTTTATCTTCATGAGGTCCCAATAGTTCATTTTTGCTTTTAATGTCCTTGCCTCTGGGGATGTGTCAAGTAAGAAATTGCTGCGGCTGAGGTCAGAGAGTTTTTTTCCTGCTTTATCCCCTAGGGTTTTGATGGTTTCCTGCCTCACATTCAGGTTCTTCTTCCATTTTGAGTTTATTTTTGTGAATGGTGTAAGAAAGGGGTCTAGTTTCATTCTTGTGCATGTTGCTGTCCTGTTGTCCCAGCACCATTTGTTAAAGAGACTGTCTTTTTTCCATTGGACGTTCTTTCCTGTTTTGTCAAAGATTAGTTGGCCATACTTTTGTGGGTCCAATTCTGGGGTCTCTATTCTATTCCATTGGTCTATGTCTCTGGTTTTTTGTGGCAATACCATGCTGTCTTGATTATAGCTTTGTAGTAGAGGCTGAAGTCTGGGATTGTGATGCCTCCTGCTTTGGTCTTCTTCTTCAAAATTACTCTGGCTATTTGGGGTCTTTTGTGGTTCCATACAAATCTCAGGATTTCTTGTTCTAGCTTTGAGAAGAATGCTGGTGCAATTTTGATAGGGATTGCATTGAATGTATAGGTAGCTTTGGGTAGTATTGACATTTTAACAATATTCTTCCAATCCATGAGCACAGAATGTTTTTCCATTTCTTTGTATCTTCTTCAATTTCCTTCATAAGCTTTCTATAGTTCTCAGCATACAGATCTTTTACATCTTTGGTCAGGTTT
Source organism: Prionailurus bengalensis (assembly GCF_016509475.1). Classification (NCBI taxonomy): domain Eukaryota; kingdom Metazoa; phylum Chordata; class Mammalia; order Carnivora; family Felidae; genus Prionailurus; species Prionailurus bengalensis. The sequence goes on along the minus strand of NC_057355.1, from coordinate 88,264,690 downwards.
ATTCCTAGGTATTTTATGCTTCTTGGTGCAATTGTGAATGGGATCAGTTTCTTTATTTGTCTTTCTATTGCTTCATTATTAGTGTATAAGAATGCAACTGATTTCTGTACATTGATTTTGTATCCTGCGACTTAGCTGAATTCATGTATCAGTTCCAGCAGACTTTTGGTGGAGTCTATCAGGTTCCATGTATAGTATCATGTCATCTGCAAAAAGTGAAATCTTGACTTCATCTTTGCCAATTTTAATGCCTTTGATTTCCTTTTGTTGTCTGATTGCTGATGCTAGCACTTCCAACACCATGTTAAACAATAGCGATGAGAGTGGACATCCCTGTCGTGTTCCTGATATCAGGGAGAAAGCTCTCAGTTTTTCCCCGTTGAGGATGATATTAGCTGTGGGCTTTTCATAAGTGGCTTTTATGATGTTTTTTTTTTTTCTTTTTCTTTTTTTTTTTTTTATGAAATTTATTGACAAATTGGTTTCCATACAACACCCAGTGCTCATCCCAAAAGGTGCCCTCCTCAATACCCATCACCCACCCTCTCCTCCCTCCCACCCCCCATCAACCCTCAGTTTGTTCTCAGTTTTAACAGTCTCTTATGCTTTGGCTCTCTCCCATTCTAACCTCTTTTTTTTTTTTTCCTTCCCCTCCCCCATGGGTTCCTGTTCAGTTTCTCAGGATCCACATAAGAGTGAAACCATATGGTATCTGTCTTTCTCTGTATGGCTTATTTCACTTAGCATCACACTCTCCAGTTCCATCCACGTTGCTACAACAGGCCATATTTCATTTTTTCTCATTGCCACGTAATATTCCATTGTGTTTATAAACCACAATTTCTTTATCCATTCATCAGTTGATGGACATTTAGGCTCTTTCCATAATTTGGCTATTGTTGAGAGTGCTGCTATGAACATTGGGGTACAAGTGGCCCTATGCATCAGTACTCCTGTATCCCTTGGATAAATTCCTAGCAGTGCTATTGCTGGGTCATAGGGTAGGTCTATTTTTAATTTTCTGAGGAACCTCCACACTGCTTTCCAGAGCGGCTGCACCAATTTGCATTCCCACCAACAGTGCAAGAGGGTTCCCGTTTCTCCACATCCTCTCCAGCATCAATAGTCTCCTGATTTGTTCATTTTGGCCACTCTGACTGGCGTGAGGTGATACCTGAGTGTGGTTTTGATTTGTATTTCCCTGATAAGGAGCGACGCTGAACATCTTTTCATGTGCCTGTTGGCCATCCGGATGTCTTCTTTAGAGAAGTGTCTATTCATGTTTTCTGCCCATTTCTTCACTGGGTTATTTGTTTTTCGGGTGTGGAGTTTGGTGAGCTCTTTATAGATTTTGGATACTAGCCCTTTGTCCGATATGTCATTTGCGAATATCTTTTCCCATTCCGTTGGTTGCCTTTTAGTTCTGTTAGTTGTTTCCTTTGCTGTGCAGAAGCTTTTTATCTTCATAAGGTCCCAGTAATTCACTTTTGCTTTTAATTCCCTTGCCTTTGGGGATGTGTCGAGTAAGAGATTGCTACGGCTGAGGTCAGAGAGGTCTTTTCCTGCTTTCTCCTCTAAGGTTTTGATGGTTTCCTGTCTCACATTTAGGTCCTTTATCCATTTTGAGTTTATTTTTGTGAATGGTGTGAGAAAGTGGTCTAGTTTCAACCTTCTGCATGTTGCTGTCCAGTTCTCCCAGCACCATTTGTTAAAGAGGCTGTCTTTTTTCCATTGGATGTTCTTTCCTGCTTTGTCAAAGATGAGTTGGCCATACGTTTGTGGGTCTAGTTCTGGGGTTTCTATTCTATTCCATTGGTCTATGTGTCTGTCTTTGTGCCAATACCATGCTGTCTTGATGATGACAGCTTTGTAGTAGAGGCTAAAGTCTGGGATTGTGATGCCTCCTGCTTTGGTCTTCTTCTTCAAAATTCCTTTGGCTATTCGGGGCCTTTTGTGGTTCCATATGAATTTTAGGATTGCTTGTTCTAGTTTCGAGAAGAATGCTGGTGCAATTTTGATTGGGATTGCATTGAATGTGTAGATAGCTTTGGGTAGTATTGACATTTTGACAATATTTATTTTTCCAATCCATGAGCAGGGAATGTCTTTCCATTTCTTTAAATCTTCTTCAATTTCCTTCATAAGCTTTCTATAGTTTTCAGCATACAGATCCTTTACATCTTTGGTTAGATTTATTCCTAGGTATTTTATGCTTCTTGGTGCAATTGTGAATGGGATCAGTTTCTTTATTTGTCTTTCTGTTGCTTCATTGTTAGTGTATAAGAATGCAACTGATTTCTGTACATTGATTTTGTATCCTGCAACTTTGCTGAATTCCTGTATCAGTTCTAGCAGACTTTTGGTGGAGTCTATCGGATTTTCCATGTATAATATCATGTCATCTGCAAAAAGCGAAAGCTTGACTTCATCTTTGCCAATTTTGATGCCTTTGATTTCCTTTTGTTGTCTGATTGCTGATGCTAGAACTTCCAGCACTATGTTAAACAGCAGCGATGAGAGTGGGCATCCCTGTCGTGTTCCTGATCTCAGGGAAAAAGCTCTCAGTTTTTCCCCGTTTAGGATGATGTTAGCTGTGGGCTTTTCATAAATGGCTTTTATGATCTTTAAGTATGTTCCTTCTATCCCGACTTTCTCAAGGGTTTTTATTAAGAAAGGGTGCTGGATTTTGTCGAAGGCCTTTTCTGCATCGATTGACAGGATCATATGGTTCTTCTCTTTTTTTTTGTTAATGTGATGTATCACGTTGATTGATTTGCGAATGTTGAACCAGCCCTGCATCCCAGGAATGAATCCCACTTGATCATGGTGAATAATTCTTTTTATATGCCGTTGAATTCGATTTGCTAGTATCTTATTGAGAATTTTTGCATCCATATTCATCAGGGATATTGGCCTGTAGTTCTCTTTTTTTACTGGGTCTCTGTCTGGTTTAGGAATCAAAGTAATACTGGCTTCATAGAATGAGTCTGGCAGTTTTCCTTCCCTTTCTATTTCTTGGAATAGCTTGAGAAGGATAGGTATTATCTCTGCTTTAAACGTCTGGTAGAACTCCCCTGGGAAGCCATCTGGTCCTGGACTCTTATTTGTTGGGAGATTTTTGATAACCGATTCAATTTCTTCACTGGTTATGGGTCTGTTCAAGCTTTCTATTTCCTCCTGATTGAGTTTTGGAAGAGTGTGGGTGTTCAGGAATTTGTCCATTTCTTCCAGGTTGTCCAATTTGTTGGCATATAAGTTTTCATAGTATTCCCTGATAATTGTTTGTATCTCTGAGGGATTGGTTGTAATAATTCCATTTTCATTCATGATTTTATCTATTTGGGTCATCTCCCTTTTCTTTTTGAGAAGCCTGGCTAGAGGTTTGTCAATTTTGTTTATTTTTTCAAAAAACCAACTCTTGGTTTTGTTGATCTGCTCTACAGTTTTTTTAGATTCTATATTGTTTATTTCTGCTCTGATCTTTATTATTTCTCTTCTTCTGCTGGGTTTAGGCTGCCTTTGCTGTTCTGCTTCTAGTTCCTTTAGGTGTGCTGTTAGATTTTGTATTTGGGATTTTTCTTGTTTCTTGAGATAGGCCTGGATTGTGATGTATTTTCCTCTCAGGACTGCCTTTGCTGCGTCCCAAAGCGTTTGGATTGTTGTATTTTCATTTTCGTTTGTTTCCATATATTTTTTAATTTCTTCTCTAATTGCCTGGTTGACCCACTCATTCGTTAGTAGGGTGTTCTTTAACCTCCACGCTTTTGGAGGTTTTCCAGACTTTTTTCTGTGGTTGATTTCAAGCTTCATAGCATTGTGGTCTGAAAGTATGCATGGTATAATTTCAATTCTTGTAAACTTATGAAGGGCTGTTTTGTGACCCAGTATATGATCTATCTTGGAGAATGTTCCATGTGCACTCGAGAAGAAAGTATATTCTGTTGCTTTGGGATGCAGAGTTCTAAATAGATCTGTCAAGTCCATCTGATCCAATGTCTCATTCAGGGCCCTTGTTTCTTTATTGACCGTGTGTCTAGATGATCTATCCATTTCTGTAATTGGGGTGTTAAAGTCCCCTGCAATTACCACATTCTTATCAATAAGGTTGCTTATGTTTATGAGTAATTGTTTTATATATTTGGGGGCTCCGGTATTCGGTGCATAGACATTTATAATTGTTAGCTCTTCCTGATGGATAGACCCTGTAACTATTATATAATGTCCTTCTTCATCTCTTGTTACAGCCTTTAATTTAAAGTCTAGTTTGTCTGATATAAGTATGGCTACTCCAGCTTTCTTTTGGCTTCCAGTCGCATGATAAATAGTTCTCCATCCCCTCACTCTCAATCTAAAGGTGTCCTCAGGTCTAAAATGAGTCTCTTGTAGACAGCAAATAGATGGGTCTTGTTTTTTTATCCATTCTGATACCCTATGTCTTTTGGTTGGCACATTTAATCCATTTACATTCAGTGTTATTATAGAAAGATACGGGTTTAGAGTCATTGTGATGTCTGTATGTTTTATGCTTGTAGTGATGTCTCTGGGACTTTGTCTCACAGGGTCCCCCTTAGGATCTCTTGTAGGGCTGGTTTAGTGGTGACAAATTCCTTCAGTTTTTGTTTGTTTGGGAAGACCTTTATCTCTCCTTCTATTCTAAATGACAGACTTGCTGGATAAAGGATTCTTGGCTGCATATTTTTTCTGTCTAGCACCCTGAAAATCTCGTGCCAATTCTTTCTGGCCTGCCAAGTTTCAAAAGAGAGATCAGTCACGAGTCTTATAGGTCTCCCTTTATATGTGAGGGCACGTTTACCCCTTGCTGCTTTCAGAATTTTCTCTTTATCCTTGTATTTTGCCAGTTTCACTATGATATGTCGTGCAGAAGATCGATTCAAGTTACGTCTGAAGGGAGTTCTCTGTGCCTCTTGGATTTCAATGCCTTTTTCCTTCCCCAGTTCAGGGAAGTTCTCAGCTATTATTTCTTCAAGTACCCCTTCAGCACCTTTCCCTCTCTCTTCCTCCTCTGGGATACCAATTATGCGTATATTATTTCTTTTTAGTGTATCACTTAGTTCTCTAATTTTCCCCTCATACTCCTGGATTTTTTTATCTCTCTTTTTCTCAGCTTCCTCTTTTTCCATAACTTTATCTTCTAGTTCACCTATTCTCTCCTCTGCCTCTTCAAGCCGAGCTGTGGTGGTTTCCATTTTGTTATGCATTTCGTTTAAAGCGTTTTTCAGCTCCTCGTGACTGTTCCTTAGTCCCTTGATCTCTGTAGCAAGAGATTCTCTGCTGTCCTGTATACTGTTTTCAAGCCCAGCGATTAATTTTATGACTATTATTCTAAATTCACTTTCTGTTATATTATTTAAATCCTTTTTGATCAGCTCATTAGCTGTTGTTATTTCCTGGAGATTCTTCTGAGGGGAATTCTTCCGCTTGGTCATTTTGGATAGTCCCTGGCGTGGTGAGGACCTGCAGGGCACTTCCCCTGTGCTGTGGTGTATAACTGGAGTTGGTGGGCGGGGCCGCAGTCAGACCTGATGTCTGCCCCCAGCCCACCTCTGGGGCCACAGTCAGACTGGTGTGTGCCTTCTCTTCCCCTCTCCTAGGGGCGGGATTCACTGTGGGGTGGTGTGGCTCGTTTGGGCTACTTGCACCCTGCCAGGCTTGTGATGCTGGGGATCTGGCGTATTAGCTGGGGTGGGTAGGCAAGGTGCACGGGGGCAGGAGGGGCAGGCTTAGATCGCTTCTCCTTAGGTGATCTCCTTAGGTGATCTTAGGGGCCCTGTGGCAGCGGGAGGGAGTCAGATCCGCTGCCGGAGGTTTGGCTCCGCCGAAGAGCAGAGTTCGGTGTTTGCGCGGAGCGAGCAAGTTCCCTGGCAGGAACCGGTTCCCTTTGGGATTTCGGCTGGGGGATGGGCGGGGGAGATGGCGCTGGCGAGCGCCTTTGTTCCCCACCAAACTGAGCTCTGTTGTCAGGGGGCTCAGCAGCTCTCCCTCCCTTTGTCCTCCAGCCTTCCCGCTTTCCGAGCAGAGCTGTTAACTTATGACCTCCCAGACGCTAAGTCGCGCTTGTTGTGGGAACACAGTCCGTCAGGCCCCTCCGCTTTTGCAAGCCAGACTCGGCGGCTCTGCTTGGCCGGCGAGCCGCCCCTCCGCCCCGGCTCCCTCCCGCCAGTCCGTGGAGCGCGCACCTCCTCTCCGCCCTTCCTACCCTCTTCCGTGGGCCTCTCGTCTGCGTTTGGCTCCGGCGACTCCATTCTGCTAATCCTCTGGTGGTTTTCTGGGTTATTTAGGCAGGTGTAGATGGAATCTAAGTGATCAGCAGGACGTGCGGTGAGCCCAGCGTCCTCCTAAGCCGCCATCTTCCCCTTTTTTTCGACTTTATGATGTTTAAGTATGTTCTTTCTATCCCAAATTTTCGAAGGTTTTTATTAAGAAAGGATGCTGAATTTTGTCAAATGCTTTTTCTGCATCAATTGACAGGATCATATGGTTCTTATCTTTTCTTTTATTAATGTGATGTATCACATTGATTGATTTGCAAATATTGAACAAGCCCTGCAGCCCAGGAATGAATCCTACTTGATCATGGTGAATAATTCTTTTTATAAGCTGTTAAATTCGATTTGCTAGTATCTTGTTGAGAATTTTTGCATCCATATTCATCAGGGATATTGGCCTGTAGTTCTCTTTTTTTGCTGGGTCTCTGTCTGGTTGAGGAATCAAAGTAATGCTGGCTTCATAGAATGAGTCTGGAAGTTTTCCTTCCCTTTTTATTTTTTGGAACAACTTGAGAAGGATAGGTATTATCTCTGTTTTAAATGTCTGGTAGAATTCCCCAGTGCAGCCATATGGTCCTGGACTCTTATTTGTTGGGAGATTTTTGATAACTGATTCAATTTCTTCGCTGGTTATGGCTCTGTTCAAATTTTCTATTTCTTCCTGTTTGAGATTTGTTAGTGTGTGGGTGCTTCAGAGTTTGTCCATTTCTTCCAAGTTGTCCAGTTTGTTGGCATATAATTTTTCATAGTATTCCCTGATAATGGCTTGTATTTCTGAGAGATTGGTTGTATTAATTCCATTTTCATTCATGATTTTATCAATTGGGTCATCTCCCTTTTCTTTTTGAGAAGCCTGGCTAGAGGTTTATCCATTTTGTTCATTTTTTAAAAAAACCAACTCTTGGTTTCATTGATCTGCTCTACAGTTTTTGTAGATTCTATGTTGTTTATTTCTGCTCTGATCTTTATTATTTCTCTTCTTTGCTGGGTTTAGGGTGTCTTTGCTGTTCTGCTTCTATTTCCTGTAGGTGTGCTGTTAGATTTTGTATTTGGGATTTTTCTTGTTTCTTGAGATTGGTCTGGATTGTGATGTATTTTCCTCTCAGGATTGCCTTCGCTTCATCCCAAAGCATTTGGATTGTTGTATTTTCATTTTCATTTGTTTCCATATTTTTAAAAATTTCTTCTCTTAGTTTCTTAGGACAAATTCCTAATATCTAATTGCCTGGTTGACCCATTCATTCTTTAGTAGGGTTCTTTAACCTCCATGCTTTTGGAGGTTTTCCAGACTTTTTCCTGTGGGTGATTTCAAGTTTCATAGCATTGCGGTCTGAAAGTGTGCATGGTATGATCTCAGTTATTTAATACTTATGAAGCGCTGTTTTGTGACCTGGTATGTGATCTCTTGGAGAATGTTCCACGTGCACTCGAGAAGAAAGTATATTCTGTTGCTTTGGGATGTAGAGTTCTATATATATCTATCAAGTCCATCTGATCCAATATATCATTCAGGGCCCTTGTTTCTTCCTTGATTCTCTGTCTAGTTCTATCCATTGTTGTAAGTGGAGTATTAAAGTCCCCTGCAATTACCACATTCTTATCAATAAGGTTCCTTATGTTGTGATTAATTGTTTTATATATTTGGGGGCTCCTGTATTCAGTGCATAGACATTTATAATTGTTAGCTCTTCCTGAAGGATAGACCCTGTAATTATTATATAATTATCTGCATCTCTTTTTACAGCCTTTAATTTAAAGTCTAGTTTGTGTGATATGATTACTCCATCTTTCTCTTGACTTCCAGTAGCATGATAGGTAATTCTCCATCCCCTCACTTTCAATCTAAAGGTGTCCTTAGGTGTAAAATGAGTCTCTTACAGACAGCAAATAGATGGGTCTTGTTTTTATCCATTCTGATACCCTGTGTCTTTTGGTTCGACCATTTAGTCCATTTACATTCAGTGTTTTTATAGAAAGATATGGGTTTAGAGTCACTCTGATGTCTGTAGGTTTCATGTTTGTAGTGACATCTCTGGTATTTTGTGGTCCTTGCAACATTTCACTCACAGAATCCTCCTTAGGATCTCTTGTAGGGCTGGTTTAGTGGTGATGAATTCCTTCAATTTTTGTTTGTTTGGGAAAATCTTTACCTCTCCTTCTATTCTGACTTGCTGGAAAAGGATTCTTGGCTGCATATTTTTTCTGTTCATCACATTGAAGGTTTCTTGCCCTTCCTTTCTGGCCTGCCAACTTTCAGTAGATAGGTTTGCTACTACCCTAATGTGTCTACCTTTGTATGTTAGGGCCTGTTTATCGCTAACTGCTTTCAGAATTCTCTCTTTATCCTTGTATTTTGCCAGTTTCACTATGATATGTTGTGCAGAAGATCAATTCAAGTTACGTCTGAAGGGAGTTCTCTGTGCCTCTTGGATTTCAATGCCTGTTTCCTCCCCCAGATCAGGGAAGTTCTCAGCTATGATTTGTTCAAGTACACCTTCAGCCTCTTTCTCTCTCTCTTCTTCTTCTGGAATTCCTATGATACAGATATTGCTCTGTTTGATTGCATCACTTAGTTCTCTAATTCTCTCCTCATACTCCTGGATTTTTTTTATCTCTCTTTCTCGGTTTCCTCTTTTTCCATAATTTTATGTTCTAATTCACCTTTTCTCTCCTCTGCCTCTTCAATCTGTCCTGTGGCCGCCTCCATTTTATTTTGCACCTTATTTATAGTATTTTTTAATTCATCATGACTATTTTTTAGTCCCTTGATCTCTGTAACAATAGATCTTCTGCTGTCCTCTATGCTTTTTTCAAGCTCAGCGATTAATTTTATGACTATTATTCTAAATTCTTGTTCCGTTATGTTGCTTAAATCAGTTTTGATCAATTTGTTAGCTGTTGCTACTTCCTAGAGTTTCTTTTGAGGAGAATTCTTCTGTTTCGTCATTTTGGGTAGTCCCTGAGGTAGCTCCAAACTGCAGGGCACTTCTCATGTGCTGTCCGGAGAAACTTGTGTTGGTGGGCGGGGCCACAGTCAGACCTGATGTCTGTCCCCACCCCACTGCTGGGGCCGTAGTGAGAGTGGTGTGTACCTTATCATCCCCTCTCCCAGGGGCAGGACTCACTGTGGAGTGGTGTGGCCACTGTCTGGGCTGCTTGCATACTGCCAGGCTTGTGGTGCTACTTCGATGGGATCCGGCCAAGGGTGTATTAGACAGGGTGGTCTAGCGAGCGTTGCCCTCGGTGGTCCCCTTGGAGGGGCCTGCAGCACTGGGAGGGAGGCAGGCCCATTGGAGGGATGGATCCACAGAAGCACAGCATTGGGCGTTTGTGCAGTGCAGGTAAGTTTGGTGATGGGAACTGGTTCCCTTTGGAATTTTGGCTCAGTGATGGGAGCGGGAAATGGCTCTTGCCAGTGCCTTTGTTCTCCCGCCGAGCTCTGTCCTTCTGGGACTCAACAACTCTGCCTTCCGTAGGCCCCAGGGCATTTTTCAAACTGTGGTTCCAGCTGGTATCCCCGTGGGCTCTTTGTCCCGCAGTCTTTTTAGAGGGAGGACATGGCATCCTCTTGCCCTGCCCTCCCTGCTCTCTGAGAGCAGAGGTGTTGACTTTTAACATTCTAGTTGTTCAGTCCCGCTGGCTATCAGAACTCACGAAGTCCGGCCCCTCGGCTTTTGCAGGCCAGACCTCGGGGGCTCTGCCTTGCCCGGCAGGCTGCCCCTCCACCACCCCAGCTCCCTCCTGCCAGTCTGTGTAGCATGCACCACCTCTCCGCCCTGACTACCCTCTTCCATGGGCCCCTTGTCTACCCTAGGCTCTTGAGAGTCTGTTCTGCTAGTCTTCCGGCGGTTTTCTGGGTTATTTAGGCAGATGTGGGTAGAATCTAAGCAATCAGCAGGAGGAGATGAGCCCAGCGTCCTCCTATGCCACCATCTTCCCAGCAGTCTCTCTTCCACTCTTATATTTTAAATTTACCAGTAAAGAATGAACCCGTGAAACTCCAGGCACTCTACCCTTGAACCCAATGAAGGCAGAACTTCAGGTCTTTGCTTTCTCTTTCTCTTTCCCATGATGACCTCCCTGTGTGACCCTGGCCCTGGCATAGTGTTCCTTCCAAGACCTGTTTTTTTTTTTTTTTTTTTTTTTTTAAGTTCTCTGGTGGATGTTGCGGAAGTAGGTCTTGCAGTCATAATAAGAGCCACAAAGTAGTGTGGGCCCTGGTGAGTGCTCCAGACTTTTCTAGCTGATAGCATTTCTTTTCTTTCTTTTCTTTTTTTAATGTTTTATTTATTTTTGAGAGAGACAGAGCAGGGGTGAGGAGGAGCAGAGAGAGAGAGGGAGACACAGAATCTGAAGCAGACTTCAGGCTCTGAGCTGTCAGCACAGAGCCCAATGCGGGGATCAGACTCAGGAGCCTTGAGATCATGACCTTAGCCCAAGTCACAGCTTAACCGACTGATCCCCCCAGATGCCCCCTAGCTGAAAGAGTTTCTATTGATAGGCTGAGACCAACCCAAAACTTGTGCTCTCTGTGCCCAGCAAGCATTTAAAGCTGCTCCTGTGGACAGGTTTGTAAGCACTTGGAGCCTCCCTTGTGAGGCCCTCTGGCTCTCGATGCCAGGATGACCATCCCTCCGGCCCGTAGTTCTCAGGCAGGAGGGACTACCCCTCAGGCGGCTCCTCCCTTTAAGACCCCAACAGCTGTCTCATTGCCCCTCCTTTCAGGGTAGGGTTTTCTTGGGTGAGATTCAAAGAAGTGCAGACTGTTTCATCAGAATGGTCCACATCTAGTCCATCGGAGCTGGTCCCACGTTCTTAGACCCACTGTGGGAAGGCAGAGCTGTTTTTTTCTAGATCTGCTAAGTAGCAGATCTTCACTTTCCAGTAACCAATGTTGGGCCAGCTTGTCACTCCTAGTCTACACATTTTCTGTTAGCAGCGCCACTGTGTTTCCCAACAAAACAACAAAATGACGGTATTTTGTCATAGCAAAGACTGGTAAGGCCACAAATCACTTTTTGTATGTGATTAATTGTAATTAACACAATAAAGACAAGGACTTTAAGGTAATTTCATAGTGAGATTTACCTTAATTACAAATATCTAGGACTCTCTTTAGTATGAGTTGGCAGATAAATAAATTATTTAGATGAATATTTAGATGAATTATTTAGATGGATCCATTTAGAGAATAGGTGATTTGTATAAAACTGTCTGTATTAAGCTGGTGTCCCACTTTGGTTTTTTGTTTTTGTTTTTACATTTTATTTATTTTTGAGAGAGAGAGAGAGAAAGAGAGAGAGCACGCAAGTGGGGGAGAGGCAGAGAGAGAGGGAGACACAGAATCTGAAGCAGGCTTCAGGATCTGAGCTGTCAGCACATAGCCTGACACGGGGCTTGAACCCATGAATCCTGAGATCATGACCTGAGCTGAAGTTGGACGCCCAACCGACTGAGTCACCCAGGGGCCCCCTACTTTGGTTTTCAATGTGCCAAGATGTCATCTCCTAATTCCTCAGGTAGCCAGGGCAGACCTGGTACACATGTTATCATCTGTGTGTGTTCTAAACAATGTAGAAAGACCCTGTGTTATACTTCATATTAATGAAAGAGACATTAACATGAGGGTTGAAAATAAATTAAAAAAAAAATCAAACTTAGAGAAATTTTATTATGGGCTTTGGGTATGCAAATTGCTATTAGTAATTTCTATGATAAGTGATATCTACTGTCAACTCCTTATAAATGTCAGCAATTAACAGTGCATATTATATGCTTTTGTCATTTCCAAAGCTGACTGGTCTATACTTGTTTTGAAAATATGTCACTCTTTGAAGACTTTTTAGGAAGGGCATATAATTTGTCAGCATCAATCATTTCCAGATTTCCAGGATTTTATGTGACAGGTCTTGCAGTGCTGGCCAAAGTTTAAAGTCTCTTATTTGATGCCACATAAACTCACTCACATAGATGATTAGTAATGATCAAGTACTTTTGCTAAATCTTTGGGTTTATAAGCATTTGCATGCATATTATCTCATCTGGTCATGTTTCTATATTAAGTATTGGGCTAACTTTCAGCAACAATGTACAGTTAAATTAAAATTTATTTATATTTTATGGAAATGAAATCTATCTTCATCTTGCTCATGATGGTGTACATAAAATATATTTCTTCCCTTGACATTTGTTTGTGCAAAGAGATGGAAAAGGTAATGACTAAGTGTAATCAAAGTGTCTGTGTCTTCCAGTAGATCAAGCATAGGAAAAATTTTTATTTTTTAATTTACTGTTCTATTAAAAACAACTCTACATTTCTTTTACCATGGAGACCAATGAATTACCCTGCTGGAACCCAGACCTGATTCTGATAACAATATTTAATCAGGGCTGTGAAGTCGAAAATATTCTTTCCTACCTGATTCTTCTAAGGAGATTGAAGGATTATCTGACCTCCTCTAAAATTTTAGAGAGGGGTAGAGCTCCAGAGTCAGTGATTTGGTTCTCATTAAGATTTCCTAAAAATCACGAAAGGTGGAGAATCCACTAAGCTTGGTTTGTTCATTTTCCCTTCTGATTCATTACTTCCTGAGAGAAACTTGGCTAAACAGATGGACAGAAATCACAAACCTCTGTTAGATAGAATGCTTTGAAAGTAAAAGCAAACATAGATTTCCATTTCCTTTATATTCTCAAGAGTGGCACAGAGTTTTGATGCACAAAGAAAGCTAAAATGATGTTTGTTGATTGAATGAACTAAATTTTGTGAATCCTAAATATGCTGTTGTTAAATGATAGACACATAATGAGGTACCCTGGGTAGCATCATCGTGACATCAAATATTTCCTAAATCGTGCCATTTAACTTAAATGTTTTGATGCTTTTTGAAAATGCAATTAAAGAAGTATAATTTGTGTACATGCTGATATAGATTAAGATGAGTAAAAACTTTTAAATTACATTCAGTAAACCATTGCTCTATATTGTTTTCCTCAGAATGCAATAAAAATTACCTTGTTCAATTTTAACACTTATTCATTGTGTAAAGTTATGAAGTCGAAATAATTCAGCTTGGAATGTACTGGAGGCTTCACAGTTACTCTCCGGTGGTCCAAAGAGATAGTGTGAAAAAGATACCAGAAACCTAGTTCTTATTAATCAGCAATTGCATTTTCACACGTTCCTGATAGAGGGCAGCAAGAAAATTCAGAACTTGGATGACTTCTTAACATGTGTATATGAGTCATGAAGTGAAAAATATTGAAGGTTTAATGAAAGCTACGTTTACTCAGAAAGGTGTAACAGTAGTTACCATCTTTCTCATATAGTCATTAGGTTCTTAATGGCACAGAAGGCAGGTCTGGTTTTCTAGTATGGTTTCATACTTGGGAGAGCTTATCAAAATGATTGTATCCCACTGAAGTGTTAACTTTATTTACAGGGGAAATAGGTGACACAGATGAGTTTCCCCCAGAAACTGACCCTGAAACATTTACAGGCATTCCAACATTTATTGGAAAGTGATCTGAGCATCAACAGCCATGGGGTAGTGAGGAGGCTGGGTGGAGTAGAAGGAAAAGGATCACTCCAATGTGGTTGTGTGATGGTTATTGATATATTTTTTTAATTTGCGTCCAAGTTAGTTAGCATATAGTACAATATGATTTCAGGAATAGATTCCAGAGATTCATCCCCTATGTATAACACTCAGTGCTCATCCCAACAAGTGTCTTCCTTAATACCCCTTACCCATTTAGCCCATCCATCCTCCCACAAACCCTCCAGCAACCCTCAGTTTGTTCTCTATATTTAAGAATCTCTTATGTTTTGTCCCCTTCCCTGTTTTTATATTACTTTTGCTTCCCTTCCCCTATATTCATCTGTTTGGTATCTTAAATTGTACATGTGAGTGAAATCATATGATATTTGTCTTTCTCTGACTAATTTCACTTAACATAATACCCACTAGTTCCATCCATGTTGTTGCAAATGATACGATTTCATTCCTTTTGATTACCAAGTAATACTCCACTGTGTATATATGCCACATCTTCTTTATCCATTCATCTGTCAATGGACATTTGGGCTCTTTCCATACTTTGGCCGTTGTTGATAGTGCTGCTGTAAACATTGGGGTGCATGTGTCCCTTCGAAACAGCACACCTGTATCCCTTGGATAAATACCTGGTAGTGCCATTGCTGGGTCATAGGCTCATTCTATTTTTAACTTTTTGAGGAACCTCCATACTGTTTTCCAGAGTGGCCGCACCAGTTTGCATTCCCACCAGTGGTGCAAAAGAGATCTTCTCCGCATCCTCGCCAACATCTGTTGTTGCCTGAATTGTTACTTTTAGCCATTGTGACTGGTGTGAGGTGGTATCTCATTGTGGTTTTGATTTGTATTTCCCTGATGATGAGTGATATTGAGCATATTTTCATGTATGTGTTAGCCATCTGGATGGCTTCTTTGAGAGAAGTGTCTATTCATGTCTTTTGCCCATTTCTTCACTGGGTTATTTGGGTTTTTTTGGGTGTTGAGTTTGATAAGTTCTTTATAGATTTTGGATACTAACCCTTTGGGTAAAGGATACTAACCCCTTTACCCAAAGGGTTAGTATCCAAAATATCTTCTTCCATTCTGTTGGTTGCCTTTTAGTTTTGCTGATTGTTTACTTTGCTGTGCGGAAGCTTTGTGATGGTTAATTTTATGCATCAACTTGACTGGACCGTGGGGTGTCCAGACACTTGGCTAAATATTATTTCTGATTGTGTCTGTGAAGGTGTTTCTGGGTGAGATAACACTTGAATTATGGACTCAGTAAGGCAGGCAGATTGCCCTTCCCAATGTGGGTGGATATCATCCAATCCAATGGAGACATGAGTAGAAGAAAAGATGGAGGGAGAATTTATATCTTTTCTGCCTGTTTGAGCTGTCATAGTGGACTTATACCATCAGTCTGCAATTACCATCAGCTCCCCTGGTTCTTAGGCCTTTGGCCTGGGGACTGAATTACACCAGAGCTTATCTGTGTTTGCAGCTTGACAATGGCAGATCCAGGAACTTCTTGGCCTCTGAAATCATGTGAGCCAATTCCTCATAATATATTGCCATCTCTTTCTCTCTCTCATCTATTGGGTCTGTTTCTCTGCGGAACAGTGACTGAAACAAGTTGCAACGGAGCCTCAGTTGACCCCACAGACAGTCCTGGAGCAAGGATGGTCCTCTAGAATTGGCCCAAATTCATACACAGAAACTGGGCCATTATACCTCTGGGGAGGAGACATGATTTTCGGTGGGGTGGCTTTCTTTAGTGAGAGAAAGTCCAGAAAAGGGACTTTGTTTTAAGTACTTCAGTCCTAGAGTGGGGACCCAGGTGTCACACTGCAAGTCTACTACTGTAGGTAACCCTTCACAGTCAGTAATTCAAAAAACCTCAGCATATCATCTTTTGCAATCCTGTTGGAATTCAAATTTGGATTTCTAGAGATACAGACCCCCTTTCAATGGCTATTAGGTATGTCTTGATCATATGCTCTTTGTTTGGCATTATGCCATATATAATAATAAATAAGACCTACGACTTTCCCTGGGGTGTTGACAATGTATTAGAGGAAGGGGAGTCTTCAGTGGTGGAATACTGAGCATTTTGGTAGACTAAGGGTAAGGATGGACTCATTTCCATTATAGAAGACTTGGTTGTCAGTGCTTCCCATATCCCACTACATAGATGGTTAACCCACTCTTCTTATTCTTAATGTTATCTCTGATGCTTTCATAGAAATGAAATATGTCTCTTTTGAACCCTATGAACTAGCAGACAGTTTTAACAACGAATCCTTCTCTAGAATTTTTCAGTTTATAAAGTACAACATCCCTTTGCCATTATTTGAAAATACGAAAACAGAGGCCCACAGAGGTTATATGATTTGCTCAGGTTCTACCACTAGAAAATGATGGACCTAGCATTCACTCTTTTATTTCCCTGTATGACTCTGGTCACCTTGTAGAACTGCCAAGGAACCAAAAAAGGCCACTTACTGAGCCCATAACCACCAACCAGGTGAATCCTTCTTTTCAAGACAGCTGGCTAGTTTTCCTGGGCTATTGCAGTATTTAGTCCTATTATGAGAAAGATTGTTAGAATTTCTTTCCTTATCTTCTTAATTGAAGTATATTTTCTTTGGATGTATTTTTTAGATTAAAAGATTTATTCATACCTACTCTATTTCCCATGTTTTATTTACCTTTTTTTACAAAGTCTTATTTTCCAATATTGTAGCTTTTACCATACCCTGTTTTTTCTCTTAAAGCATGAAGATCAAACTTGAGGCCACAAGTTTTATTTTTTTACTTATAAACTTATAAAGGAAAAACCATTATCAAATATGGTTGAAAAAAATTATGGTCTTAAAAACTTTTTATTTTGAGGTATTACAGATTCATATGCATTTGCAAGAAATAGTACAGAGTGCACTTACCCAGTCTTCCTCAGTGGTAATACCTTGTGTACCTAATAGTACAATATCACAGCCAAGTTTACTTTCTATAACTTACGTATTATGTTCTTGCTAAAAAATCCTTTTTTTGTATTATGTGGCTAATTTATTCGGTAGTTAGAGGCAATAGAATGATTATGGGCTTTGGAGTCAGAAATAAGTTTGAGTCTGAAATCACCATTTGCAAGTTAGAAAAGTTGGTTCACTTTAGTTTCCTGTTTTGTACAGTTGGTGTCAAAGAAGGATCAGTGAAGTATTGTATGTAAAATCCCTTTGTCAATCCTAAGGACCTATGCCAGTGATTGCTTTTATTGGTATATTATTGCATGCTGTGTTTGTGGGCCACACAGACAACAATTTCTTGCCCATTGTTTTAACAAGAAAACATTAAGTAAAATTCTTTACATGATTTCTTTCAAAGCCATGCTGGTTATTACCTATTACCTTGTGCTTTTTTTTTTCTTTAAAAAAGTTTTTTAATGTTTATTTAAGTATTTTTGAGAGACAGCGAGAGACAGAGAGAGATAGAGTGCAAGCAGGGGAAGGACAGGGAGACAGGATGACACAGAATCAGAAGCAGGCTCCAGGCTCTGAGCTGTCAGTATAGAGCCTGATGGGGGGCTTAAACCCACAAACCATGAGATCATGACCTGAACTGAAGTTGGACGCTTAACCGACTGAGCCACCCAGGTGCCCCACCTTGTGTTTTTTCTGTTTTATCAATCAATTATAAAAAAAACAAAGAGTCAAAGTTAAGATCACTATTTTGCAATTTTCAGAGTTGTTTCTCTCTCTCTGTCTTTTTTTTTTTTTAAAGATGAGTAAGACATTTTTCCTTTTAAATAATCAAGGAAACCTCTTCATCTATACAAGTGGTCTTAGGTGACATAATTGGCCATTGATTTAGACATTTATCCTTAAATAGTATCTCTTATGTGAAGACTATATGATAAATATGTATCATCTCCCTATTAGCTAAGTTTATGCTGTTTGTGTGTTACAGGTTTGTTTTTACCAAAAGGACATTAAATTTTATAATAGAGGATGACGTTTCTTTTTCTTTTTTTTTTTTCAACGTTTATTTATTTTGGGGACAGAGAGAGACAGAGCATGAACGGGCGAGGGGCAGAGAGAGAGGGAGACACAGAATCGGAAACAGGCTCCAGGCTCTGAGCCATCAGCCCAGAGCCCGACGTGGGGCTCGAACTCACGGACCGCGATATCATGACCTGGCTGAAGTCGGATGCTTAACCGACTGCCCACCCAGGTGCCCCTGACGTTTCTTTTTGAATTACCTGTTATGTGGGTCCGAAGCAGATGTGTAACACATCTTCAGAATTTTGCAAGGATATGGAACTTCTTGGCTTGTCCTTTTTTTTTTTTTTTTTGTACTAACCTTACTATTCATGGCACCAATTTACTTTTCTACCCACATTTTCTTTTTATCTCCATTTCTTGCTTGCTTGCTTGCTTGCTTTATCTTGTATTTTTAAAGCCTCCTTAAATCTTTTATGGGGCAAGGTAGGGTCTACATAAATGAGTAATATCAGAGTCTTAACTTCATCCCATGAAGATGTACAGATTACTCACTGTAACTGTGGATATGTTAGGTGTTGCCTGTGCATAAGAATTTAGTATTGTTCAAACTTGTCCAGAGAGTTTAAAATTCATGTGCCTTAAATTGATTTTATTAAATTGATGCCCTAAAAATTCTCTCAAAGGAAATACATGTTTTTAACAGCTGTTACAAATAAGATAGCTAATTGTTGATAATGATATTATGGAAAGTAGGTAATTATGTTAAAGTATTATAATGCAATTTCACAATGCAAGGGGCTCAGCTCTATGGTAGCAAATAATAAAACTTAAAAGTATGAAGCAAACACTGAAAGATTTGTTGATTTTATGTGTTTGAACAATCAAGTTTGCCACACACTGTTGCCATAGCGACCAAGCTGTCTATATGAAGTAAGCAACTAAATTTCATTGCTCCTTGGTGTAAAAATAGCCGTTGTTAATGGTTCTTGTCTGTGTTGGAATGCATAATAAAAAAATAAAACATACCCCCCCAACCCCACATACACCTTTATGCAAATCCCAAGCAGAAATCAATGGTCAGTGAGAGTGACCAACCTTTCCAGTATTCCTGGGGCTGAAGGCTTTTCCAGCACATGAGATTTTCATTGCTAAAACCAGGGCAGTCCTGGGCAAGCTGGGATGACTGATCATCCTACCAGCCCTTGTCCGTAGTTAGAATCACAGTTTTCCCACAGGTGTACTTCATTTTGTGAAATAGAGTTAAGTTTTGAGCAGGAAAATAACACGATGAAATGCTTTGGGGGATGATATCATGTAGCCTACAGGAAGGAAAGTCTGGAGGCAGGGAGACCAGCTGGAAGGCTATTGCAGCAGCCCAAATATGAGGTAATTGGATCTAAAGTGAACTCTTACCTAAATAAATGTGCTATGTCACACACTGGTGTGTGATTATAAAATAAAGCTACACTTCCATTTTCTAACTAACATTTGGATGGGAGAAGGCCCCATTAACTTGATCGGATGTCCCCAAAAGTTGCTTCACGTAGGCCTACAAGTCAGCCTATTGGATGCCACGTGACACCTATTCACACTGTCCTGGTGCTCACTGTCCAAGCCTACTACCTACCTGCAGAAGTGCTTTGCCACTGCCAATCATAAGATGCCAGTGCGCGTGCTGAGTTCTACCTTTGGGTTCTTCCAGAGCCATTGCTTCTTGGAGTCTTGAGCACTGGTTTGTAGAGTTAGCCTGCTGTTCAGTTCTGGGCCACGCTTGGTCACTGACCAGTACAACTCTGCTGTGCCAGAGTTTCATAAAATCCTCAACTTCCTTCTCCAAAGGGGGCCCAAAGCCAATTCAAGAGATTAGGTAAGGGTCAGATGCCATTCTATCCCCTCTGGGCTCTTGCCTTTCTTCCAACCCTTCTCCAGTAAGACTCTTCCCTCCTCTCTGTTTATAAAGCCAAAGCTCTCAAAAACATCAGGAAGGGCAAACCAGTTAGAGTGGGAGGAAGGAAGAGGCAGACACGAGACATTGTTTACAATTTTGGAACAGTAGCTCAGTCTGCCACGATTGCTCTGCTTCCCAGACATCATTAAAGGTAGAGTGGCATTTTGGTTGGTGCTCCTCATGACCAGCAACATAGATACTGTGGGGTGGCATTGGGATATATTTTTGTAGCAACTCCTTTTTAAGAAATACACATCACCCCCTAATTCACCACCACCAAATATGAGCTCTGGTGTGGGTTAAGAATCCAAGGACTGAATAAAACATACAGCATAGGGAATATACTAAATGGTATTGTAAAAAGTGTTGTATAGTGACAGATGGTAGTTACGCAGTGGCAAGCCTAGCAAATGTATACATTAGTATGTTGCATACCTGGAACTAACGTAACATTGTTCCTCAACTATACTTCAAATAAAAAAAGAGGAGAATCCAGGGACTCTAAGAAAGAAAGTGTTGCCTTTTATAGATTAGAAATAGAAGTAGTCTGGGACAGATTTACTCTGTTCTCTTCACTCACTGTAGATCTTTGCTTTTCCTTTTGCATCATGCCTTGCCCTTGGAATTTGTCTGTTATGTTGCTGATATATATTTTTAAAAAAAATTTTTTTTTCAACGTTTATTTATTTTTGGGACAGAGAGAGACAGAGCATGAACGGGGGAGGGGCAGAGAGAGAGGGAGACACAGAATCGGAAACAGGCTCCAGGCTCCGAGCCATCAGCCCAGAGCCTGACGCAGGGCTCGAACTCATGGACCGCGAGATAGTGACCTGGCTGAAGTCGGACACTTAACCGACTGTGCCACCCAGGCGCCCCTGTTGCTGATATTTTTAATGGCATCTTCTTCTCCTCTCTATCAGTGCTCCCTTTTCCACTCTAGCAGGATGGGGCCAGCTCCTTATGTCTTTAGGTCCTAGTCCGTAAGGAAGTGAAAAATAATGGTTAAGGCCCTGGGTGCAGACTGCCTAGTCATACATCCTGATAATCTAACTTTCAGTGCCTTGATTTCCTAATCTTTAAAACAAGAATTAAAACTAGCAACTTCTTGGGCACCTGGGTGGCTCAGTCGGTTAAGCGTCTGACTCTTGGTTTTGGCTCAGGTCATGATCTCACAGTTCCTGAGATCCAGCCCCGTGTTGGGCTCTGTGCTGACAGCATGGAGCCTGCTTGGTATTCTCTCTCCCTCTCTCTCTGCCCCTTGTGGATGCCCATGCTTTCTCTCAAAATAAATACATAAACTTAAAAAAAATAGCAACTTCTTAATTGGGCCATAAATAAATTACAATGTGTAGAGCCATTAGAGCAGTGTCTAGGCATAGTTAGCACTATGTGTTTGTTATTGCTTTTGAGCCAGTGAGGAGCTATGCAGTTTACATGCGGCAGAGACCAGTTACTGTGCCATAGATTTTGTGAGCCATAGATTTTGCAACAACACAAGTTAGCAAACAATGTCTTCTTTTGAGTGGAAGCATTGGGGTCTTTAGCAGGGATGGCTACAGCTGACGGTATGCAGTAGTGATTTTTGTGTTATCATTTTGTCATCGCCTTTTGATTAGAAACACAAATGATGAACAAGTAAGAAACCCCTCTATTCTTCATTTAACAGCACCATGCTCTAATACTGAATAAATGAGACAAAAATTTCAGATTCTATAAATCAAATAAAGTAAAATTTTCACTTCTCCAAAATCACAATTTTGGCATAAAACCCAGATATCCCAAAGCCTTACTTTTTGTGTGGGTACAAAAGAAATTCACATTATATAATCAGTAATTATATAATATAATTCACAAAAAAATATTATAACATATTTCAATATAAGATAGTCATTAAATTAAATTAAAATCATATACTACAAATAAGAGTTCACATCAATGTCTTAAGTGCTGCTGGCAACATAGCCTCCTTTCAGTGCAGGATGTCTAGCTCTATGCAAAGTGTCTTTTCTCAAAGTGCCTCTCATGGATTTATGAACAAGTTTCCTCATGTTTTTCTTTTTTTATTAATTTTTTAAAATGTTTATTTATTTTGAGAGAGAGAGAGAGGGGGCGGAGGCAGGGGCACAGAGAGAGAGGGGAGATACAGAATCAGAAGCAGGCTCCAGGCTCTGAGCTTTCAGCACACAGCCCAACATGGGGCTGGAACTCATGAATCCTGAGATCGTGACCTGAGCCAAAGTCAGACGTTCAACAGACTAAGCCAACCAGGCGCCCCTCTCATGTTTTTCAACTCATTAATATTTGCTATTCTGAAGGCATTTGAAACAATGTTTTATCCTTTTCCTTGCCCCACTGTCTTTCCTAAGAGAAATAACACCCATGCCAGGAGTGCTGGCTTTTTGGCATTCCCAAACATTCAAATTCTTATGGTTGGAGAACAGCAGTAATGTCCCTTATGCTGGGGACACTGGATGTCAGTGTTGTCACTGGGTGGAAGCCATGCAGTGGCCAAAACAGAACAGGCGAGAAGTATACCCATGCACAGAGGAAAGGCTGCTTTAATGGGGGAGACTCTGTGTTCACTGGAGGCTCTCCTAAGGGGCTGCGAACCTTTGAATTGCATGCTGTATTCTGCTGGCTATCCTCTTCTTTCCCCAGTTATTTCCATGCAACATGAGTATTTAGCATACTCAAATTGAAACGCCCAGAGTCTAAGAGACCCCCAAAAACGAACCACCAGAGTCCAGAGTCAAAGCTAAGCAGCAAGGGTCATTTATTGCAGGTTCGAACCTGGACCTCTGCGCCCCCGTTGCCGGTGATGCCAAGAGGCCCTGAGAGAGGTTTTTACACCCCTTTTATAGACAGGTACAAACAAGTCATGGGGAAATCAGGAACTTTCCACAGTTACAGAGCTGCGATTGGTTGGTGTTTAAAGTTGGACACTTAACAGTATTCGATTGGTTCCTGCCTTTAGGTCAGACCACAACCGGGGGTACAGGTATCACAATGATTGATCAGGAATACACGGATGTGCCAAGCAACAATGATTGATCAGGAGTACACGGATGTGCCAAGTAACAATGGTTGATCAAGAGTACACGGATGTGCCAAGTAACAATGGTTGATCAAGAATATACGGATGTGCCAGGCAATAATGATTGATCAGGAATACATGGGCATGCCAAGCAATTGTACAGAAGCGGAACAAGCTGGTTAAGCTAGGTTAGGTTTCAGTTTCCCATAACTTAAGCTTTTAAGTTTCAATTTTCTCAGGCCTCTCATTCCCCCCTTTCTCAAGTACCTGAGGACCCAATCTTGGGTCCTACAGTGTTACCTAATCAAGCTCGCTTTTCATGTCTAGGAGCTGATACTGTGGTCTAAGGACCATAACCTGAATGGTGTTTAGTCTGTCCCTGATAAAGTTTATTATTTTTTTCGGTGTGCGAGATCCTCTTGGAGCTATTTAATTTTGGTCCGAACTATTCCTGATTTATTGGCATAAAAGCAACATTTTTTTGTAGGGTTAAGCAGATGCCACCTTGTTCTGCGGTTAGCAGATCTAACCCTCTTCTATTTTGTAACACCACTTCTGCTAGGGAATTTAGCTGATCTTGCAGATCCTGGATGGTCCCTGACAAGGCCTCGACATTGTTAATTAGTTGCCGAGAGAGTCGCAGATAGGAGTGTATGGAGACTCCTAATCCTGCTGTCCCGATAGTTAATGCACCTGTAATTCCTAGGGTGTCAGGAGGGGGATAACAACCACAGCTCGTTTGGATCTGCCAGTTGCAAAGTTTAAACTAGGGATGGGCATGGGGGTTCCAGCAGACGGCGGCTCCAACTGAGCCACGGCAGCCGGCTTGAAGTTGCATATTATTATCACTAGCTATTGCTGCCCTGTTACTCTGTAGGATAGCTGTAAAGTAGGTAGCGGAGTTGTCTGGCCCTATACATTGCTGATAGGAGTCATACCAAGAGCTATGCATCGACTCCTGGAAAGTAGAGCAAGGGCATTCTGCTGTGGGGGGCAGGGGCCTAGGTTTGTCAACACATAACCACTGCTGTTTTTGGGGTCCTGTGATGTCATAGGTCTGGGTTAAGTGAGCAATTGTGGTCCCACAGTCTTGGGTTTGAGTGTACCTTCGCTGATAGTGACCACCCCTTCCTATAGAGCCGGCTATTAGTCTTTTACCATGTGGCAGGGTAAGGGTTCTAACTACGCCACCTCTGCAATCACAGGGCCTTCCATACAGAATTTCATACAATTTCTGTTTGTCAACGGGGGCATTTAGCCCTCCCTCCAGGAGGTTGAGGTTGAGGGCTAGTAGGACAAGGGTTACTATCCTGAACATGTCTAGGGGAAGCACCATGCAAGGTTAGTTTGAGGGGGTTTTTCTTACTCCGGTCTACAGTCCAAGTGGTATTTTTATCAGTGTGTCCCACGAGGTCAGACAACGGGTCGACAGGCTTCACGTGGGTGTGGTGGATCCAGGTGGGGAGGTTATCTACCTTGATGGCGGTGGGAGTCGTCAGGATGATTTGGTAAGGTCCTTTTCACCTGGGTTCAAGGTTCTCCTGCTGGTGTCGTTTGACGAGGACCCAGTCTCCTGGATGATACTGATGGGGAGTGGGTGGGAGTTCTGCCTCATACAGTTCTTTTAGTTTAGGTCACATGGCCTCATGAACCTGCTGTAGAGCCCTGAGAGAAGACAAGAGGCTGTTATCTTGGCCTAATTGAATGAGGTTTGACTTAAGATTAGGTGTGGGTCTGCCAAACGTGATTTCATAGGGTGTAAGGCCCAACTTGTATGGGGAGTTACAAACCCTGTACAGAGCGTAGGGGAGTAACTCTACCCAATTAGCGCCAGTCTCCATAGTCAATTTAATAAGGGTCTCTTTTAATGTTTTATTTTTCCTACTTGTCCTGAACTTTGGGGCCGGTAGGCACAATGTAATTTCTAATCTGCCCCAAGTACGGAAGCCAATCCCTGACTTACCTTAGAGACAAATGCAGGTCCATTGTCTGACCCTATCATGACTGGAAAACCATACCTGGGCAGGAGTTTTTTCTAGGATCTTTTTGGCTACTATCTGCGCCGTTTTCTTCTTGGTTGGAAAGGCTTCAGTCCATCCTGAAAAAGTGTCTACGAACACTAGTAAGTATTTATAGCCGTATTTGCCGGGCTTTACCTCGGTGAAGTCCACTTCCCAGTGGGCTCCTGGTATGGTTCCTCTTTTTCGGTGGCCTTGGGCTGTGGCGTGTGGGTGCGCGTTCTGGAGTATTTTTGTCAGGATTGCGTGGCCCAATTTTTCAGGAAGGATAAGGCGGTCTCTGGAGTCCCTCCACCATCCATCTGTAACTTGGGTCATGGGGAGCTTGCGCATCCAGATAAGATCATCTTCTGAGTATTCAGGCTGTGGGGGTAAATCTCGGGGCCCTGGGTCTGGTAGCTGCGCAGGGAGTACTTGAATGGGGTTTTGTGCTACCTGGCGTGCAGTCTGGTCAGCGAGGTTATTTCCTCGAGAGATTGGATTTATTTATTTTTTTTGGTGACCCAGGCAATGTACTATAGCCAGTTTTTTAGGGGCCCAAATAGCGGCCAATAGGGCCAGAATTTTATCTTTATTTTTGATATCTTTGCCTTTAGCAGTGAGTAGTCCCCTCTCACAGTATATTGCCCCATGTATATGGGCCGCGGCAAAGGCATACCGGCTGTCTGTATATACAGTCACTTTGCGGTCCCGCCCCATTCTTAATGCTTGGGTCAATGCAATTAGTTCTGCCCTTTGGGCAGAAGTGCCTGTGGGCAGAGCCTCTGCCCATATCACTTCAGTCTCAGATGTCACTGCTGCCCCCGCATACTGCATACCTCTGTCCTTGATGGACGAAGCTGCTTCCGTCAGTAAACCAGGTGACCTCAGCATCAGGTGATGGCTGGTCCTGTAGGTCTTTCCTTGTTCCATGGATCTGCGCTAGGATGTCGGCACCGTCATGGAGCGGGGAGTCCAGGTCAGGGTCGGGTAGCAGCGAGGCCGGGTTTAGAGTTCGGGGAGGGGTGTATGTGGTCCGCAAGGGATTTAACAGGAGTCCCTGATAGTGGACCATCCGAGCATTGCTCATCCACCTATCGGGGGGCTGCTTGAGTACTCCTTTGATGGCGTGGGGTGTGGTGACATGTAACTCTTGACCCAGGGACAGCTTATCGGCGTCTTTAACCATTAGGGCTGTAGCCGCTATTATCCGGAGACAAGGGGGCCATCCTGCGGCTACAGGGTCCTCAGTTTTTTTTTTCTTTGAGAGATAGGCCACTGGTCTGGGCCACGGACCTAGATGCTGGGTTAGCACTGCCTTGGCTATGCCTTTATGTTCATCCACATATAAGTGGAAGGGCTTAGAGATATTGGGCAGTCCTAGAGCTGGGGCCGATAGGAGAGCCCTCTTTATCTGTTGGAATGCCTGCTCAGCTTCCGCAGACCATTCAAACGATGGTTTTTAGAGACTGCGTGTAAAGGGGTTTGGCCATGGCTCTGACCCCAAGCGCAGTTGCTTCTTTTTGGAACAGTCACGAATCCAATGTCCTTTTTCTTTACAGTAGGCGCATTGGTCTTTATCTAGGGGGCGCCTAGGGGGGCGAGTTTTCTGCTTATCCTCTGGAGCATCCCGATTATTATATACCCGCTGAGCAATGCAGAGTAAATCCTGGATCTGTTTTCCTTCTAAATCCTCTAATTTTTGGAGTTTCTTTTTGATATCAGGGGCAGCCTGGTTTACAAACGACATTACAACAGCAGCCTGATTTTCAGGAGCCTCAGGGTCCATGGGAGTGTACTGCCTAAAGGCTTCCATTAATCTCTCTAAAAAGGTGACAGGGCTCTCTGTCTTACCTTGTACTACCGAGTACACCTTGGCCAAATTGGTGGGCTTGCGTGCTGCAGCCCAGAGACCCGCCATTAGAGTCTGGCGATAAATGAGCAGTTGTCCCCTACCTTCTGCCACATTGTAGTCCCAATCAGGCCGAGTCAGGGGAAACGCTGCATTAATGAGGTCAGGGTTAACAGTGGGTCGACCATCTTCCTCGGGGACCAGCTTCCGCGCTTCAAGTTGAATTCTCCCCCTTTCTTCCGTGGTGAACAGGATTCGCAAAAGCTGTTGGCAGTCATCCCAGGTAGGCTGGTGGGTGAACATTATGCTCTCTAGGAGGGCTATAAGATCTCTAGTGTTATCAGAAAACCGAGCATTTTGGGTTTTTCAATTATATAGGTCACTGGTGGAGAAGGACCAATACTGGAGTCGGGGATTGCCCGTTTCATCGGGGGGGGGGGGGGGGTCCTATTTCCCGCAGGGGTAGGGCTACAGTGGAGTGGGGGAGGCGAGAGCTGGCTCACACTGGGTGCGCCCGCGAGTTTGGCCGGCTGGCCCTTCACGGTTGGTTTCATTTTTAATAGGTCTAGGCACGGCTGCTGCCTGTAGCCTCCCTGGTTCTGGCACAGCTGCCGCTTCCCGCCCCGCCCCCCCCCTTCCCCGGTTCCCCTTGAGGGGCAACCAGCGGGCAACAGGTGGGGCGGCCACAGGGCCTGGGGTGCAAGGGGAGGGGGAAGATAGGGTGGAGGGTTTTCAACAAGATCTTGCCAGACGGGGATGTAAGGAACCTGGTCTGGGTGGCCCTGACCTTGGCCGCTATAGGCAAACAAAAAGTGCCCTCAGTAGGCCAGCCCACTCCGAAAGTGGGCCACTCAGACTGGCAGAAAGTGATGAGTCTCGACCGGCGGATGTCCAGGCTTAGGTTATGGCCTCTCTCCCTTCTTCCAGCCTGGACATCCTTTAAATTAGCTAGAAGAAGGGAGAGAGGTGTACTCTGGTTCTGTCCCATAGCCTGTATAGGAAAAGATAAATGGGCCAAGTTAGTTTCTGTTCCAGAAGCGAGTTGGATATACCTGCAGGGGAGAAGAGACAAGTTAAATCGCAAGCGCGGCGGCAAACAGAAAGTGCCTTGGAGAAGAGACCAGATACAGAACGGGTGTCCGTAACCCGAACAAAGAGTCCTGATGGGCCAAAATAGTGCCCCAGACGGGAGCCAGAGGACGTCTCCTACTGGTCCCGACTGACTTCCCTATAGCGCGTCCGCCAGGGCTAGGTCAGTCACTGATACAGATCCCGCGCGGGAGAGCCAGAAACGAACAGACAACAGACAACAGACACAGACACAGACACAGACACAGACAGAGCCGGCTTACTTACCGATCGGTCTCAGAAATGACCCGTTGACTTGGGGTCTGGTGGGTTTGGGGGGGGCCTTCCCGGCCAACGCACCAAATGAAACGCCCAGAGTCTAAGAGACCCCCAAAAACGAACCACCAGAGTCCAGAGTCAAAGCTAAGCAGCAAGGGTCATTTATTGCAGGTTCGAACCTGGACCTCTGCGCCCCCGTTGCCGGTGATGCCAAGAGGCCCTGAGAGAGGTTTTTACACCCCTTTTATAGACAGGTACAAACAAGTCATGGGGAAATCAGGAATTTTCCACAGTTACAGAGCTGCGATTGGTTGGTGTTTAAAGTTGGACACTTAACAGTATTCGATTGGTTCCTGCCTTTAGGTCAGACCACAACCGGGGGTACAGGTATCACAATGATTGATCAGGAATACACGGATGTGCCAAGCAACAATGATTGATCAGGAGTACACGGATGTGCCAAGTAACAATGGTTGATCAAGAGTACACGGATGTGCCAAGTAACAATGGTTGATCAAGAATATACGGATGTGCCAGGCAATAATGATTGATCAGGAATACATGGGCATGCCAAGCAATTGTACAGAAGCGGAACAAGCTGGTTAAGCTTGGTTAGGTTTCAGTTTCCCATAACTTAAGCTTTTAAGTTTCAATTTTCTCAGGCCTCTCAAAATGAAGGGTGAAGAGAAAGCTCTAAATTTACTCAAGAATGGCCACCTAGGCTGTTCCTTCCTTATGTCTAATTTAAAACTATCACATATCTCCACCATTAGAGTCGTTATTAGTTCTTCAGTGAGTCCATTTATGTCCTAGTTAATCCCAGGGGGGAGATGTTCATGATATGGAGACAGTTTTTCCTTTTCCTGATAACCAATTTGCACTTAATTCTTCTTAACTTCTTCTCATTCTTTCTATTTAAAATCTTTGTGGTGTTTACAGTTCACAGAAAGAGTCCTCGTAAGCTGTTCTTTCCTCAGGCAAACCAAATGTGTTAAATGACGTTATTTTTCACACAAACATCAATTCTCTTTTACAAATTACTTTTGATGTTCTCATTGGGGCTTTGGGCAAACTGTGTATATTGAGGTATACCTCCACTTTACAAAATAGATGTATTTCTGAAGAGTGTGTTCAGAATTTTCAAATTGAATTCTACTGTTCCATTGACTGAGTTATGAAATTAGAATTGTGTTTCCCTGGGGGTGGAGGGAAATTCCATAATGGTCTTAATTAAAACTCTTGTTAGAGAAAAGGTGTACATCAAGGTTAGTTTCGTGTTATTGTACTGCGATGTTTCCTGGGAGTGTTAGTCTCAGTGGTGGTATATTTTGAGATTTCACAATAAAACCGGGGTGTCTCTAAACATTATGGCCCTTTGGCATAGAAGAAAGGCTTGGCTGCTGCAGCTATTTTCAGGACAGCGGCTGAGCAAGGGACTAGTTACCATAACCTTTGGCCTCTGGCCCAGGGAAGATGGTACCAATGACCGTGGCCACCTTTATGAATGCCAGTCAGGCACGGCGACTGCACATTTTGGGTTTTTGAGGACAGCCGAATCTTAAATATTGCCTCTGTGGGAATACTTAGGCTTTCTACTATTGTTTTACTATTGGGTTCTGAGAGATGTTAACAGTATAAATGTGAGAAAATGACACCACTGAGAAGTGAATAATATTTATTCATCAGTCTAGAGAATGTAGATATGATTTTCCCATAACTTTATTAATGTAGTTTTAGTAAATTTTATATCTAGTTGATTGATTTTTGTTACCAAGAGACTGACTGTTTATTTCTCTTGTGTGTATATGAAAAGAGAAGAAGTAACTATATACTCAGGCACAGAAGAGAAGCAGACAGGAGGTAAACATCACAACCACTGATAGAAGTGAGAGGAAAAACTGAGTTTAGGGAACATTCTTGCTGGAAGTGCTAGATGGGAATAAGAAAAAAAAAGTGGCTGTTACTTTTCTATAAATAACTTTCTAGTTACATTTCTCCTCATCTAACTTTTAGTATTCCACATCGGTATTATTTTCCTTTTATTCATCATTTTTGTTTTCAATTTCCCTGTTCTCTGCCACATATGTAACCTCCTCAACTAATAGCCTTTCTGAGGGCTTGTTCGGGTTGAGTTGGAGATATTTCACCTTTCTGTATTTTATGTTTTATACTTATGAGGGGTCTTAAGCACATATTCCTGAGTATGGTCTGTGAAATTTCTGAGAAACCTTCTAGGGATAAAATAGCGATCACTGAAGGAAAATGAAAAAGGAAAGTCTAGATGGTAAAGGGATGACTTGGTTTGGAAAGCAGAAACCTGATGATAAGCGAAAGGGAAATAAACAAGAAATTCTAGTAGTTTGAGCCAGTCATAATGGCAGTGAGTCTGACTCTGAATGGACATAGAGAAGGCTCAGAATAATCTCCCTCACTCAACTGCTGTGGGACCTGACATGCCATCAAGACAGACTGGTCCTATGGATTCACTCCATGGGCATCGTAATTTAAAATGCAGAGTTCATGGGGTGCCTGCGTGGCTCAGTTGGTTGAGCATCAAGTCATGATCTCACTGTTTGTGGGTTCAAGCCCCATGTCGGGCTCTGTGCTGACAACGCAGAGCCTGGAGCCTGCTTGGATACTGTGTCTCCCTTTCCTTCTCTCTGCCTCTCCCCCACTTGTGCCCTTTCACTCTCTCTCATAGATAAATAAACAAACATTAAAAAAAAAAATAAAATGCAGAGTTCTTACATGGCTGGCTCTTACCAAGAAGACAGCCATCATAAAACACCATTTAGCAAGAAGTAGTATGTTAGGGTTATTCCTTTTAGGTACATAGGATCTGGGCACTGAAGGAAATGAAGGTTTTTTGTTTTTTTTTTTTAAAGTTTTTTTTTTTTTATTTTGAATGAGAGAGAAAGCACATAAGCAGAGGAGGGGGAGAGAGAAAGAGAGAAGAATCCCAAGCAGGCTCTGAACTGTCAGTGCAGAGCGACTGTCAGTGCCCTATGGGGGCAAAAACCTTTATCTATTTTGTTTATAGCTGTTTCCTCAGGGTCTGTCATGTAATAGGCTTTCAATAAATATCTGTTGAGTGAATGAATAAATGCAATTTTAAAATCTACAAAACTTGGACTGTACTGAACATGTATTCTGTTTTATAGCATTATATTTTATAAGCTACTTTTGCATAATATAGCATGAACATTTTTTAATACATTAAGCATTCTTCTACAGCATAGTATTTTATTTTAAGGATGCAATTTATTGCATTTAGTGGATGTGTCATAGTGTATTTAACCCCTATTATTTCTAATATTTTGATTACTATCTGAATAATATTATAATGAGCATCATCACCCTTAAACTCAATGGAGACGTTGGCCGAGTATATCTTGCTCAATACTCTATCCCAGGTGCCTAGAAAATACTTATCAATTGAGTGAATGTATAAATAAGTACATAGAAAATATTTGACTCATTTTTATTATTTCCTAAGGTAAAAACTTAGAAGTTGAATTGCTGGTTTTATATTTTCATTTTGTGAAACCAATTAATATTGTAAATATTAATAATAATTATTAATATATAATATTAATTAGTGATACAAATGATTAATTAATAATAAGTGTCCTCTTGAAAGTGGTCACTTCGTGTTTATACCAGCGGTTATGAGGGCCTACTACTTTGTCAAAAAATGTTCAACAGGTAAAACTTCCAATTTAATTGATGACATATTTTAATTTGCATTATTTCATACCCAGAGAAGTTACATTTTTAACATTTATTGGCCATTTGCACTGCTTCTTTAATGAATCTCCTGTTCTTGTCCCTTGATGTTTCAGACATGGTTAAAAGTCTAGTAATGAGGTCTAGTCCTGCCATTCACTAGCTGTTTTGTTTTCGTAAGTCACTTAGCTTCTCTGAACTTCTATTTCCTAACTGTAATGTGGGAAGAATAATGGTGCCTGCCTTATTGGGACTCCACTGTGCAAGTTGGCAAGGTATCTGGGCTCGAGTCAGCTTCGTGCTTATGGTACTGTCCTAACCTTTTTGTACAGCCCAGGAGAGTTGAGTTGTGAAGGAAAAAAAAATTTTTTCCTGGGGTTGTGGTAAGGGGTAAATGAGAAAAGGCATGTAAAATACATAGCACAGTGTCTGGTATAGAGTAAGTGCTAATAAATGGAGCTCCTGTTGCTGTTACTTTATCTTTGTGTTACACTGTGCTGTTCTGGGGGAGATAATCATGTTTCCCGTATCTCTGGAATCCCGGGGCCTAACGGAGTGCCTGGGATACTTGTAACTATTAGTAGTGCCTTAGCTGCTCAATGTTTGTTATAAGATGAAAGACTTTGCAAAACCTTTGGTAACAATGAGACTCTTGTCTTAGCTAATGTTTCTGTCTCTTATTTAGCTACCTGTTCATCTGGTTTAGAGTATCTGCCTTGTCTTCAAGCCTGCTTGCTCTTCCAAATCTTGACCTCGGGTTAGCCAGGTTATGGTGTAACAGTTTCATACTGCCAAACAGAATTTTCAGACCCGAGTTTTCCTAGAGAGTTATGAGCTATTGCTGCCAATGAGCTGTCTAAACGGAGAGTCAATAGAGCTGTCATCTCATCTATTTTTTTCTGTCTCAAAGGTATTTCATTACACATAGCTTCTCTAAAAATATCTTTACTATATTTTATTTAATCACCTGGGGAACACCCAGGAGAAAATAGAATTGTATTTATCCATAAATAACCAGGAGAGGGTCTTCTTTAGAAGTAAAGTGCTCTAAGGGGACTGATAACTGATGGCATTTTCTTTGCCTCTCCAGATATCCTTTAGAGAGATGCCCTGGAGAGATGTATGATGAAGTATGAATAACATGGAAAAAAAAAAACAAAAACCAAAGCCCCCAAAAGTGCTTTGAAAAATAAGTAGAGAGGACCTAAATTCATGAAATCAAATGTTCCATTAAAATATTTTCCTCTCCCTATTGCCATTACCCATTTAATTTCACTGTGGGCTGGTCTTTTGGGGTTTCTGAAGGTCTCAGTTTAATTTGAGACTTTGCTATGGAACCAACTAGCAAAAAAAGAAAGCCCAGCACAATGAATGCTCTGACTGCACTAATTATATTTATTGATTCCGTGTTGAAATGGTGGTCAAGCTTCCTTTTGGGAAATACTTACTTGATGGGAGAGTTCACATTTAGAGTTGACATTCCTGAATTAACATAACTACGGCTGAAATAATTTTTCTTTTTTATCATTCTTTGCCATGCCTTACTTAATCACTAAATGCTGTCTGCTCTGAGCAACCTTGATAGATGAGGGAACACGCTAGTAAATAACAGATATATTTGTAGTGCTTGCCAAATAAAAAAGAAATGCATCTTTGCCATTGCAATGTAACTGGAACAGATGTGTGAATATTTTAAAACATGGTTGATGTTGTAAATTAAGATTTTGGTCATTAGAATAAATTAAAATTTCTACCTAATCAGTTTATGATGTGGTAGAAAACAGTGTTGTTCACATGGTAACCCTCTTGACAAGTCACCAGCCATCTGGAGAAAAAACAAACACCCCTCTCCAATTAATTATTAAGATGTTTAAAAAAATATGCATTATAGAAATATTTTGTATTCAAAAGAATAATACATAAATTCTGTAATGAAGTAATGTTTACTCTAACAGGAAATTCCTAACATAGGAAATAAACTTATTGTAAAATGGTACAGAAAATAATAGCGCAAAAGAACCCGAGTTGTCTTATTAATTAGCTGATTTATATGTAACATGCCTGGTTTCAAAAAAAGTTTTAAGAGTATAAAATGACACATTTAAACACTGAGATCAGATAGCTTTTTAAAAGTGATGAAATAGGGGTAAAAGAAGAAAGAGAATGTCTGAAAGTAGCATGAAAACTTCTGGTAAGAGGCACACATTAAAAGTGTGTTGTCCATTTTTTTGTGAGAGGTGGGTCACAAACTGAGCGCTAAACTTTCTAGTAGCCAAGCTGAGGGAAACATGGTTAGTTACAAGATTCACAGTGTTTACAAGATGAAAATCAAACATGTTGCCCTGGAAAAGTATAACTATTCCTGAAATGGAGCCCAGAGAGAATTTTCCCCAATTGATCCTCATGAGAGGATCATGCATAATTAGGGAACAAGATTTCACCTTCAAAAATATCCTTGCATTAAATACAGGGACACATTTCTTAAGTTATCTCTAATATAGGCCAAAGGCATCAGGCTGATGTACAAGTACCAGGCTTGCACAGGGCATGTCCAATGTGATGAGACTGTAGCAGTGGGGTGCAGGGTCCTGAGGCCACCAGAGGTGGGGCTATGTGTGTGGGGAAAAGCTTCAGTTCTCCTGGTGAGGTGTGATTGTGCAGCGCTTCCTATATTAAGACAGGCTTAAACTGAGCACTGAAATCAGAGTAGGAACACCATATGTAGACAGCCTGGTATGCTATTTTATAACACATTCAAATGATGAAATATTCATTTTGCTTTAGCTTTCTCATATTATTTTAGGTAAATATTCCTTTCAAAATAGCATTTATTCTTTTTTTGAAATTAAAAAAAATACACCGCTAGTTAAACATTTAAAAAGATAAAAGTACAAAATAAAAAATAAAAGTCACCCAGAAATAAAAATGGTTAGTGTATTCATATATTTTCTTCCAGGTTTTTGCTTGTACATTATGTATGTACATGTGTCTTTCAAAATTGAGATCATACTGTATGTATAATATTGCATCCTTTTAAACATAACATTATATTTTTTCTCCTGAGTAATTAACATTAAAAAAAGGTTTAAATAGCTGCATATTATGTACATTTTAGTTCATTATAATCATTTAGGTTGTTTCTACTTTTTCCTAATTAAAAGTATGCTTCAGTAAACATTCTTATACAAAATTGTTTGGATAACTTCTGATTACTTCCAAGTTTTTCTAGATACATAATTATTGAGTTAAATAATATAAATATTTTCCAATCATTTGGTAACTAAATATCAAATTGAAGTGTTTTTACTTTAGTTTACATAAAACTTGTGTACATGTATATTTATATATACACATACACACATACATTTACTAAGTTATATTTGCATATTTGGGAATTTATTATATTCCTATAATAATCAAATGTATTTATTCATAAAGCCAGATTTTTTTTTTTTTTTTTTTTTTTTACAGAATAGAAAACCTATCATTAGTCCCCCACCTTATCTGTGGGGGATACATTCCAAGACATCCAAGAGATGCCTGGAACCGTGGTTAGTACAAAACCATACAATATACTATGTTTTTTCTTATCCAGGCATGCGTATGATAAAATTCAGTTTATGCATTAGACACAGTAAGGGATTAACAATAATAAAATAGAACAATTATAATAATATACTGTAATAGAAATTATGTGAATGTGCTTTCTCAAAATATCTTATTGTATTGTACTCATTCTTTTTGCGATGATGTGAGATGATAAAATGCATATGTGATCAGATGAAGTGAGATATATAATGTAGGTAGTGTGACATACAGTGAGTCTACTCAGGACACATCAGAAGGAGGATCACGGAGACACAGCATCTGAAGCAAGCTTCAGGCTTTGAGCTGTCAGCACAGAGCCTGACGCGGGACATGAAACTGTGAGATCATGACCTGAGCCTAAGCTGGACACTCAACTGAGTAAGCCACCCAGGTGCCCCTGGTGTTAACTTTTTATTATTAATATTTTGTCTTCTAAATAGAGCTATGGATGAATTATAAAGTACCCCTTGGGGGAATGGAATTGCATAACAGATAGGAGTTGGTCTGCATAATAGATTTTCAAGGTGATCTAACAGCAAGAGAAAAACAATCTCATCCAAGACGGCTCTGAAAGGATCCTAGCACCTTTCAGGCAAACTGTTGACGGGCAGTAATGATGGAAGCTTCATTTGGCAAGTCCAGGTGGTGATAATCCTTATGAAGAGAAATGATGAAATAAGGCAAATGAATGGTTCAGCTAAGTACACATTTTCACTTCACATACTGCATTAGCACAGCAAAACCAATTTAATTCCTTGCACTAATGTATCTCATATACTTCCACAAATTTTATTTGTTTTTACATGAAGGCACATATTGAAAGAGAAATTTTGCTCCTTGGACATAATCAAAACTTATGAAATAGCAATGTCCTGAAGTTTGCCTATATATAATGCTTTCTTTGGTTCTTTGCCAGAGGTGGCTTCATAGGGGAGGTCACTTCACATGAGGTCCTCCTCCTGGTTCTCCAGGATAAGAAAGTGCTACATCTAAGAATTCTGCTCAAGAGTCAAGAGAGGTAAATAGTAAAGTTCACTTCTTGGGGTGCCGGAGTGGCAGGTCAGTTAAGTGTCTGACTTTGGCTCAGATCATGATCTCGTGGTTCATGGGTTCAAACCCCGCATCAGGTTCTGTGATGACAGCTCGGGGCCTGGAGCCTGTTTCAGATTCTGTTTATCCCTCCCCTGCTCGTGCTCTGTCTCTCTGTCTCAAAAATAAATAAACATTAAAAAAAATTTAAAATAATAAAGTTCATTTCTGCACCATTGATCCCAAAAGGCTTTGAAAGTGGGAGTATTAAATATTTTGAAGGGAAAGTGAGGCTGTGGATGAGGACTCAGATTCTTTTTAAAAAATTTTTTAAACATTTATTTATTTTTTGATAGAGAGAGATAGAGTGTGCGCAGGGAAGGGGCAGAGAGAGAGGGAGACACAGAATCTGAAGTAGGCTCCAGGCTCTGAGCTGTCAGCATAGAGCTCCATGTGGGGCTCAACT
This sequence comes from Prionailurus bengalensis, assembly GCF_016509475.1. NCBI lineage: Eukaryota > Metazoa > Chordata > Mammalia > Carnivora > Felidae > Prionailurus > Prionailurus bengalensis. The sequence continues at coordinate 88,227,880 of NC_057355.1, read as the reverse complement.
CATGAACTGCGAGATCATGACCAGAGCCAAAGTCGGACGCCCAACTGACTGAGTCATCTAGGTGCCCTGAGGACTCAGATCTTAAAGAATCTTGATCCATCAGATATTTATCACCTTGGAATAAAACCTGTTTCTATCCTCAGAATTTGGAACATATTTGCTTTCAGGTTGAGAAGTCCTTCAGGATACAGTTTTTTTCTTAGTCTTCTATGCAAATATTTTCCAGTCAGACAAGGGGAAGAGTCTATTATCTGTACAAATTTAATTATAAAAATACATTTTCAATAGTGTGTTAACACTTAATAAAAATATTAGCATATGAGGAAATAAAAATCCATCCAGAATATCTCTCTGATCATGTATAAATGATATTAACATACAGTATTTCTCTAAATGCAAACTTATTGGAAAGCTTCCCAGAGGGAATTTATAGCCCAATGATTTCAGTGCGTGAACTCATTAGAGCATGGCCCATTACCTACCGTGCAGTGGAAAAGCCAGCTACAAATATCCCCACCCTAAGTCCATTAGGAGCAGAGTTTTAGTCTGAATTGCCTTTACAGCAAAGGCTGTTACTGAATCTAGTGATCTCAACTCAATGAACTGCTAGTGTGTTCCTGTCCCTCCAGGGAGCTGTGCATTAGAATTGTGTAAGGTCCGCCTGTTCATGCTTCAGGTCTGCTTGGCAATTAATGCCAATGTATGTGAGTTGATGCTTTACCTAGTTCTTAAGAAGGATGATTTTTCCTCTCTCAGTGAGTTCCACTTTCTCCAGTAAAGCCTGGGATTTCACATCTGGGTAAATCCATACATATACTTTAATTTTGTTTGTAATGCATTGATCCTTTCTTGTGGGAGTCAAGCCATTGTTTTATTTGCAAGAAGAAACATTTGTTTGAAAAAAAAAATCCTCTGTTTTAAGGGGGCATACACAAGATGTTGTTGTTTTTAAATAATTTAGTATCTTTTAATGTCATTTTCTACCTTTTGCTTTGGTGCATCCTTGTGATATTGTATTTATTGCTATGGTCAAAAGTCATATCAAATTAACATAAATTTTACAAGTATGTACAATGTATTCAGAGTTTGATGGGCATTGGAAGTCAGGTTGCTTCCTTTGGAGAGCTGGTAATTGAATTAACGAGGGTAGAAAAGAATAACATATATCTACAACACTAGAAACTCATCTGTAATCAAATACTGGGTTATGTATACACTTAAGTATTGTAAGAGAATAGAGATTGTCAGCTGGTGGAGCAGATCAGAAAGAACACAGTGTGCTGGGTGAAGGAAACAGTTGATCAGGGTGGGGTGAGAATGGAAGGGGGTGCACCTTGGGTGAGAAATGCATGTAGAGTTGGTAAGGCTTTCAGCACCAGGATCAAAGAGTTTGGTTTTGATTCTAAAATAGTAGGAATATATTATAGGAATTAGGAGGAATATAGTAGGAATTAGGGAGATATTAGGTTTTAGGAAGATATATATGGCAGTGTTGTGTAGATACAATTTATAGAGGGAGAACATAAAGGCAGCGTGAAATTTAAAAATTCATTATTCATCTATCTAATGGTCTTTTTAAGGTGTCCTAATTTGCCATTTGGTTTATTGTGTAATCAATTTTATGTAGGGTAAAAATATTCATTAGGCTTAGATATTTCAGAGTCTGATGATTGGACTTATTGCTTTGATTATTGCTTGAGGTTGTCTATAATAATTGTCAAAGTTGATCTATCATACTCTATATTCATCACTTTAACATCATATTTATGATTTTACCAGCACTTATTTAAAGAATCTTTGGTGGTTTACACTTGCTTGTGAGTGAATTTTGAGAGATTTCTGGAATCATTAAGAAACTGTGTAAGTCAGCATAGGCTAAGTTTGCTGAAGTAACAAACAACCGCCAAATCTCATTGGCTTAACATCATAAAATTTTATTTCTGGTAAATGTTTATTTATGCTAAATGTCTATTGTGAGTCATTGCAATGGCTGTAGTCACTTGCAGCCCTTATCTCAATATGTTCACCCATACTTGCCAGGGCAGGAAAAAAGGAACTTGGCAAATTATGTACAGTTTCTTAAGGCTAAAGGGATACATGTAACTTTTAGTCACATTTTGTTGGCCAAGGTAAATGACCTAACTCTGCATAACTTCAAAGAAGTAGGGAAGTGCTATGCTATCATATGCTCAAAATAGGGGAAAATAGGGCATGTGTGAACATCTCTAATGACCACCACAGGGATATAACCCCTTTTCAAAGCACTCATGAGCATAGGTCTAGAAAGAATAATATCTTTCAAATGAAATTATTCTACTGAGAATTATTTCATCCACTGCTTAGGTCTATAAGCTCATAGGCCCAGAGCAAATTAGAATTTTAATGTAAATGGACAAGGTGACCCACAACAGGAGTAGAATATGATTCTCTATTATGAATTGGTAAGTGTGAGGAAAGATTGTAAAAACTTCTTGTCATGGAGGTTCAGTATTAGATGTATACTTGTATTCTGTACATTTTTAATGTGAACTTTAGATGGTGAAAAAATTTGTATAATATATAAAAGTCATAAATATTTATTACATAGATACATGCTATTTATGCCTATATACAGATGCATATATTATGTAGCTAACAACTGAGGGATGAATGATCAATGATGGTGGCTCATGGTGACTATGGGTTTGTATACAGTTAACTTATATCCTGGGTGACCTCTGAGAGCACAGCATGTGTATTTTTAAAGTTTTAAGTTAGAGCATTAGAATATTAGAATAGGAACCATATTTAAATTTATTCCATAATCTTTCAGTTATATGCAACATATGATTTACCATTCCTGCATAACATTTAAACTTTATCTGTTGTATCTTGAAGTTTCAAATTCCATGAAAAATCATTTTATTTGATGAAATTAGCGTGGTCCATAAGGGCTGGCTCAGAAAACAATCCAAGTAGTAGACATCCCTGACTGGTAATGTCAGTCCCTTCATCTCCAATCAGTGTTGTGTGTTTCAATTCTCTGCATCCTTAGGAGTAGCTACCTCTCAGGAAGCTCCTTGAAACCTTCTATGAGCGCATGCAATGTTTGAGTGGGAGCATCTGCTAATGGGTTTGAAGTAGAAACTTGTGATTTTTAGCAATTGTTTTCATATGCCAAGATAGTGTAAAATATGACCTGTTTCTTTGATATGCTTTGGGTAGCCTTAAGATGTATGCTTAAATTTTTAGGAGTTAGGATTACAGTTGCTAAAGTACTATTGCTGGGGGTGGAAGAGAAAACATGGCCCTTCAAGATGGTATATAGAGGTAGCAATTGTTATTGTTCTTTTTTTTTTTTAACTTTTATTTATTTATTTATTTTTTTTATTTAAAAAAAAATTTTTTTTTTTCAACGTTTATTTATTTTTGGGACAGAGAGAGACAGAGCATGAACGGGGGAGGGGCAGAGAGAGAGGGAGACACAGAATTGGAAACAGGCTCCAGGCTCCGAGCCATCAGCCCAGAGCCTGACGCAGGGCTCGAACTCCCAGACCGCCAGATCGTGACCTGGCTGAAGTCGGATGCTTAACCGACTGCGCCACCCAGGCGCCCCAACTTTTATTTATTTTTGAAAAAGAGAGAGAGAGAGCAAATAGGGAGGAGGCAGAGAGAGAGGGAGACACAGAATCCGAAGCAGGCTCCAGGCTCTGAGCTGTCGGCACAGAGCCCGACATGGGGCTCAAACCCACAAACCATGAGATCATGACCTGAGCCCAAGTTGGACACTTAACCGACCAAGCCACCCAGGCGCCCAACAATTGTTATTGTTCTAATGTCAATACATTGATATTAATAATACTAATCTCAGCGTGAGTCATTCTGTTTTGTTAACAGTAATTATGTTGGTAATGTTTATAATAGTTATGAGTTAGTAAATGGTAATTGCATTGTCTATTGTATAATAAGTATTAAAAGATAATTTTATGTCAAGTTTCAGAAGGAAACTGAAATATAAAATTGTGAGTTAATAACTATTAAGGATGTAAAATAAAGGGTGTTCGGATGGGTAATATATCTTATTTCGGCTTCCCTATTTTAATCTGACTAAAAATGATTTTCAGATATTGAGTAATCAGTAGACACAAAGGTATCCTAGAGGTATTGAAAACTGCAAAACATCAGTAACACCAAAAAGGACCCAATGTTATGTTATTGGTACCTTCAGTGTTTTATTTGAGCTGAAGAACTGAGATTTCAGACATTTAAGTATAACACTGTTACCTAGACTTTTCAGATTCTTCATAAGGGACTTAGGAAAATGATTATTTTTCAGAATTGTTTAATCAACTTGAAATCTGGTGTGTTCTGTATACTTTCACAAGATCTATTAGTAATGATGACCAAATAATACATATATCTGCATAAGTATGCACACGTAAGGGTGAAATGTTTTCAATCAATTTATGTTAATATAGCAAAATTGATTTTCTCCTGGAGATTTTAAACTGCAGGAGGTACCAGTTTGTTTTGATGGCTTTCAGATATGCATCACAGTATGGTCTTCTGCTGTACTTTTTTCCTCCTAGGTTATCATCATGAGGACTCATCTCAAGGGGTCTTCTACTGATGATCTCAGCTCTTGCCCTCTGCTTATTCCCCTTTCCAGATTTCTTTCATCCTCCTAGGATGTAAAGCTTTTCTGGTAAGTTGCTTTATTTTCATTCTCTCTCAATTCACTGATATTCCTTATAAGAAGGCAATTCAGCATATGCTGATATTTTCATGAGGGAGTGGGTGGGGCACAGAAGCCCAGGCATGTCGTAGTGCTCACAATAGGTTTGCTATCCTATCCTCTATCATATACATCCATAAAAATGGGATAGGTAAGGGGGCACCTGGGTGTCTCAGTCAGTTAAATGTCCAACTTCAGCTCAGGTCATGATCTCATGGTCGTGGGTCAAGCCCCACACGTCAGGCTCTGTGCTGACAGCTCAGAGCCTGGAGCCTGCTTCAGATTCTGTGTCTCCCTCTCTCTCTGCTCCTCCCTCACTCATGGGCTCTCTCTCTCTCTCAAAAATAAATAAACATTAAAAAAAAATTTAAAAAATTGGGATAGGTAAGGAAGAGAGGTGTTAAAGTAACTAGATTAGGCCCAAGACAAACTTGCTTATGCTAAACCCCATGTCAATAAACCAAAACATTTTTCTTAGCTCTCCCAGAAAAGGAAGACCTAAGTCAAATGATCAGTACTTGCCTCTTCAACCCATTACCTGACCTGGCTCCAAAACTTTCCTTTGCTCTTTATAAAGAAAGTTACCCTTTTTTAACCAAACAGCAAAGCCTTGTATAATTTCCTTGTTCCTGCTCACATTGGTTTATAAAAATTTCTCGCCTGTACAGCTCTTAAGTGCTTCTTTCTCTCAGCTACATTGGATGCTGCCTGATTCATGAGTCATTGAATAAAAGCCCATAAAATCAGTATATTGTGGAAAAACTTTCTTTTAACAGAAGCAAGGACTTGGAAGTGTTGTAGGTGGAGTAGGGACAACCAAGGACATGGAAGTGAAATCAAGATGGTCCAGAATGAGGGAATACTAGGTCACACTCCTTTTCTGTATTTTTCCAGTTAAGGAAATACATCATCTTACTGTATCACATATATTAAGGCTGAGTCTACTTACATTCAAGCAGAATATTGAGGCACTTATGCAGATGATTTAAACCAAAAAGAAAAAATTCTCCCTGTTTACTTGGATTTTCTAGATAGTGCAGGCAAACAGGTATTTTAGGTCATGAATTATGCAGAAAATATCTTCAATTCATCATTATATTTTTTCCCTGAGCTTTTCACAAATGCCACTTGTGAGTGAAATGTAAAAGGAATAGAAATATGTGTCAGAGATTTAGATTTCTTTTAGATTTATGTCTTACTATTTGAGCTCTCACCTAATTTCCTCTGGAGATATCATGGTTTTTTACGGTTTTATACCCTGAACACATAGTCATTTGTTTATTTTCTTTGGTGTCTGATGTTTGTTGTACACTTTGGGAAACCCCTTTCACATTCAGGAAGATCACTGGTCACTTGTCAATCTAAAAAGAGACAATATTTACATTCTTTAACATTTGTATTCTATACTTAAAGCTTTTTCTTTTACAGAAGTGTACGTTAGTGATTAGATACAGTGCCAGGGAAGTCTAGACCATTCTAGGTGTTATTCAGGTAATGGGTTTGGACAAATGTATAATGACATATATTCATCATTAAAATATCATACAAAGTATTTTCACTGCCCTACAAATTCTCGATGCTCTGCCTATGTGTATATCCATCCCCTCCTCTGCTCCTGTCAATCACCAATCTTTTTAAAAAAAATTTTTTTTTTCAACGTTTATTTTATTTTTGGGACAGAGAGAGACAGAGCATGAACGGGGGAGGGGCAGAGAGAGAGGGAGACACAGAATCGGAAACAGGCTCCAGGCTCTGAGCCATCAGCCCAGAGCCTGACGCGGGGCTCGAACTCACGGACCGTGAGATCGTGACCTGGCTGAAGTCGGACGCTTAACCGACTGCGCCACCCAGGTGCCCCGTGTCAATCACCAATCTTACTGTTAACTGTGTCTTCATGGTTTTGCTTTAATATGTATGAATCTTAGTTACATAATATGAAGTGAGAAAAAGTCCTAAAAATTACACACAAAATGATACTCATTTTAATAAAGTTGAAAACAATTAAAATAAGGAAAAATGGAATTTTAGGAGTACATATAAATGCAATACCCTTATATAAAAGGGAAGCTTGGGAATGAGGAATATGTGATTCAGGATCATAGCTACCTTTGGTAGGAATCTGGGGATTGGGCTATGTTGGTACCATAGAGTTGATATAGGTTAATGTCAAGGTCCTAGCTTTGGTTATGGGTGGTAGATTTATAGGTACTTATTGCCTTATTAAAACTAATCAACTAACTAGAAGTGGGGATAAAAGAACAACTTTTAGTATAACTTAAAAAGTTCTCTTAATAAAGACCTGAGAAGATTTTTCTCTCAGATTGTAAAATCTGAGCTTATAAAATATTTCTGTTTTTGTTTTTTAAAAACAAAATAATATTAACTCAGGGCACCTGGGTGGCTCAGTCGGTTGAGCATCCGACTTCAGCTCCTGTCATTATCTCACATCTCATGGGTTCAAGCCCCAGGTAGGATTCTGTGCTGACAGCTTAGAGCCTGGAGCCTGCTTCAGATTCTGTCTTCCTCTCTCTCTGCCCCTCCCCCACTCGTGCTCTGTCTCTCTTTCTCTCAAAAATAAATAAACATTAAAATTTAAAAAAAAATTCTATCAACTCCAAGAATTGTCTAACTGATTGCATGTTCTTTGTTTTGGCTCCTAGAAAGCTCAGAGTCAAATTTACAGGACACCCTTGGCAGTTGTACAGGAACTTATGGTATACGTTTTGGTGTCTAAGTTGTATCCTGATTTCCCATTATCATTTTACATAGTTTCTCTTAGTTGTGATTTTTTTTGTCTATTTAGAAAATACCATCTTGGGGGTATATATATATTTTTTTTCAACGTTTATTTATCCTTGGGACAGAGAGAGACAGAGCATGAACGGGGGAGGGGCAGAGAGAGGGAGACACAGAATCGGAAACAGGCTCCAGGCTCTGAGCCATCCGCCCAGAGCCCGACGCGGGGTTCGAACTCCGGACCGCGAGATCATGACCTGGCTGAAGTCGGACGCTTAACCGACTGCGCCACCCAGGCGCCCCGGGGGTATATTTTTTCTGTGAGCTGCCATAAATCCCCCTCAGCTAGGCAGAGGATATAAATAAATGAAAGTGGGTTTCCCTGTTTTTGGACAGCATCCAGCATCTATTGCTTAAGAATGAGAGTGATATCTGATAATGAGTTGACACATTATTCCAAGGTATTAGTGTTTATTGTGTTTTAGTTTGTTGGAAAGGAAGTGGTTATATTTGTTAGGATCCATCTGGTGGAAATCTATTAAATACAGGTGTTTTTTAAAAAAAATTTTTTTAACGTTTATTTATTTTTGAGACAGAGAGAGAGAGAGACAGACCATGAACGGGGGAGGGGCAGAGAGAGAGGGAGACACAGAATCGGAAGCAGGCTCCAGGCTCTTAGCCATTAGCCCAGAGCCCGACGCGGGGCTCGAACTCACGGACCGCGAGATCGTGACCTGAGCTGAAGTCGGACGCTTAACCGACTGAGCCAATAGAGGTTTTTTATAATAATTTTAAGTAGCTCTCTGGAATATCCATAATTCTTTGAAAGTCATCTCTTAGTTGTACTTAGTTATATAGGTTTTAAGTTAAGCAGAACAAATTAAACACTAACCTCAGAAAATGGTGTGAGACATTCAAGACTTGAGAAGTAGAATTGTCTCTTTCCAGGGCTGGCATATGGTCATGGACAAAGCCAAGATTTAAGTTATAGGAATAAAGTTTCGTTGAGTCTGGACTGCTGGTCCATTGAGAATAGACTCGACTATGTGTAGGAGAACATTTTCTACCCAGTCTCATCAGAGAACTGAATTGCCAGGGTTGCTTTGTTTTAATGGTTCCCACCAAAAAGTTTTTTAACTGTCTTGACTCAGAGTCACTTTGTACAAAATTAAGAAAACTAACACCTCCCATTACACTATATTTAAAAAAGTGTTTTGGAGTAAAGTTGCTAATAGGCAATATTGTGTTCACATTCTTTGAGAAATTTATAAGTTTTGGAAAAAATGATTTGTAAAAATTTGCTAATGATCAGTTATAATTTGTCCACTGAATATGGTATCTTCAAAATCGGTGAATAAAATTTTTCTCTTTGATATATCCGTATAACCTTATTTTCATTTGTAATAAAAGAATTTAGCTATTTCTTGAGTTTCTCAGTCGTTTGGCATTAAACAACATTAATTGGAATGATAATTCTCAAAACAAGTACAAGCATAGTTTTAGCTTTAAATAAACCATAGAGTTTTAGGAGATAATTTCCTCTAAGGTGTTTATATTAAGGAAAAAGTAAAAGCTTAGATGTCCATTTCTACCTCATTAGCATAATATATCAGAAACTCAGTGTAGAAAGAAGAAAACATTTCTCTAGATTGTAACATGTAAATTCCTGGCATTTCAAGACACAACTGATAAAGATCGGTTGAGAACATGTTGCTAACTAGACTAAAACTACAAGTAGTATCATGTATCTTTTAAAAAAATGTTTTATTTATTTATTTATTTATTTATTTATTTATTATTTAAAAAAAAATTTTTTTTTCAACATTTATTTATTTTTGGGACAGAGAGAGACAGAGCATGAATGGGGGAGGGGCAGAGAGAGAGGGAGACACAGAATCGGAAACAGGCTCCAGGCTCTGAGCCATCAGCCCAGAGCCTGATGTGGGGCTTGAACTCACAGACCGCGAGATCGTGACCTGGCTAAAGTCGGACGCTTAACCGACTGCGCCACCCAGGTGCCCCGAAAAAAAATGTTTTATTTATTAAAAACATTTTTTTAAATTTATTTTTGAGAGAGTGCAAGCTGGGGAGGGGCAGAGTGAGAGGGACAGAGGATCTGAAGCTGACAGCAGAGAGCCCAATTTGGGGTTGAACTCACAAACCCTGAGATCATGACGTGAGCCAAAGTTGAACGCTCAACTGACTGAGCCACCCAGGGACCCTTATAAGTAATATCATTTGAAATATATTTAGTTTTGTTTCTACACATTGCCATAGATGGTACCACAAGTATTTTATTTTAAAATTTTCTCTTTTTAAAGTATTTTAAAATACTTTTTATAGGTGAGGCAATATGGCAGGTGTAGTAATGAATATAAAGATGAGTAAAAATATAATTCTTGTTCTTAAAGACAGCACAATTTAGTAATAGGGGTAAGACAAACATATACGAGTATATCACAAGGATCTAGTGGCATAAGAGAAGTATAAGGTAGAAGGGTTTATCTCCAGTTTTGCTAATTATGAATAAGGTGGGCTGGATAAGGTGGGCTTATTCCTGGTTTGCTTGGGATAGTCCTAGTTTCTATCTATAACTGTATATAAGGCACCACTCTAATCTCAAAGACATTCCAGCTTGTAAGAAAAATCCTATGGTTATGCTATTTACGGATACAGCCACATTAAAGACTGGCTTTGAAGATTGGATAGGATTTCAACAGATGGAGATCTATACTATGGGGACCCTGGAGATGAACTGATTCATTCATATCTGGAAGGGTATAGACTTCAGGGAGAATGCCAAAGAAAGTGTTGCTTGGGCTGAGTGTTGAAGATGATTAGGCATTCATTTGTGGGCAATGTGAAGGAGGCAACATCAGGAAAAGCACAGAGGTAGGAAATGCATGTCATATCTAGAGAAGTGCAAGTAATGGATATTAATAGGTAAGTAGTGAGAAATGAACCTGAGGAAGTGGTCAGAGGCCAGGCCTTGAAGAGTTTGCATACTTGCAGGGAACTGGGACTTTATCATGGAAGCAAGGAAGGTAGTGATGGTGAGCGTCATTAAAAACTTCAGTCCAGAGAGGGTCATACTGAAGTTCGCATCCAAAAATGTGGTGGCAACATAGAAGAGAGATTGGAAATGTATGAGTTTGGAGACATTAGGACCAATTGAAAGACGTTAACAACAGTCACAGTAAGAAAGGATTAAGGTCTGAACCAAGATAATGACAATAGAAATCAAGCCATACATCAAAAGATAATATAGAAAATATATTTCCTAAGAGATTTCTCTTAGCTCTTGACCTGCATATAATTTTGCTTTTAAAATTAATTATATTTAAACAAACTTCAAACTTCAAAACATCAAGAACTCTATAAATTTAGTTTGAATTCATGAATTTAGAAAAATAAACCTCATTTTTGTTGACGATAATGGAATTCATTTTGCCATGCCAATAAATTTAAGAAACTGTATCATTCAATGTCTTGTTCTTCATTACCAGCATGGGAAAACATAATAAATTATGTTCCTAAATGCATCCCTCATTTAACAAACACCTGTTTATCTATACATGGAAAGTGAAGTTTAGAATTATAATAATATTTGTATAATTTAGGATGGAAAACACCTAGATATTTTGGATGAAAACAGAAGTTTTGGGTTTGAACTGGTTAGATAGCATCAATTATCCCGTTTATTTTGTGTACAGTCACAGCCTAAGAGTACAGGCTAATAAAATGGGCCTTTAAATGAAACATGCTTTGATGGGAAAGGCCTTGGGATCTTGTCTATTTCTTATGTCTTCTACCTGATAAATAGCTCCATATAGTACATGGGTAGAAGAAAGAATAAAACTGCATTTTCTTAACTACTCAGAGGCCATAAAAGTTTTGATATGTTCTTTTGGTTGATCCTAAAGCTGTAATACCCTTCGAGCTCTGGATGACTCATAAAAGTGCACTATAACCTTAGATTTGTACTTTCTTGATCTGCCTTTAACCAAATGGCTTGATTGCCTTTTAAATTGCTTCTTCATGACTACACTACAACTAAGCAGCCATTTGCTCTTTGTAGGATCTCAAAGAAAAAAGCTATATTGATATACGCAACACATGAATTGTGGAATCAAAGCAATTACTGAATAATTGAAGATAATAAACATTCTTACTGAAATATCTGGATATTTAAAGAAAGAGAAGCCCTTTTCTGCTGACATGAATTATCTGAATGATTCTTGTTAGTCTTTAAATTTTGTTGGTGTGCCTAGACACAACATAATGCTCACTCAATGGTTTACTTTAATCTTGTTTCCAAATCTCATTCATTGCTGTCTGACCATCTTAACTTCCTCATGGGACATAGGTTGTTATAAGCCTAAGATGCTGTGACTTTCCTCACCAATCTTAGGTTTTGACAATGTTTATTGAATTCTTTTTAACCTAAATGTCATTTTAATCTTATTCAAATGTCCCAGGACTTAATTTAATTATTCATGCAGTCACTTCATTTAAGCAATATAAAGTTAATTGAAAAAAGCCTCACCTAAAGGGGGGAAAAAAAGCACAGAAAGTATAATAATATATACTCTTTACTGAGTATGTTTTATATGCAGGGCTTTTTACATGAGTTATCCAAAGTAATCTTTATAGCAAGATAGGTACCACTATTACCATTTTATGTTGAGCGAGCGAAGACTCTTGCAACAGAGACTGAACCTATGACCTAGCTTGTTTTGACACTCTGCACTCCCATACACTAGACTGTACCCCAGGCAGACTTTGGAATCTATGAGAGGTGATGAAGGCTGGTTTAAAAATGTAGCTCGTGCAGTTTGTCTTATACAATCATTTTCTTGAGAAGCTTTTGTTCTGTTAATCATTCACTTATTCCAATGTATCGTCAAAAGATACATAATAAACGTTCAGTTCTGCAATGGCAAATATGGAAGGATTGTCATTTGACCCTCTCATATACCACACATAGAATTTTGTGGGACGGCTCTTGAAGTGTTTGTCTAGCAGGTTGGCCATGCAAAAGAACACTGGCTCTTATTATTTCATAAATGGAAATAAATAGGAAGAACCACAGGTTTCTCTAACCATTCTTTTCTCCCTTCTTATAACGGGGTCTCTTAAGTGTTTATTGGGCTCTTACTAGGATTCTAATACCTTGCCCCAAATTGCCCTATCAATAACCAACACACTGTGGAAATCTTGGAGATAATTTAAAAAATCAAATTCAGTCAGAAGCTCACTATATAACATTTTTCCTCTCTTGTGTCTCAGAGTAGATTAATTATCAATTCAGCACTGAAAAAGATACCAGAAACTTGCCTTAATAAATATTCTGGTCCTGTTTACTTGACAGTAGATACATGAGCATTTTGGAAAAGACTTAACTGATGCACAGGACCATGAGGTATTAGTTTTTTAATGGGAGAGTTAGCACCAATACTGAAAAACATGACCAGAATCTTGACTTTAAAAAATATTGATTTTGGTCAGATTGAAGAGAGTTGATTAGACCATGACTAGTTGTCAGTATCATAAATCAGGTTTGCACTAACCCTTATTTTTTAACGGTTGCTGAGTGGATTAACATTACAGAAGTGGAAAAATTTGAGGTGTAAATAACACAGTGGAGTTTGGAAGGAATTTGTCTTGATACATACAAATATGTGGACTTAATATTTATTTCTTTAACCTTATCCTACATATAGTTCCCAGATCCATTTCAAATATTAGTTGTGGCCTGGGTGTCTGCTCTATAAAATGATAAATGTGAGTCAAATTAGCTCATTATTGCTTTCATTTTCTCCAGGCAGAGCAGCTCTTGACTGTTTATAGTTTTGAAAGTTAAATATAGTTTTTATATCCCACCACAAAACCTACTCATTTTTTAGCATGATCCTACAGGATTGTTTTTATCTAATTGGAAAATTTTAGACTAGGAAGTCTTCTTTGTAACTTATATAAACTTGTAGCTTATGTAAGTTAGAAGTCTTTGTAACCTGTGTAAGAATAAAGGGGGGCAAAGAGCTGAAGATATTTGAAGATGGTCATGGAAGGTGAAGAGACTGGAGTTAGCATTATTAAAAAGGAAACTGTCATTACTGTGGCCAGGAACACAGGCTTAACTATGGAGAGCCAAAAGAATCACTTACAGTTTTCATCGTGTATGTTTTATGTTGAATTGCTCCTTAGTTTAAGAGTAGATATCAAATAATAATAATAATAATAATAATAATAATAATAAATAAAAATATTCACGGTGGGTTCTGTTTCAGACATCAAAGAATGATGATGATGATGATAATAATAATAAAATGGTAAATACTGTGTGTTCTTTGCCAGGCATATTTCTTTTTATTTTCCATTAAAAATTTTTAATTCCAGTATACTTAACATACAGTTTTATATTAGTTTCAGGTGGACAGTATAGTGATTCAACAATTCTATACATTACTCAGTGCTCATTGACATAAATGTACTCTTTAATCCCTTTCATCTATTTCATCCACCCCCTACCCACCTCCCCTTTGGTAACCATCTGATTGTTCTCTATAGTCAAGAGTCTGTTTTTTGTTTTTCTCTCTCTTTTTTCCCCTTTGTTCATTTTATTTCTTAAATTCCACGTATGAGTGAAATAATATTGTTTTTGTCTTTCTCTAACATATTTTGCTTAGCGTTATACTTTCTAGATCCATCCATGTTGTTGCAAGTGACAACACACACACACACACACACACACACATATATACACACACACACACATATACATATATACACACACACACACACACATATATATATATATATATATATATATATATATGGCACCTCTTTATCCATTCATCTTTTTATGGATACTTGGGTTGCTTCCATAGTTTGGCTATTGTAAATAATGCTGCAATAAACATAAGGGTACATATATATCCTCGAATTAGTGTTTTCATTCTATGGGTAAATACCCAGTAGTGCAATTACTGGATCATAGGGTGGTTCTATTTTTTAATTTTTTGAGGAACCTACATACTGTTTTCTGCAGTGGCTGTATCAGTTTGCATTCCTACCAACATTGCAAAGTGTTCTTTTTCCTCCACATCCTCACCGACACTTGTTGTTTCTTGTGTTTTTTATTTTAGCCATTCTGACAGATAAGAGATAATATCTCATTATCCTTTTGATTTGCACTTTCTGATGATGAGTGATGTTGAGCATCTTTTCATGTGTTTGTTGGCTATCTGTATGTCTTCTTTGGAGAAATGTCTTTTCTGCTCATTTTGAATTGGATTCTTTGTTTTTGTTGTTGTTGTTGAGTTGTGTAAGTTCTTTATATATATTTTGGATACTAACCCTTTGTCAGCTGTGTCATTTGCAAATATCTTTTTCCATTCATTAAATTGTCTTTTAGTTTTCTTTGTTGTTTTCTTCACTGTGCAAAGGATTTTTATTTTGATATAGTCCCAATAGTTTATTTTTGCTTTTGTTTCTCTTGCCTCAGGAGATCTATCTAGAAAGATGTTGCTGCAGCCAATGTCAGAGACATTTTTGCCTGTGTTCTCTTTTAGGATTTTTATGGTTTCGGGTCTTAAATTTAGGTCCTTAATCCACTGTGAGTTTATTTTTGTGTATAGTATATGAAAGTGGTCCAGTTTCATTCATTTGTGTGTAGCTGTCTAGTTTTCCCAACACCATTTGCTGAAAAGACTGTCTTTTTTTTCCATAGGATATTCTTTCCTGCTTTGTCAAAGATTAACCATATAATTGTGGGTTTATTTATGGGCTTTCTATTCTGTTCTATTGGTCTATGTGTCTAATTTTGTGCCAGTACCATACTATTTTGATTACTACCACTTTGTAATATAACTTGATGTCTAGAATTGTGATGCTTCCAGTTTCATTTTTCTTTTTTAATATTGCTTTTTTTTGGCTATTCAGGATCTTTTGTGGGTCCATACAAATTTTAGGATTGTTTGTTCTAGCTCTGTGAAAAATACTGTTGGTATTTTGATAGGAATTGCATTAAATCTGTAGATTACTTTGGATAGAATAGACATTTTGAAAGTATTCTTTCAACCCATGAACATGGTATGTCTTTCTGTAATTTTGTGTCACCTTCAATTTCTTTCATCAGTGTTTTATAGTTTTGAGTACAGGTCCTTCACCTCTTTGGTTAAGTTTATTATTAGGTATTTTATTATTTTTGGCTCAATTGGAGTTGTTTTCTTTTTAATTTTTTTTTCAACGTTTATTTATTTTTGGGACAGAGAGAGACAGAGCGTGAACGGGGGAGGGGCAGAGAGAGAGGGAGACACAGAATCAGAAACAGGCTCCAGGCTCTGAGCCATCAGCCCAGAGCCTGATGCGGGGCTTGAACTCACGGACCGTGAGATCGTGACCTGGCTGAAGTTGGACGCTTAACTGACTGCGCCACCCAGGCGCCCCTGGAGTTGTTTTCTTAATTTCTTTTTCTCCTGCATCACTGCTAGTGATCAGAAATGCAGTGGATTTCTATACATTAATTTTGCATCTTGAAAATTTACTTAATTCATTTGTCAGTTCTGGTAGTTTTTTGGTGGAATCCTTAAAGTTTTCTCTCCATAGTATCATGTCATGTGCAAATAGTAAAAGTTTTACTTCTTCGTTATCAATCTGGATGCCCTTTATTTCTTTTTCTTGTCTGATAGCTATGGCTAGGACTTCCACTACTATATTGACTAAAAGTGGTGAGAGTAGATATCCCCACCTTGTTCCTGACAATAGAGGAAAAGTTCTCAATTTTTCCCCATTTAGGATGATATTAGCTGTGTATATGGCCTTTTGTATATGGCTTCTATTGTGTTGAGGTGTGTTCTCTCTAATCCTATTTTTTTGAAGGTTTTTGTTATGAGTGGGTGTTGTACTTTGTCAAATGCTGTTTCTGTATTGAAATGTTCCATTGAAATGATCATGTGTTTTTTATCCTTTCTCTTTGATGTGATATATCATGTTGATTGATTTGGGAATATTGAACCACTCTTTCATTTTAGGAATAAATCCCACTTGATTAGGATTAATAATTTTGAAAATATAGTGTAGAATTTGGTTTGCCGATATTTTGTTCAGGATTTTTGCATCTATGTTCATCAGGGATATTAGCCTTTTCTTGTGGTGTCTTTATCTGGTTTTGTTATCAGGGCAATACTGGCCTCATAGAATGAATTTGGAAGTTTTACTTCCTTTTTTATTTTTTAAAATAGTTTGATCAGAATAAGTATTAACTCTTTAAATGTTTGGTAGAATTCACCTGTGAATCCATCTGGTGCTGGACTTGTGTTTGTTGGGAGTTTTTTGATTACTGGTTCAATTCATTGCTGGTAATTAATCTGTTCAAATTTTCTATTTCTTTAGTTTTGGTAGGTTTCATTTTCTAGGAATTTATCCATTTCTTATAGGTTGGAATTGTTGGAATATAATTTTTCATACTATTTTCTTATAATCCTTTGTATTTCTGTGGTGTCAGTTGTTATTTCTCCTCTTTCACTTCTGATTTTGTTTGAGTCCTCTTGCTCACTGTCTCTTTTTTATGAGTCTGGCTAAAGATATATCAATTTTATGGATTTTTTTCAAAGAACTAGCTCCTGGTTTCATTGATCTGTTCTATTGGTTTTTTAAAAAACCAAAGTCACTGTTTCCTTATTGATTTTCTGTTTATTTACTTATTATTTTATTTTTATTTTTACTTTTATTTTTGAGAGAGAGAGAGAGAGAGGGAATGGTGGGGGGTGGGGTGGGCAGAGGGAGAAAGAGAGAATCTTAAGCAGGCTCCATGTTGAGTGTGGAGCCCGATGTGGGGCTTGATCCCACAAACTGGAATCATGACTTGAGATGAAATCAAGAGTCGGATGCTCAGTTGACTGAGCCACCCAGGAACCCATGATTTTCTGTTTAGATGATCTGTCCGTTGATGTTAGTGGGGCATTAAGGTCCCCTACTATTATTGTATTAGTATAAATCACTTCTTTTATGTTTGTTATCAGCCCTTTTATGTATTTGGATGCTCCCATATTGGATGCACAAATATTTACAAGTGTTATATACTCTTGTTGGATTGTATCCTTTATTATTATGTAGTGTCCTTCTTTGTCTCTTGTTATAGTTTTTATTTTAAAGCCTATTTTGTTTGATATAAGTATTGCTTCTCTGGCTTTCTTTTGACATCCATTTGCATGATAAATATGTCTCCATTCCCGTACTTTCAATCTGTATGTTTCTTTAGATGTGAGGTGAGTCGTTTGTAGGCAGCATATAGAGGGTCTTGTTTTTTATCCATTCCATCACCCTATGTCTTTTGATTGGAGCCTTTAGTACACTTACATTCAAGGTAATTATTGATAAGTATCTATTTATTGCCATTTTGTTACTTGTTTTGTGGTGTGTTTTGTTGTTCTTCTCTGATCCTTTCTTCTCTTTATCTCTCTCTCATGGTTTGAGGACTTTCTTTAGTGATATATTAGGATTCCTTTCTCTATTTTTTGCATATGTATTACTGGCTTTTGATTTATAGTTACTATTAGGTTTGTATTTAACATCTGCATATAGTAGTCTATATTGACTTCTCGAGTTTAAGATAGTTAACTTAAGATACTTGTTTAAGTTTGAACCCATACTTTACTCCTGTCCACCCCACATTTTAGGGATATGCTGTTATGCTTTACATCCTTTTATTTTGTGAGTCTCTTGACTGATTTTTACAGTTATACTTAATTTTATTTCTTTTGTGCTTCCTATTTTTCTTACTTTTACTTATGGTCTCTCCTTCCACCCACAGTCCCTTTTAACATTTTATGGCTGGTTTAGTGGTCATGGACTCCTTTAGCTTTTGTTTGTCTGGGAAACTCTTTATCTCTCCTATTCTGAATGATAGCCTTGCTGGATAGAGTATTCTTGGCTGCTAGTTTTTCCCTTTTAGCATTTTGAATATATAATGCCACTCCCTTCTGGCCTGCAAAGTTTCTTCTGAGAAGTCTGCTAATAGCCTTATGGGGGTTTCCCCTGTATGTAACTGTCTTCTTTTTTACTGCTGCTTTTAAAATTCTCTCTTTATCACAAATTTTTTGCCATTTTAATTACTAAGTGTCTCAGTGTGGACCTCCTTGGGTTGATTTTGTTGGATGCTCTCTGTACCTCCTGGATCTGGATATCTGTTTCCTCCTTTAGATTAGGAAAGTTTTCAGTTATTATTTCTTCATATAAATTTTCTACTCCCTTTTCTCTCTCTTCTCCTTCTGGGATCCCTATAATGTGAATGTTATTATGCTTGTTGGACTTGCTGAGTTCCCTATTTTCATTTGGTATATATATATTTTTCTTTCACCTGTTCAGAACAGCTTGATTACTTTCCATTACTCTGTACTTCAGGTTGCTAATTCATTCCTCTGCTTCCTCTGGCAGAGATATATTCCATCTGGTATATTTTTAATTTCATTTATTGTGTTCTTCATCTCTAATTGGTTCTTTTTTTATGTTTTTTAATCTCTGATAAGAGTCTTCCTGATTTCTTCCACTCTTTTCTCAAGTTCATTGAGTATCTTTATGAGCATTACTTTAAATTCTCTATCAGGTATACTACTTATCTCCATTTCACTTAGGTCTCTTGCTGTGGTTTTGTCCTGTACTTTCATTTGGGACATATTATTCTGTTTACTCATTTTGTCTAACTTTTTGTGTCTGTTTCTCTGTTTTAGGAAAGTTTGCTATGTCTCCTGCTCTCGAAACTAATGGCCTTATGAAGAAGAGGTCCTATAGTGCCCTGAAGTACAATGTCCTCTGTTCCACCAGAACTTGGCCTTTAGGAATGCCCTCTATGTGTGTTGTATGCACCCTTCTTTTGTATCTTGGCCACTTTTTCCTTCAGTCCAGTCATCTGCGCTGCCTCTCTGCCTGTTGTGGGCAGTAGCAGTGTTTTGTCTGTGTGGTGTTAGTGGACCAGTCTGGGGTTGCCTTGGTCTGGAGTTGAGTCAGACTGGGCATTTGCCAGAGATGTAGTAGCATGAAGCTGCGAGGCACGTTGCTTGTGTTGTCCACTGAGAAGTTTTCATTGATGGGCAAGGCTTGTATTCAGATGAACTGTTTGTGCCCATTTCACTGCTAGGGCTGCCATTTGATTGTTGTGTGTGGTTATCTTCCCCATACCCCAGGGAATGGGTCACTTGGAGTGGTTCTGGTGCCTGTTGGAGCTGGTTGCACACTGCCAGGCTTGTGGCACCACTTTGAATGGGATCTGGCCAAGGGCATATTGGAAGGAACATGCTGCTGCTGGGACCAGCTGATTTTAGCACAGTGCATGCCACAGCACTGGGGTCAGCCTGAACAAATCTGCAAAGCCTACATGAGTGTGATGCACAATTTTAACAAGGTATTTTGTTAAATATCTTGTGAATGACGGCACTGAACTGGTTCCTGCAGATGAACTAGTGTTTATTCTGGTGGTGGGGGGTTGGGGGTGGGAGGGAGATCATACTTGCCAACTGCTTTGTTCCTGGATGGGTCTTCCTGTGATTCTTGCCTCTCTGGGACATGTTCTGAAAAGAATAAACTACTCTCCCTTTCATGTGTTTTCCAAGTGCTGCTTCTACACTGTATCTGTGAAGCTGTTTTTTGTGCTATCTCTTTAAGGATGGGGACTCAGTTTCCTCTTGCCCTCCAGGCTCTCCCAGAGCTGAGCCCACTTGATTTTCAAAATTACAGGTTTTAAGTACTGCTGGTTATAAGAACTCATGAAATTTAGCTCCTTTTGCTTTTAAAGCCAAATGTTATGAGTATTCATGTTCCTTGTGTGGGCTCCCCAGTGTGATAGCTCTTTGACCCCTTCTCTTTGTCTGTGGCTTCTTCCCACCTGCCCCCCTCCCCCATGGCCTTGATCTGTGTAGCTTTCCACCACATCTCAACCCTTCTTACCCTCTTCAATGTGGCCTCTTCTCTACATTTAATTGTGTGTGGGAACTAAGTTTAAGAATTCTGTACACTTGCACCGATGGGTTAACAAGGCTTAGGGTGGAAAGCTACCACAGGGTAAAAGCACCTAAGCTTAGTCATAAGGTAAAACAAGGCTTAGGGTGGAAAGCTGTCTCCACAGGATGAAAGTATCCAAGACAGTTAGAGGCGGAATGCCGCTACGGGGCGAAAGCACCCAAGGTTAGCTAGTGAAAAGGGTGCTTTGTTAGCCTTTGAGGCAGCATGCTCCAGCAATCTTACACTTTGGAGATAACAGCTACTTGGCTGTAATTGCCCACAGAGAAACACTGTCCATCTGGCGTCTGGGGCCAATATATCATTGTGGTTTAATCTCAGCTTCTAATGCCACTTGCCCCCTAAACCCTTTGCTTCATACACACACACAAATTAATGGTCACTGTCTTACTGTTTTCTTCTGCATGTTCACCATATATGTAAAACCTTGAGAGCTCAATAAAAACAGAGACAAAACCCCTGTTTGGGGCTCTTGTCTCCTCCTGGACATTAGCTTCTCTTGTATATAATTCTGTATCTTCTCTCTAGCTGGACAAGAGAGAAGTCCAGACTCAAAGTCTGTGACAGTTGTGGAGTTTGTTCTGCCAGTCTTTGGATAATTTTTTGGGTTATTTATGCTGATGAGTGTTATCTAGTTGTGTCTATGAGACAAGGTGAGCTAAGGGTCCTCTTACTCCACCATCTTCCCAGCCTCCTGCCAAATATATTTCTAAGCCCTTTACTAATATTACCTATTAGGTAGGAACCATTATCATCCCAACTTCACAGCTGAAGATATATAAGGCATAGAAAAGCTAAGTAAATTATCAAAGAGCACAAAAATTAGTTGATTTACCATCAAAATTCAGGCTTTTGAGTCTACAATTTGTATTTGTAACCTGTAAGTGTTAACTGTGAAGAAGACCAATTTCCATGTTAGTTTCTCTTCTCAGTGCACCTTATGTAGAGGTGACCCCGTTAATAGCTTCCTATGGTTTCTGTTTCAAGTTTTGACTTTTATGGTTACTACCATGTTCTTTCCTGCTTACTTACCAGCTTGCCTCCTTTTTCTGTTTGCCAAGCATCAGGGAGAACGTGTGGGTTTTTCTGGTCCCAGGAGGGAGTGTGATCCTACTCCAGCAGACTTCATAGTACATTGCAGCATACTAGCATTTTTATGGGCAAGTTCATGGGCTCCTCCCCTCATGAATAGCAATGTGACCTTCCTGTCTGAATCAAGGATGTATGTATGATCCTAGTTAATCCTGTTTATTTTTTTAAATTGAAGTATAAGTGACATATAACATTATATTAGTTTCAGTGTGCAACATAATGATTTGATATTTGCATACACCATGAAATGATCACCACATTAAGTTTAGTTACCATCTGTCACCATGCAAAGTTACAATTTTTTTCCTTGTGATGAGAACTTTTAATATTTATTCTCTTGGCAACTTTCAAGTATGCACTACAGTACTATTGACTATAGTCACTGTGTTGTATATTACATATCCATGGCTTATTTATATTATAACTGGAAGTTTGTAACTTTTGACTCCCTTCACCCATTTTGCTCACCTCCCTTAACCCCACTCACCTCTAGTAACCACCATTCTGTTCTCTGTATCTATGAATTTTTTGGCTTTATTTTGTTTGTTCATTTGTTTTATTTTTGATTCCACATATAAATGAAATGATATAGATTGTCTTTCTCTGACTTATTTCACCTTGCTTAATGTCCTCAAGGTTCATCCATGTTGCAGCAAATGGCAGGATTCCCTTCTTTTTTTTATGGGTGAATACTATTCTATTGTGTATACACAGAACATTTCCTTTATCCATTCATCCATTGATGGATGTTTAGCTTTCATAACTTGGCAATTGTAAATTATGCCATAATGAACATAGCAGTGTACATATTTTAAATTAGTGTCTTCATTTTCTTTGGATAAATACTTAGTACTGGCATTGCTGTATCACATAGTAGTTCCATTTTTAAATTTTTGAGGGAACTCCATACTCTTTTCCATAATGGCTGCACTAATTTACTTGCCACCAATAGTGCATAAGGGTCTTCCTTTCTCCACAGCTTTGCCAACACTTGTTATTTCTTATCTTTTTGGTACTAGCCATGATAACAGGTGTGAGGTGGTACTTCATTGTGATTTTGATTTGCATTTCTTTGATGTTTAGCGATTTTGATCATCTTCTCATGTGCCTGTTAGTCATCTTTATGTGTTCTTTGGAAAAATGTCTATTCAAATCCTTTGCCTAATTTTTAATTGAGTTCTTTGTGTTTTTTTGCTATTGAGTAATATGAGTTCTTTGTGTATTTTGAATATTAACCCCTTATTGGGTATATGATTTATAAATATTTCTCCCATTTAGTAGGTTCTTTTAATTTTGTTGATGGCTTCCTTTGCTGTGTAGTTTGATATATTCCTATTTGCTTATTTTTACATTTGCTGCCTTTGCTTATTGGAGTCAGATCCAAAAAAAAATCATTGCCAAGACTGATGTCAGGGGAGCTTATTGTCTGTTTTCTGCAAGAGGTTTTATGGTTTCAGGTCTTATATTCAAGTCTTCAATCCATTTTGAGTTAATTTTGTGTATGGTGTAAAACAGTAGTCTAACTTCTTTTCTTTTCTTTTCTTTTCTTTTCTTTTCTTTTCTTTTCTTTTCTTTTCTTTTCTTTTCTTCCCCCCCCCCTTTTTTTTTTTGCATGTGACTGTCCAATCTTCCCTTCACCAGTTATTGAAGAGTCTCTTCTTTCCCCATTTTCCTCCTTTATTGTAAATTAGTTGAGCAGAGAATCATGGATTTATTTTGGAAACTCTATTTTGTTCCATTGATCTATGTGTTTATGTTTACACCAATACCAAACTATTTTGATTACTGTGCATTTTTAGTATAGTTTGCAAACAGGGAGCATATGTCTCCAGCTTTGTTTTTATTTCTTAAAATTGCTTTGGCTCTTTGGAGTCTTTTGCGGTTCCATACAAATTTTAGGATTGTTTCTTACAGTTCTGTGAAAAATGTCATTGGAATTTTGATGGGGATTGTATTGACTCTATAGACTGCTTTGAGTAGTATGAACATTTTAACAGTATTAATGCTTCCAATCTATGAGAATGGGATATCTTTCCATTTATTTGTTTCATCTTCAATTTCATCAATATCTTATAGTTTTCAGTGTATAGATCTTTCATCTTCCTGATTAAATTTATTCCTAAGTGTTTTATTATTTTTGATATAATTGTAATGGGATCATTAAAAATTTTTTTCTTTCTGATACTTTGTAGTTAGTGTATAGAAACTCAACATATTTTGGCTGGTTGGCTCAGTTGGTTAAGCATCTGATTTTAGCTCAGGTCATGATCTCGTGCTTTGTGGGTTCAAGCCCCACATCGGGCTCTGTGCTGACAGCTCAGAGCCTGGAGCCTGCTCCAGATTCTGTGTCTCCCTGTCTTTCTACCCTTCCCCTGCTCGCATTCTGTCTCCCTCTCTCTCAAAACTAAGAAAGAAAGAAAGAAAGAAAGAAAGAAAGAAGAAAGAAAGAAACTCAACAAATTTTTGTATATTGATTTCAAACCCTACAACTTTGTGGAATTTATTTATTAGTTCTAACAGACTTTTGGTGGAATCTGTGTGGTTTTCTATATATAAAATCATGTTATCTCCAAATAGTGACAGTTTTACTTTTTCCTGTCCAAATGGTATGCCTTTTATTTCTTTTTCTTGACTAATTTCTCTGGCTAGGACTTAATACCATGTTAAATTTCTCTGGCTAGGATTTCTAATACTATACTGAGTACTATGGGAAGAGTGGGTGTCCTTGTCTGCTTCCTGTTCTTAGGAAGAAAGCTTTCAGCTTTTCACTATTGGGTATGATGAAAACTGTGGACTTGTCATATTTGGTCTTCATTACATTGAGGTACAGTCCGTTTATATTCACTTTGTTTAGAGTTTTTATCATAACTGGCTATTGAATTTTGTCAAATGCTTTTCCTGAATCAATGGATGTAATTATATGATTTAAAAAATTTTTTTTAACGTTTATTTTATTTTTGAGACAGAGAGAGACAGAGCATGAACAGGGAAGGGGCAGAGAGAGAGGGAGACACAGAATCTGAAACAGGCTCCAGGCTCTGAGCTGTCAGCACAGAGCCCGACGCGGGGCTCGAACTCACGGACCATGAGATCATGACCTGAGCCGAAGTCCGATGCTTAACCGACCAAGCCACCCAGGCACCCCTGATTTTTATCTTTCATTTTGTTAATGTGGTGTATCATGTTGATTGATCTGTGAGTGTTGACTCATCCTTGCATCTCTAGAATAAATTTCACTGGATTGTGAAATCTAATCCTTTCAGTGCAACATTGAATTCAGTTTGCAAATACTTTATTGAAGAGTTTGCTTCTATGTTCATCAGAGTTATTGGCCTGTAATTTTCTGCTTCTTCCTCTTTTGTTCTCCTTCCTTCCTCCTTTCCTTCCCCTTCTCCTCCCCCTCCCCTCCCCCTCCCCTCTCTTCCCCCTCCCCTCTCTTCCCCCTCCTCTCTCCTCTCCTCTCCTCTCCTCTCCTCTCTCTCCTTCCCTCCCCTCCCCTCCCCTCCCCTCCCCTCCCCTCCCCTCTATTCTCTCCTCTCCTCTCCTCCTCTACTCTCCTCTGTTCTGTAGTGCCCTTCTCTGGTTTTGGTATCAGGGTGATGCTGCACTTGTAATGAGTCTGGAAGCATTCCATTGTCTTCTATTTCTTGGAAGAATTTGAGAAGGATAGGCATTAAATCTTTGAATCCTTGGTAGAATTCACCACTGAACTCATCTAGTCCTGAGCTTTTATTTGTTGAGAATTTTTTGATTATTGATTTGATTGCCTTAGCAGTAGTCAGTCTATTCAGATTAAAAAAAATTCTTTTTCCTGATTCAGTGTTGGGAGATGATATGTTTCTAGAAATTTATGCATGTCTTCTAGATTATCTGATTTTTTGGTATATAATTGTTTATGGTAATCTCCTATAATAATTTGTATTTTTCTGGTATCAGTTGTAACTTCTCCTTTAAATCTGATTTTATTTATTTGAGGTTTCTCTCTTTTTTCTTGGTTGTGTTTACCTTTTTGAAGAACCGGGTTTTAATTTTATTGATCTTTTCTATTGTCTTTTAGTCTCTATTTCATTTATTCCCACTCTGATCTTTATTACTTTCTTTTTTCTACTAGCTTTGGGCTTTGTTCTTTTTTTCTAGATTTTTAGGTATAAAGTGAGATTGTTTATTTGAGATTTTTCTTGTTTCTTGAGGTAGGCCTCTGTTGCTTTGAACTTCTCTATTAGAACTGCTTTTGGTGTGTCCCATGGATTTTAATATGTTAGATTTCAATTTTTGTTTGTTTCCAGGTATTTAAAATTTTTTCCTTTGATTTTTTTGAGAACCATTGGTTGTAGCATATTGTTTAACCTACACATTTTTTTTCTAGTTTTCTTCTTATAGTTGAGTTTTAGTGTCATACCACTATGGTTAGAAAAGATGATTGGTCTGACTTCAATCTTTAATTTATTGAAACATGTTCCATGGAGAATGTTCCATGTACACTTGGAATACAAATGTGTCTTCTGTAGCATTAGATGGAATGTTCTGAATATATCTATTAAGTTTATCTGGTGTAATGTGTCTTAAAGACTAATGTTTTCTTACTGACTTTCTGTCTGGATGACCTTTCTGTTGATGCAAGTAGAGTGCTAAAGTCCCCTATTCTTATTATACTGCTTTCAATTTCTCCTTTTAGGTCTGTTAATATTCATTTTATATATTTTGATGGTATGTTGGGTGCGTATATATTTATAAATGTTACATCTTCTTGTAGCATTGATTTATCTTTATGTAATACCGTTCTTTCTCTTTTATTGCAGTCTTTGTTTTAAAGCCTATTTTGTCTTATATAAGTATAGCTACCCTAATTTTCTTTTCATTTCCATTTGCATGGAAAGCTTTTTCCATCCCTTCACTTTCA
This sequence comes from Prionailurus bengalensis, assembly GCF_016509475.1. Classification (NCBI taxonomy): domain Eukaryota; kingdom Metazoa; phylum Chordata; class Mammalia; order Carnivora; family Felidae; genus Prionailurus; species Prionailurus bengalensis. The sequence goes on along the minus strand of NC_057355.1, from coordinate 88,201,421 downwards.
CTCTGGGTGTGTTCTTACATTTGAAGTGAGTTTCTTGTAGGCGGCATGTAGACAAGTCTTGTTGTTTTTTTGTTTGTTGTTGTTTTGTTTTAAGTCCATTTAACTATCCTATCCCTTTTGATTGGAGAATTTAGTCCATTTACAGTTAAAGTAATTATTGATAGTTATATAGTTACTAGCATTTTGTTATATATTTTCTGGCTGTTTTTTGCAGTTCCTCCTGTTTCTTTCTTCTTTTTTTTTTGCTCTCTTCCCTTGTGGTTTGATGACTTTGTTTAGTTTTTCAAATTCCTTTCTCATTTTCTTTTCTGAATCTACTGTTGGTTTTTGCTTTGTGCTTACCATGAGGCTCACATTTAGCATCCTATATATACAGTACATATACCAGTGATATTTTTACTTTTTATGTTTATCACTTTTACCAGTGATATTTTTACTTTTTATGTTTTCTTGTTATTAATTAGTGTTATTTCTTTTCAGCTTAAGGTAGTTTAACATTTCCTGTAAGGCTGGTTTAGTGGTGATGAACTTCTTTAGCTTTTGCTTGTCTGGGAAACTCTTTATCTCCCCTTCAATTCTGAATTATAACCTTACTAGGAAGAATATTCGTGGAATGTTTTTCCTTTCATTGTTATAAATATATCATGTAACACCCTTCTTACTTGCAAAATATTGCTGAAAAATTAGCTGCCAGTTTTATGGGGTTTCCTTTATATATAACACATTGTTTTTTACTTGCTGCTTTTAATAGTCTCTCTTTTTGTTCAATTTTGACATTTTAAATTATAATGTGTCTTGGTGTGGATCTCTTTGAGTTCATCTTATTTGGAATTCTCTGGAATTAGACTTGGGCGTCTGTGTTCTTCTCCAGGTTAGGTACGTTTTCATCCATTATTTCTTCAAATAAGTTTTTGACCCCTTTTCTCTTCCTTTTCCTTCTGGGAGCCCTATGATGTGAATGTTAGTATGCTTGATATTTGCCACTGGTCCTTTAAGCTATCTTCATTTTTTAAAATTCTTCTTTCTTTTTGTTGCTCTGTTTGGGTGAGTTCCGTGGGCCCTGTCTTCCAGATTACCAATCTATTCTGCTTCATCCAATCTGCTCTTGAAGCCCTCTACTGTATTTTTTAGTTCAGTTATTTTATTCTTCAGTTTTGTGACTTCTGTTTGGTACTTTCTTATATATTCCATCTCTCTGTTGATATTTTTAATGTATTAATCTAGTTTCTTTTTTTAAGTTTATTTTTTATTTTATTTTAAGAGAGAGATAGTAAGCAAGTAGGGGAAGGGCAGAGAGAGAGGGAGACAGAATCTCAAGCAGGGTCTGCACTATCAGTGCAGAGCCTGATGTGGGTCACAAACCCATGAACTGTGAAATTATGACCTGAGCTGAAATTAAGAGTCAGATGCTCTACCAACTGAGCCACCCACATGCCCCCTCATCTATTCTTTTTCCAAGTTCAGTGAGCATCTCTATGACTATTACTTTGAACTCTATGAGGTAGATTACTTATCTCTTTTTCATTAAGATTTTTCCTGAGATTTTATCTTGCTTATTTATTTGAAACATATTCCTCTGTTCCCTCACAATGATTAACTTCTTTTTCCTGGACCTTAGCTTAGATATTTTGGGGGCTCCTCCCTATAGTGCAGGTCCCAAGGGTTAGAATGCCTTCTATGGGACATGAACCCCTTGTCCTCAGGGAGAAGCTCCTGCTTTCTGAGATCCCTCTTGATTGTGGGTTTGCTGCACTGAGTGGGGTTTTGGCAAGATTGTGGCTGTTCTTCTCTTACCTATCTTGATGTGGCCCTTTTATTCTTTGTTGTAGAGTAACTAGGCCCTGTTCACTAGTTTATAGGGTTTTTGTTTTTTTTAAATTTGTTTTAATGTTTATTATTTATTTTTGAGAGAGAGAGTGCAAGTGGAGGAAGGGCAGAGAGAGAGGGAGACAGAGAATCTAAAGCAGGCTTCAGTCTCTGAGCTGTGAGCGCAGAGTCTGATGCAGGGCTTGAACCCATGAACCACGAGATCGTGACTGAGCTGAAGTCAGACAATTAACCCACTGAGCCACCCAGGCACCCTTATAGGTATTTTTGAGAGGGAATTTTCCCATATGTAACCATCGATTTGTTATGTCTGTAGGAGGAAGTGAATTCAGGATATTTCTATGTTATCATTTGGACCTCACATTTCTTTATCTTTATTCCATTTTGAGATTATTAAGGTTTAATTTTATTATGAGAGTGCAGTAAATACAACTTGCAAAATTTTGGGGATTGTACAGCTTTTGGCAGTATAAGTAAAATATGCCTTAAGAGTGACTTCCTTAGCACAAATGATAATCATGACAGATGCTGATTCTTTCCAAGGACAGAAGCTGAAACCTAAATACAGTTTTCATTAAAACCTAAAGCATTTCACACAGCCCACCCATGCCCTGAAAAATGCAGACCAACTATTGAACATTTATAAGCTAGGAAAAGGGAAATAACATTCAGAAGCCTCTAATGAGAGTGTGTATGGTGATCCATCTGTAAATATGGCTTGTGTACAGTATAATCGCTTGGATTTGGAAGGAAAAGAAGGATTATTTACAGGCCTTTCTTTGCAGATGGTGCATGGCCGGCAAACGGATGTATTCGCATGCTATTCAGGCTATGACTTCATTAGGTCCATGTTTTTATGACAATAGGTTTGGAGCCATCTGAAGGCTATGATGAAAACAATAGCAAATTCATTTTGAAAAAAGTATGTGTTACCATATCCAATTGATGATTCCTTAATTTTGAGAATTATCACTTGTAAATATCAATAAGAGACATGCTCCTGTTATTGCCTAATACCGCCCCCCCCCCCAACCCTTTTCGGAACTTCTTTAGTGAAGGTTATGTTCTGTAGCCCCAGCATTTCAGACACTTGAAATCAATGATGCGTCATGTCACTGCAGGGTTGAACAGAGTTGTAGCTCTCCAAAGTCAATAATAACTCTGAAGCCAAAGGATGCCTTTTGAAAGGCACAAATTCTGGCCCAGAGGCCAGAATTGGTGGGGAGATCAGATAGAGGGGATCATTTAAATAAAAGTGGGAAGACTGTAGGGAAATTGCATTCCAGATGGAAGTTGAAGGGAAGGAGAAACACCATGAAGGAAAGATCTCTGGATTGATGGTTCAGGTTTAACTGTAATTAGCTGCAAGAAAATGTCAGTTACCCTCTGTGAACTCTCTTAAAAAAAAGTGATAATAATCTGCTTATTTCAGAGGTTTGTTATGGGGACAAAATGGGTTGGTACTTTATGAAGGGGGTATTGAAATACTTTCTCATTAAATTCAGTGTGCATGAGATTGTACTAAGCACTTCAGGGGATGAAACTGAATAATACTTGGACTCTCACTTGAAGCTTATCAGGTAGATAAAATAAGCATCTAAATAAAAACAACTAGTAGGCTGCAAAATCAGTAAATTGTTTTATGTAAGTTAAAGATTGATTTTCACCATTTAAGACAGGATGCCTCTAGAGCAGTGACTCTTAAATCTGGTTGTGCATTATAATTACCTGGGAATTTTTAAAACATACCAATGCCCAGGCCCCAGTGCCAGAAATTTTGATTTAATTAGTTTGATATACCCTGCCTCCCTCTCCTGCACATTTTCATTGTTAAAAAAAGCGCCCCGGGTGTTTTTAGTACTCCATGCTTCTCAAACTTCAACTTCATCAGAATTGCCTAGAGGGCCTGTTAAAATCTCAGATTGCTGAACCCCTCCCCAGATATTCTGATTCACTAGATCTGAGGACAGGGGTGAGAATTAACATTTCTTGCTATATGGATTGTCTGCAGATCGTACTTCAGAGCCAATATGCGCTTTTGATTTTACTATGTATGCAGTCCATACATTTATTTCTTCAGGTTGAAGAACATACGTGGACACAAAAGTTCATCTTTTGGTCAAACAATAAGAATAGTTTTATTAGTGGGAAAATTAACACTGTGTGGTTAAATGAATGCAATTATCACTTGATCAGAGAGATAAACTCACTGACAAAAAAATGTCTTTGTACAAAGGATGCTTGCTTCCAAATGTGCTAGTATGAGATTATCCTTTATGAAGAGAAGGCATTATTGAGTGGACACCTGGTAAGTAATGGCATGTTCAACAAAACAGATTTTGAAAAAAAATTTAGATTTGGAAGGCAATTCAGAATTTTTTTTTTCTGGAAATGTCTTCCTAAGCAACAGAACGAATGATTCACCTTTCTAAATCCTTGTGTATCAGAATAGCTAAAGCAACACAGCATAATTTTCAGAAATAGAACCCTATTAAACTTTCACAGCCCATGTGAGATGCCAGTGAGAAAATGTGCAAAATTGATCATCGTGTCTTTATTACTTGAAGAAGGATAGAAGGGCACTCAAGGTTGATTTGAGTGTTAAAATGTATGAATTGTCTGTTTCCCAAAGAGTGTAAATCCTAAATGTCCATGAACAGCAGTTATAAGAGACTCTAGGGCTCCAGTCACCTTGAAATTAGGAAAATGAGAAATTTGCCTTGCTGATTTCTTCCTGAGGGTGGATAGTTGAGAGCTGAGGCTGTGCAGATGTGTGGATGGAATGACATCAGTGACTGGGGAGAGCTCATACTATCCTATTTTATCATCTTTTTTCATCTTAAATATGTTTTATGAATAAAAGACACGAGGCTTTTTGACAGTCATTCTTTTTTCTTGTCATGCTCCACCAATCACAGATTGGGAAAAGGGGGGGGGTTTAAATACCTATTAAAGTCAAAATAAAGGGGAATTTCAGTAGAAAATATTTATATCTGATTAACTTCATTTTATATACAAAAAATAAAGGCAATGATGTATGTACTTGCCCTTATGGAATAGATAAACTCTAAGTAAGATTTTGTAGACTTTTGTTTCTCCATTTAGAGCTGGGTGGGTGGAGCATCTGTAGTCTTTCCAGACCTGCATCATATTAGTTCAAGATGACACTGTTTAGGGCAAGTGTATTATTAAGGATGACTGGAGATAGCTTAATAGGATATAAATGAAGATTGTGTTATATTATAAAGCAAGCACTGTAATACAGATTATGTGGTCTATAATGTTCAAAAAGCCTTTAAAAATACACTTAAGACAAAAAAGAAGACTACAGAAATTATCAAACAAATACTAAAGTGGCGTCACAGGTACAGTCATGTTTTATCTCTCTAGCAAGTTTATAATGAAAAAGAACTAGCAGCAACAAAGTCCTATTTTTAAATAGGGGCTTTAAAAATACTTGAAAATCTCCTTTTCTGGGTTTGGTGGATACTGAATCAGACAAGTGGAGATAATAGTAATACATGTGAAGTTTGGCAGACCCTAGTAGGTCTTTATTCCTCAGACCTGGATCACTTTCTTAAGCTCGTATGTATGATTGCTGCCTTGTCAGTGTCTGGTTAATTCTGTTTGTGGGCAATTGAATTAAATGTTCTAACACCCAAAGTTTATTACAGCTCTACATTCCGTGTTTTGATTAATGGTGGCATGATTCTTGCTGCTTAAGCCCCAAACTTGATAATCTTAAAGGACTATCCCTCCTTTATCTCCTTCAAATGGCCAGTAGATTCTGTTAGATTCTACTCAAATGTCTCTTGAAGCTATTACCATTATTCTTTCTTTAAAAATATTAATTTTGTTAAATTTAAACATACAGGAAAGTAGAAGGAAGGCAGATAATAATGATTCATCCTATCTTGTTCTCATTCATCTCCACCACTTTACCTTGTTTCCATCATCCTTCTCCTGGATTATTCCAATAGCCTCCTCATTCCCTCTGTTTCTACCCTGGCTTCTTATAGTCTGTTTTAGATTATTTTAAGATATGTCACTTCAAATAATTTCTTGTTCAAAATCCTCTAAACTTATCACACTCAGAGTAAAAACAAACTGCTTGTAGATCCCACAAGTTTCTTTACAACAGTCCTACTCTTCCTTCCATCCTTTCTCAACCCCTCTGACCTCAACTCCTCTATCCATTCCTCTGGGCCTTGTTTGTGGTCTTGGAAGATGCCAATCATGCCCTGCCTTAACGTCTTTGTTCTGGCTGCTCTTTTTGTCTGGTGTACTTCTTCCTTTAGATATCTCCATGGCTTTCTCCCTCCCTTTCTTATCATGAGGACTTCTCTGGCCATCCTCTCTGACCCTCCCCGTAGAGCATTTCATACCACCCTTGCCTGGAATGAACATATAATTTGTCATCCCAAATAGGATACTTAAAAAAATATTTTAGAATACTAGATGTTTTAATGGGTTAAAAATCCAGTTTGTAGGAAGATTTTTAATGCTAATGATTTTGGTTGCTCTTCCCCCTGCTGCCACCCCTTTCCCTTATTCCTTTCTCTCCCCCTATTCCCTTTTTCCTTTTCAGATTTTTATTTAAATTCCAGTTCATTAACCTACAGTGCAATATTGGTTTCAGGAGTAGAATTTAGTGATTCATCACTTACATACAATACCCAGTGCTCATCCCAACAAGTGCCCTCCTTAATGCTCATCATCCATGTAGCCCATCTCCCACTCTCCTCCCTCCATCAACCCTCAGTTTGTTCTCAGTCTTTAAGAGTCTCTTATGATTTCTTTCCCTCTGTGTCTTTTTCTTCCCCCCTCCATAAGTTCATCTGTTTTGTTTCTTAAATTCCACTATGAGTGAAATCATATGGTATTTGTCTTTCTCTGACTCACTTCACTTAATATACTCTAGCTCCATCCATGTTATTGCAAATGGCAAGATTTCCTTCTTTAAGATGGCTGACTAAGATGGTCTATATATATATACACCACCTCTTCTTTTTCTGTTTATCAGTTGATGGACACTTGGGCTATTTCCATAATTTGGCTATTGTAGATAATATTGCTATAAACGTAGGGGTGTATGTAGTTCTTTGAAGTAATATTTTTGTATTCTTTGACAAATGCCCAGTGGTGCAGTTGTTGGATCATAAGATAACTTTCTGGGTATCTTCCATACTGTTTTCCAGAGTGGCTGTACCAGTTTGCATTCTCACCACCAACAAGAGTGTTCTCCTTTCTCCACATCCTCACCAACACCTGTTGTTTCTTGTGTTGTTGATTTTAGCCATTCTGACAGTTTATGGTTTTGATTTTCATTTCCCTGATGATGAGTGATGTTGAGCATCTTTTCATGTGTCTTTTGGCCATCTGTATGTCTTCTCTGGAAAAGTATTCATGTCTTCTGCCCATTTTTAATTGGATTATTCATTTTTCAAATGAATACGTTTTTTATATATTTTGGATATTAACCCTTTACCAGATATGTCATTTGCATATATCTTCTAAAATTCTGTAGGTTGCCCTTTAGTTTTGTTGATTGTTTCCTTCACTTTGGGAAGCTTTTTATTTTGATGAAGTCCCAATAGCTTGTTTGTTTATTTATTTACAGTTTATTTATTTTGAGAGAGAGCACACACATAAGGGGGGGAGGGGCAGAGAGAGGGAGAGAGAGAATCCCAAGTAGGCTCCACACTGTCAGCATAGAGCCTGATGTGTGGCTCAATCTCACAAACCATGAGATCATGACCTGAGCCGAAATCAAGCTGGACGCTTAACTGAATGAGCTACCCAGGCACCCCTCTGATAGTTAATTTTTGCTTTTGTTTCCTTTGCCTCAGGAGACATATCTAGAAAAATGTTGCCACGGCTTATGTCAGAGACATTTCTGCCTGTGTTCTCTAGGATTTTGATGGTTTCATATCTTACATTCAGTTCTTTAATCCATTTTGAGTTTATTTTTGTGTATGGTGTAAGAAAGTGTTCCAATTTCATTCTTTTGCCAGTAGCTGTCCAGTTTTCCCAACACCATTTATTGAAGAGATTGTCTTTTTTCCATTGGGTATTCTTTCCTGCTTCATCAAAGTTTGATCAACCATATAGTTATGGATTTATTTCTGGGTTTTCTATTCTGTTCCATTGACCTATGTGTCTATTTTTGTGCCAGTATCGTACTGTCTCAATGATTACACCTTTGTAATATAGCTTGAGGTTAGAATTGTGATGCCTCCAGCTTTGCTTTTCTTTTTCAAGATTGCTTTGGCTATTTGGTGTCTTTTGTGGTCCTGTAAAAAATTTAGAATTGTTTATTCTGCTAATGTGAAAAATACTGTTGGTTTTTTTTTATAGGGATTGCATTAAATTTTTAAAAATTTAAATTTTTTTTTACAGAGATTGCTTTGAGTAATATACACATTTTAACAATATTTGTTCTTCTATTCCATGAGCATGGAATATCTTTCCACTTGTTTTTGTAGTCTACAATACCTTTCATCAATGCTTTATAGTTTTCAGAGTACAGGTCTTTTATCTCTGGTTAGGTTTATTTTTAGGTATCTTATTTTTGGTACAATTATAAATGGGATTGATTTTTAAATTTCTCTTTCTGCTGCTTCATTATTGTTGTATAGAAATGCAACAGATATCTGTATGTTGATTTGTATCCTGTGAATACTGAATTCATTCATCAATTCTAGTGGGTTTTTCATGGAGTCTTTTGGGTTTTCTATATATGGTCTCGTGTCATGTGCGTACAGTGAAAGTTTTATTTCTTTTTTGTTGATTTGAATGACTTTTATTTCTTATTGTTGTCTGATTGCTGTGGCTAAGACTTCCAAGTGCTATGTTAAATAATGGTGGTGGAAATGGAAATCCTTGTCTTATTCCTGACCATAGAGGGAAAGCTCTTAATTTTTTTTCCCATTTAGGATGATATTGGCTGTAGGTTTTTCATATATGGCCTTTATTATGTTGAGGTATGTTCCCTCTGAACTTACTTTTTTGACAGTTTTTATCATAAATTGATGTTTATTTGTCAAATGCTTTTCCTGTGTTTATTGAAATTATCATACAGTTCTTATCCCTTCTTTTACTAATGTAGTGTATCACATTGACTGATTTGTGAATATTGAGCCACCCTGGCCATCCAAGAATAAATCCCACTTGTTTGTGGTGAATGCTTTTTAAAATATATTGTTGGATTTAGTTTGTTAGTATTTTTTGATGATTTTTTTGCATCCATGTTCATAAAGGATATTTACCTGTAGTTCTCTTTTTCAATGGAGTCTTTATCTGGTTTGGTTTCAGGATAATGCTGGCCTCATAGAATGAATTTGGAAGTTTTCCTTCCTTTTCTATTTTTTTGGAATAGTTTGACAATAATAAGTATTATCTCTTTAAATATTTGGTAAAATTGACCCGTGAATCCATTTGGTGCTGGACTTTTGTTTGTTGGGAGATTTTTGATTACTGATTCAATTTATTTGCTGGTTATCAGTCTGTTCAAGTTTTCTATTTCTTCCTGTTCTACTTTTGGTAGTTTATGTTTCTAGGAATTTATCATTTTTTTCCAGGTTCAATTTGATGGCATATCATTTTTCATAATATTCTTTTATAATTGTTGGTATTTATGTGGTGTTAGTTGCTATTTCTCCTCTTTCATTTACCATTTTATTTATTTGGATGCTTTTTCTTTCCTTTTTGATAAGTCTGGCTGGAGGTTTACCAGTTGTTTTTAATGTTTAAAGAACCAGCTCTTGGTTTCATTGATCTGTTCTACATGGTTTTGTTTTTTGTTTTTTTGTTTTTTTTTTTTTTTTAGTTTCTATATCATTTAGTTCTGCCCATCTTTGTTGGTTGTTCTTTTTCTAGTTCCTTTAGATGTAAGGCTAGGTTGTTTATTTGAGATTTTCTTTGCTTCTTGAGGTAGTTCTGTATTACTATATACTTCTCTCTTAAAGATCAGTTTTGCTGTATCCCAGAGGTTTTAGATGATTGTGTTTTCATTTTCATTTATTTCCATGCATTTTTAAATTTCTTCTTTGAGTTCTTGGTTGATCAGTTCACTGTTTAGTAGCATGTTGTTTAACTTCCATGTATTTGTGGTCTTTCCAAATTTTTCTTTTGGTTGACTTCTAGTTTCATAGTACTGTAGTCAGAAGCGGTGCATGGTATGATTTCAGTCTTTTAGTATTTGTTGAGGCCTATTTTGTGAGCAAATATGTGATCTACTCTGGAGAATGGTCTGTGTACACTTGAAAAGAATGTGTATTCTGCTATTGGGGGATGGAATGGTCTGAAAATATCTGTTAAGTCTATCTGTTCTAGAGTGTCATAAAGCCATTGTTTCCTAGTTGATTTTCTGTTTAGATGATCTGCCCACTGATATAAGTGTGGTGTTACATCCCCTACTATTATTGTGTTATTGTAAATTACTTCCTTTATGTTTATTATTAAGTACTTTATGTATTTGAGTACTCCCATGCTTGGGGCATAAATATTTGAAATTATATAATCTTTTTTGGATTGTTCCCTTTATGATTATATTTTGCCCTTCTTTGTCTCTTTTTACAATCTTTGTTTTAAAGTCTAGTTTGTCTGATATAAATATTGCTACTCTGGCTTTCTTTTGACATCCATTTGGTTGACAAATATATCTTTACCCCCTCACTTTCAATCTGCATGTATCTTTAGGTCTAAAATGAGTCTCTTGTAGGCAGCATATAGATGGATCTCTTCTTGATCCATTCCATCACCCCATGTCTTTTGATTGGAGCATTTAGCCCATTTACGTTTAAAGTACTTATTGATAGATATGTTTTTATTGCCATTCTATTACCTGTTTTGTCATTGTTTCTGGAGGTTTTCCCTGATCCTTTCTTGCCTTTGTCAATTTTAATCTCTCCTTTCCATTCAAAGAGTTTTCTTTAATATTTCTTGCAGGACTGGTTTAGTGGTCATGAACTCCTTTAGCTTTTGTTTGTCTGAGAAACTTTTTATCTCTCCTTCTATTCTGAATGAGAGCCTTGTTGGATTGAGTATTCTTGGCTGAATTTTTCCTATTCATCACTTTGAATATATCTGGTCACTCCCTTCTGGCTTGCCATGTTTCTATTGAGAAATCCCCAGCTACCTTTATGTAAGTTAAGGATTTCTTTTGTATTGATTCTTTTAAGATCTTTTTCTTTATCACTATATTTTGCAAGTTTCATTACAATATGTCTTGGTGTCGGCCTACTTTTGTTGTTTTGATGAGAGTTTTCTGTGCCTCATGAATCTGGATGTCTGTTTCCTTCCTCAGATTAGGGAATTTTTCTGCTAATATTTCTTGAAATAAATTTTCTGCCCTCCTTTGTTTCTCTTCTTTTTCTGGGACTCCTATAATACGAATATTATTACGTGTGATGGAGTTATTGAGTTCTCTAAGTCTATTCTTGTGTTGCATAATTTTCCTTTCTCTCTTTTGTTCAGTTTCTTTATTTTCCAGTATTTTATCTTCCAGGTCACTAATTTGTTCCTCTGGTTCTTCCAGCCTATTATTCACTGCATCAAGCCTGTTTCCAGTTTCATTTATTGCATTCTTCATCTTTGATTCTTAACTTTTTTGTCTCTGTAGTAAGGGTCTCACTGATCTTTTCTATTCTTTTCTCAAGTCTTGTGAGTGTCCTCATGATTGTTGTTTTAAATTCTTCATCAGACATGTTACTTATATCTGTTTTATTTAAATCTCTGGCCTTGGCCTTATCTTGTTATTTTATTTGGTGTATGTTCCTCCATCTTGGTATTTTGTTTAAGTCTGTGCCTTCTTCTTTGTGTTAGAGAAGCCAGTTATATCTCCTGCTCCTGAATGCAATGGCCTTATAAAGAGAAGGTCATGTGGTGCCCAGGGCTTGGAACTTCAGGGAGCGTCTCTGGTTTGTGCTATGTTGTTGTGTTCTGGCCACTTTACCCTAAGGGTAGTCCTCTGCAGAGGCTCTTCTTGCCTGCTATGGGCAGTGTTTAGTCCCTGGCTGGAATGTAGTGAATTTTAACTAGGTGTGCTCTGGTCTGTTTGTGAAATGATACCTGACACCAACTCCACCAGAACTGAGGCCCTGCAGAACACTCTTGTCAGGAGATGTGGTGTTGGCAGAGGTTTGTGCTGGTCTTTCGGGGGAAGGGTCTGTCTTGCTGTAACTGAGGCAAGCTTGTGAAGACTGAGAAAGAAAACTGAGAAGAGCAGTTCTTCCAGAGTACAGGGAGGTGGGGTTTGGTGTAAGCAAGTTAGGCAGCCAGTGTCTGTCCTGCAGTTTACTTCAGGTGGCTCTGTATTTATTCTGAGGGGCAGGGGAGGGAAATGGCTCCAGCCAGCTCCTTTGTTTACATAGAGGCATCTTAATGAACACTGCCTCTCAGGGATGCGCTCTGAGAAAGCAGATAATCTCCCCTCTGTGTGCCCGAGATGTTCTTCAAATTGCTGTTTCCATGCCATCTGCCCCCTGCATTGTTTGCCTGCCTTCTTTCCAGGACTGGCGCAGTTTCCTTAAGGTTCCATCCCAGAAAGCTGAATGACCTTTAAAACTCCAGGTTTTAACCCCCACTGGTTGCAAGAACTCATGAAATACATACCTCCCAAGTTCCAAGCGAATGACTTAGGGGAGCATTCTCCTTGTGCATTTCCCTGTGTGTTTCTCTCTCTCTTGCCCTTCTCTACAACTATGGCTCTCTCCCCTCTGCAGCACCTGCAATCTATTTCTTCCCCAAACTACGTCTCTGTACTTCCTACCTTCCTTTATGTGGCCTCTTCTCTCTTTTTAATTGTGGAGTTTGTTTTGTCATTCTTCAGGTCTATTTCTGGGGCATATAGGGTGACTTGATAGTTATCTAGTTGTTTTCATGGGACGACGTGAGCCTAGGGTCCTCCTCCTCTCCTGCCATTTCCCAAATGCCCCCAATAAAATTTTTAAAATAAATGGCTGAATAAATCTTTATTCTCAAGATTCAGAACTAGTCATTGCTAACATCTTGGCATATTAGTTTTAATTTTTGTGAAAATGATAAATATGCATTATCAAATCAATGCTGGAAAGTACCCAAAACAAAACCCTAAATCACATCTAGAAATTCCTATTTAGTAAACATTCTTGATATCTTACATGAAGATAGATAGAAGGATAGAAGATAGAAAAGCAGAACTTTAATAAAAATGAAATCATATTATTGATATCTTCCAAATAATATTTTGTTAATTTTGTTTGAATTTAAAGGTAGAAAATAAATGAGTAAAAATAATTGTTGAAAGTCAAATACATATTTCTTTAACATAGGGAGATTTTATTTCTTAAATTATCTCCTTAAGACTGAAAGAAAAAAAAGAATTTTTAGAACATTAGAGGTTGGAGTCATTTTTTAAAAACTTTATGCTTTATTTTTTTTTATTTTTATTTAAAAAATTTTTTTGTAATGTTTATTTATTTTTGAGAGAGAGAGAATGTGAGCAGAAGAGGGGTAGAGAGAGGGAGACACAGAATCCGAAGCAGGCTTCAGGCCCTGAGCTGTCAGCACAGAGCCCAATGCGGGGCTGGAACTCACAAACTGTGAGATCATGACCTGAGCTGAAGTCTGACGCTCAACCGACTGAGCCACCCAGGTGCCCCAGAAACTTTGTACTTTAATTTCCTGCTTTGAAAGATGAAACAATTAGTATTCTAATAGTCTTTATTACTCCTTCCCCTTCCTTCTGAGTTTTGTTTTTTATATTGCAGTTTTTGCATGGAACAGAGATAATGATTATAATTCCCACAGTTGTTTAGTATTGGTTTTATATTTAAGTTGATTCAGTCACACTACCAGTCTCTTTATTACAGCTTCTTTATTCCAAAGATCTTTATATCTATCCATCTTCTAATTGGCTAGATTTCACTGTGTGGCAAACTTTTTTTTTTTAATGTTTATTTATTTTGAAAGGAAGAGAGATAGCACGAGTGGGGGGAGGGGCAGAGAGCAAGGGAGAGAGAGAATCCCAAGCTGGCTTCATGCTGTCAGCACAGAGCCTGAGGTGGGACTCAATCCCATGAACCATGCGATCGTGACGTGAGCTGAAATCAAGGATGGATGCTTAACCGACTGAGCCACCCAGGTGTCCCTGTGTGGCAAACTTTTAAAGACATGCTCATGGCTACTGCATTATTTGAGTTATATTTTTAAAATTTATAAAATATTATTTTATAATGTATATTTTTATGTTACACTTTCTTACTGAACTTATACACAGTACTTCCTTGTCTTCTGGCATTTAATATTCCAGCAGCAACCTCACATCTTTTCCCCTGTGAAGATGATCCACCCCACCCCACCTTTTGTTTGCCTGATGGTGAAGGGGTTTTTCTCTTGAAGTTCAAACCTTAACTGAATTTGTTTTAGAGTGGCATCTTTTGTTTTAAAATTTCCTGGAACACAGTGTGTTCTTTTTGATCTGTGGACTCAGTTGTTTCCCCATTTCTAGGAAATGTTCTAATCTAACCTTTGGATGCATCTTCTGCTTTATGTGCTGACTTCAATTTTGACACATTATCCTTGTGTTGGTTCATTTTTCTACTCCATTTCTATTAGATTTTGCCTAATAGTTTTACAGTTTTTTCTCTTAGACTTCACTGTGATTATCTTATGCCTTTTTCTATGTTAACTAATACGATTTTCAGCAGTGTGTACCCTGTTACTTGTTTCAAATGTAATTATCTCTTTTCATCTGTTTTATCAACTAGTGTTTGGGTACTTTTTTATTGATATTTTTGCTTTATGTGTGAAACAACTGTCCTATTTTTCTTCTATTCTTTGAATTATGCTTTTCTTATATCTTGGTTTCTTTCTTTGGATTTTGCATGCCTGTTCCTTGCTGTAAGAAGTTTGCATAGTATCCATGCCATTTCTTTTTACCTTTCTCAAGCTTGGTGCTCTGACTAGACAGTCTATTTACTCTGATAAGGTACAAGTGACTTGATCCTCTTCCCAGAATATCTTGAAAGCATTTATTTCTTTTTTCCTCTCCAGACATAGTGAAAGGTATGATATATCATCCCTTTCTGTCATCTGAGGGAATGGCAAGGAAGGGAGAAAACTCAGCATTCTTAGAATGCTCAGGCTCTCTTCTTTCTCCTAATAGAGTGTTAAATGCCATGAAACAGGGTTTATCTCCTTTCCTGGCAGGGGATGTCTCATACTAGAGGTTTTGGGTCACTTTTACATTTAGTGAATAGCTCTGGAGCCTTCACTTCCAAAAGAACATTAGCACCATTTCTAATTTTCCTAGTTTCATTCATTTCTTCCCAGCAGTGGTTTCCATAATATCTTAGAAAAAGAAACTGGATAAGTATACCCTGAATTTGTGGGCACAGTGAAGACATGCTACCTTATATGTGCCTTTTGCTCCAGTCAACACCTAACTTCTTGCTGGAAGCGATTGTATTTTCTTCTTATCTGTATGCTTCCACAAATTATTTTTTTCTCTCTCTTCCTCTGCCCCTCCTTTGCCATTTCCTTCTGTCAGCGACTTTTACTTAGTTTTAAATACAGAGCTCAAATGCAATAATTTCTTTGAAATTTATATACTTATTTTTCTGCATTCCTATAGAGGTAACATATGGATTTTATCACATTAAATTATCACATATGTTTTCATATTCTTTTCCATACTAAATTCTGATCTTCCACTCCCTACAGAAGTGTACTTAATAATTCCTTATGAAGTAGGTAGAATAATTGTGTGTGAAATAGATGCGGAACATCTAGCAGAATGGAGTATTTTCTAATGTCTTAAGTGTTGAAATATATATTTAAAAAATCAATTGCAATAGCAAAGTACCTTAGTTTATTGGGCATTATTCTCAGCCTCCATCTTAATGTCACAACCACCTTGAATAAGTATTTATTGTACACGCCTTGGTGTGGCAGATCAGAACCTCTAAAAATAAAGAGGTTCCCAGATAGAGAACATATTTTCCATTATCCTTGCCATGTCTTTTAGGTCGATTGTCACTTTCTCAAGAGGCATTTATAGGGCAAATGAAATAATACCACCTTGTACCAGGACCTTCAAGGCAAGTTTCTGTGATTCACTTGGTTTGGCCGCAGTGCTTGCTTACTAATGACTGTGAGAAAACATTTCTAGAGAATGGAGGAGCTCTGTGGCTCCTTGACACAAGCTATAATACAATATTTGAAATTTTATTCTTCCGTCTCTTCTCCTATGAACAACATAATTAAATACTTATTTCCATTTTTAAAATTCCAGTACAATTAACATATAGTGTTCTACCAATTTCAGGTGTACAATATATGGATTCAACAATTCTGTACTTTATTCAGTGCTCATCACAATAGGTACACTCTTAATCGCCTTCATCTATTCCACCTATACCCCTATCTACCTGCCCTATGGTAACCATAAGTTTGTTGTCTATAGTTGAGTCTGGTTTTTTTGTTTGCCTTTGTTTTTCTTTGTTCATTTGTTTAGTTTCTGAAATTCCACATATAAGTGAAATCATATGGTATTTGTCTTTCTCTGATTGACTTATTTCACTTAGCCTTATACCCTCTAGATCCATCCATGTTTTTGCAAATGGCAAGACTTCATTCTTTTTCATGGCTGAGTGATATTCCATTGTCTGTGTATCACATCTTCTTTATCCATTCATTTTTTTCACGGACACTTGTACTGCTTCCATAATTTGACTATTGTAAATAATGCTGCAGTAAACAAAGGGGTGCGTATCTTTTTGAATTAGGGTTTTCATACTCCTTGTGTAAGTACCTAGTAGTGGAATTACTGGATCATATGATAATTGTATTTTTTATTTTTTGAGGAGCCTCCATAGTGTTGTCCACAGTGGTTGTGCTAGTTTTCATTCCCACCAACAGTGCATGAGGTTTCCTTTTTTCCTACATCCTCAACATTTGTTGCTTCATGAGGTTTTAATTTTAGCCATTCTGACAGGTGTGAGATGATATCTCATTGTAGTTTTGATTTGCAGTTCCCTCCTGATTGGTGGTGTTGAGCATTTTTTTCATTTGTCTGTTGGCTATCTATTTGTCTTCTTTGGAGAAATGCCTATGTCTTCTGCAAAAGTTTTTAATTATTTATTTCTGTGTGTGTGTTGGGGGTGAGTTGAGTTGTTTAAGTTCTTTATATATTTTGGATACTAACCCTTTTTGGGCTATGTCATTTGCAAATATCTTCTCCCATTCAGTAGGTTGTCTTTTAGTGTGCTAAAATAAAGTCCCAATAGTTTACTTTTGCTTTTGTTTCCCTTGCCTCAGGAGACATACTTAGAAAAATATTGCTACGGCCGATGTCAGAGACATTTCTGCCTGTGTTCTCCTTTAGGATTTTGATGGTTTCCTGTGTCATATTTAAGTCTTTAATCCATTTTGAGTTTATTTTTGTATATGGTGTAAGAAAGTGGTCCAGTTTCATTGTTTTTTCTGTAGCTGTCCAGTTTTCCCAACATCATTTATTGTAGAGACTGTCTTTTCCATTGCATATTCCTACCAATTTTGTCATAGATTAATTGACTATATAATTGTGAGTTTATTTCTGGGTTTTCTATTCTGTTCTGTTGATCTATGTGTCTATTTTTGTGCCAGTATCATACTGTTTTGGTTACTGCAGCTTTGTAGTATGTCTTGAAGTCTGGGATTGTGATACCTCCAGTTTTGTCCTTCTTTTTGAGGTTCCCCTGGCTATTTTGGATCTATGGTTGTTCCATACAAATCTTAGGATTGTTTTTTTCCAGTTCTTGAAAAATGCTGTTGGTATCTTAAAAGGGATTGCATTAAATCTGTAGATCACTTTGGGTGTTTGCACATTTTAACAATATTTGTTCTCCCAATCCATGTGCATGAAACATCTTTCCATTTGTGTTGTCTTCAGTTTGTTTCATCAATATTTTATAGTTTTCAGAGTACAGGTCTTGCACCTCCTTGGTTATCTTTCCATTTTTTTTTTTAATGAAATTACTCATTGGAATCTTTCTGAAACAACTACAATAAAAAAAGAAGATATATGAAACAATTACTGCATTACTGAAATATGAAATTATTTCCTGCAAGGCCTTTTGGTTATCAGAGAAGAATGTAAATTTAAAAAATACAGTTAAATAGAGATCCTTTGTACATGGAATGAAGTGACACTCAACTTAGAGGAAAGGATATTTTTACAAATAAATAAACTAAAAAAAAACATTTGAAAGATTTTTGCAACAACATGGATGGAACTAGAGTGTATTATGCTATGCGAAATAACTCAAAGACAAATATATGGTTTCACTCATATGGAATTTAAGAAACAAAACAGATGAACATAGGGGAAAGGAAGCAAAAATAAGATAAAAACAGAGAGAGAGACACACACAAAACATAAGAGACTCTTAAATACAGAGAACAAACTGATGGTTGCTGGCAGGGTATTGAGTGGGTGGGGAGATGGGGATGGGCTAAATGGGTGATGGGCACTAAGGAGGACACTTATTGGGATGAGCACTGGGTGTTATAGGTGTTATGTATCACTAACGTCTATTCCAGAAATCATCATTACACTATATGTTGACCAACTTGGATTTAAATTTTGAAACAGGATGTTTTAATTTTTATTATTTATTTATTTAAAATGTTTATTTTTGATATATATAGAGAGAGTGGTGGAAGGACAGAGAGAGAGGGAGACAGAGGATCTGAAGTGGGCTCTGCATTGACAGCAGAGAGCCCGATGTGGGGCTCAAACTCATGAACTTTACATTGTGACCTCAGCCGAAGTTGGATGCTTAACCAACTGAACCACCCAGGTGCCTGAGTAAGGGATATTTTTAGGACAAAATAGTCATTTCCATCATTCTGTGATGTGCAGGACCACAATGTTAGACCACAAAAGACACTGGACTTAAATTTGATCACTAATGGGTAATTAGTATAATGTTTCTTTATTTTAATTGGAAAGTTCTTGTACTCTGATGACATTATTTAATGATTATCTATAAAAGGTAAAGGTGAGCTTCACTTAAAAAATCTGACCTAAAAAAATCAAAGCAACAGCAAAAGTCTGACTTAGATCAACCAGCAGACACTACTGTGACATGCAATTGTATATAAGCTAATTTTTTTCTAGAAAATGCTTATAGAACATAAAAATTTGATGTATTTGAATTGCATACATAAAAGAACTAGATCAAGAACACACAATAAAACTGTGTTTCCCACAGTAAAGTGAGTAGAACTGTATTTGTTATCTTTATATAATTAATGTAGTAAAAATTAGCTTAAGGATTTGAGTTATAAATTTTGACTGCTGTGTGGATTAGACTAGCAATTACCAAACTTGATTCAAATCCTCATATCTTTTGGGCTATGGAGATAGCCTAAGATCAAAGTGCATAAATATTTTGATTAAGCCAGTTTCCCTAATGATATCTGGAGCAATTATTTTCCTAACAGTGTAAAAAAAAAAAACACTTAAAACTTAACTTTTCTGATAACATAAAATATCTTAAGTGAGCCAACATTGTAACTCAGTAACACTTGTTTTTAGGCATCAACTTGGGCTACCTTTCAGATAAAACTAAGCAAGACTGATGTGTAAGTTTACTTCTTTGTTGTAAATTTGTTTGTCATAAATGTGCTACTTGATATTCAACCCAGTATTTACACTGCAATCTTTAGGAGCCAGTTAGATTCATCAATAGCTTTCATTTCTCTAGAACATCCTCACATGAAGACTAGAATGCTATTTACAGAGTAGTTTCTGCTGACTAATAACTTTGCTGTAACAGATGTCATGAAGATAAACTTAACGAGTCTTAAGTAGCCTACATTGGTTGTGTAGTAAAATGCCATTTGGTGTCATGCAAGTGAATTTCCATTTGGAGATCTGATTTCTAAACTTTTTATTAACTCACCTTACTAGTTTAAGACTTTCTGTCTTTTATTAAAAGGTCCCATGCTTTTTTATGTCATGTTTAATGGACTGCATGGTTTTTGGCTTTTAGTTTAACCATTTTGGGAATAAAAAAAAAGAATGGTTTCTTATTGTAGAAACAAGGAACTAAAGACCTGCTAGGCCTTAAAACACATAGTTTCTTCAGTCTCTGACACTGTGCTTCCATATGGATGTCATATTACTCACCCTGAATGTGTTATTTGCTGCTCACATCTGATTTATATATCTGTGGAAGTTGGGCATGTTCCCACCACAGCCATGAATAATGAAAGTTGTGAAAATTTAGCCAATAGCATCAAGCTGTTTGGTTATACAAGCAAGGGTAAAAGAGACTTTGAAACAAATAAGCTTTTTTATTAGCACATTAAATATGTATGTTGTAACATAAAATATCTCAAGGTTTTACAATGTACATACACAAGGCCCTGAAGATGTCTTTTTATATAGTACAAAACCTCATAAACTGTTCATCTGACCAAAGGATATCCATCTTCCCTTCGTGGTCCAGGGAGAGAACTGAGTGTAAGGTCGTGTATAATGCAAATGGTTCTTTCCTCAAGGCATTGTTCTCTGAAATAGTTCACCTAAATGGCTGCTTCATTTATGTAGTCACTGTATTTTCTTTGATGGATCATGATGACACTGAGATGCTCTGGGAAGGATGAGGACATTATGGCAGAACAGTTTAACAAATGTAGAAACTTCTCTATCACATAATGGATGCTGGATTCAGGCTGTGTCTACATGCTTAGAACAATCTGTATATTTTGATTAACTCATTCAGGGGAATTGGAAATTCACCTTCATCCCAACACATTAAGACGAAAAAGACCTCTTTTCAGAAAGTCAAGAAATACTGGTTTCTTTGTGCATTTAGACAGAGCCTTGGCCTACCAAAGATATCAAACACTTTTCTCATTTCTTTATAGCAATCTATGAAATAATGTTTTATAGGTATTTTATTCTGAAGATCAGTTGAAATTTGATTTAACAACTTTCAATACTACTTTTAATTAGGTTTAAATTAGAATTTTAGTTATAGATAATAGGGAAAATGTGTGAAAATTAGTTTATGTCCCAATGGTAGCTGCTACCACTCATTGCAAAATTAAAATCACCTAAAACAGGACAATGTCCATCTGTCTGATTTAGTCAAACTATAAGAAAGGGGTTAAAAAAATAAAGGCCATTACTTTTACCTGGAAGCTGGTCTGATTTTTCCCTAATCCTGTGATAGTTTTAATTCTGTGGTTATTCATAGATGGGGGTAATGGAAGATGATAAAGCTGGAAAAAGAATAAGATAGTAACGGACTTGGGTGGCTCAGCCAACTAAGTGGCCAACTCTGCTTTTGGCTCACTCAGGTTATGATCTCATGTTTCGTGAGATTGAGCCCTGTGTCAGGCTCTGTGCTGACAGTGCAGAGCTTGCTTGGAATTTTCTCTCTCTCTCTTTCTCTCTCTCTCCCCCTTTGCCCTTCTCCTTGCTCACACACACTCTCTCTCTCAAAATAGATAAATAAACTTAAAAAGATAATAATGGTCTAATTCTATAAGAAGACATACAAAAGAAAAGTGTTTATTGTTTCTTTAAGTAATGTCTGATGACCAACTTGACTGATTACTTACCTCTTTCCCTGGCTCTAGTCCCAGCACTTAGTTGGCTAAATTTGAGTAATTGTTTTGTTACATAAACATTGTCTATAAGAAAGTTAATGTTTGAGGATAAAAAAAGATGTAATTCCAGTGTATTTTAGCATGTTTACATCCACAAATATGCCTTTATAAACAGCATATAAAATTCCTCTGCCTGTGTTTTGATTGTTCAAAAAGGGCCTACATACTTACTTGTGTCATCAACATTATGTTTTTAAGATTTATCCTTGTTGATATATGTTATTTTTACTCTTTCTTAAGGAAAGGGTTAAAAAAAAAAGAAGAAGAATCAGTGCTTCTTTTCTGGAAACTTACATGCCAAAATTCCTATCTCATTCTTTTTTAAAAAATTTTTTTTCAACGTTTATTTATTTTTGGGACAGAGAGAGACAGAGCATGAACGGGGGAGGGGCAGAGAGAGAGGGAGACACAGAATCGGAAACAGGCTCCAGGCTCTGAGCCATCAGCCCAGAGCCTGACGCGGGGCTCGAACTCACGGACCGCGAGATCGTGACCTGGCTGAAGTCGGACGCTTAACCGACTGCGCCACCCAGGCGCCCCAATTCCTATCTCATTCTAATGGCCACTTTCTCATTGTCTGTGTAATGAAACAGTGGCTAAGGTCAGTTAATTCATTGGGGAAAACAGTCAAATTGTTTGGAAGAACCAGAGAAAAAGCTGCAGCAGGCCTTGGCATTCTGTACTCAGGGCAAGTTTGTCCACTCCTGCCTGTTGCCACTTCTCCACATCTTCAGTTTGCTTGTTCTTCTAATCTCCCATTTGGGTTCCATAACTCACCACCTGTTACTGATGGGCAAGTTTGTTTTAGGCTAGTTGTAGCCTTATTATCATAGGAAGAGTTCTCCTCCTTATTCTGTGCCCTAATTTGGGACTCAGGGGAGGTTCAGGGACTCCTGGGCATCCTCTAACCCTGTGATTCCCATCCATTCTGCTTTTGAATTCTTACCCCAATGTGAAGTACCAGTCACTTGGAGTCATACAATAATTGTTGGCAAAGTAGTTTTGTTATGGGTAGCCTGATATTTCTGTCTTTCTTATCAATTCCTCAATGTAAGCCAACTTTAACTGAACATTTTTTGCATCTGAAAATCAAATCAAGAGAAAGAATGAAGCAGATGACCTAAATGAGATGGGTGTAAAGCACCTAGCAGTGCGTGGTATGTAAAAAGCTTAAGAAATGACAGCTATTAGGAAGATCTAAGTAAAGTCAAACGGTAGAGTTTATTTCCAAGTTTCATTTTTTTTATACTTCCAGCTTGGCTTTAGGGTAATAAAGAAAGCCAGGACATTTTATTTTGTTTAGGTTAATAAAAAAAGGGGCACTGTTTTCTGACTCATTGCTCTCTCTTCCCTTTTTATTGGAGGCAAACAGGAGACCTGAGAACACTGAACCACTAAGTTCAAAGGACAGAGTGGGCAAGACGCAGAGTCAGAAGCGGGGAAGGAAACTGATTTCCTCTCTACAAAATCATGGTGAGTCCCATGACAGAGAGAGTCACCAATGGCAACTACTGTTTTGAGAAGAAAAAATATTGCTGGGGAATAAATTATGTAAGGAAAATTTGTCCTTGATTTTCTTTTCAAAAATGTGTGAGGGATAGAAACACACTGTAAATACAATAAGTTTAACTCATATTCTATGGTTTATTCTTTAAAGAACAATTTTAGTATATGTGCTGCCGAAGCGAGCACTTCTTTAAAGAACAAATATCATCTGGGACCAGGTATAGAAAAAGAATTCATTTTCATAACTATCACAAAATTTTGTTATAATTGCATACTTTCCAAGTGACCTTTAAGTTATGATAATGTTTGAAGTTGGCTTTCCCAATGGATGCGTTGCAATTATAAGGCGATAGTTATAATAGCTTAGGTCACAGGTGGAATAATTGAATATCATTAACAATGACATTTGATTATGTTACTTCATTTTTTTTCCCAATGATATGTTAGGTTCCTCGTGAAACCAGAGACCATAGGGATTCATTATTGCTAGGGTTGATGGTATTGCAATTTTATAACCATGTAATAAATTAGCATTTAATACTGAGAGATTTCATCATAAACTCAGAAGATTGCTTTTGTTTTAAAGAAGACTTTAGCAAGGAGAGGCAAAAAAAAAAAGCATTCAGAAAATTCAGGAGATAAAGATGCTATCCAAGCAAATGGATCTTGGATCTTTGCAATCATTTGGTTTGTCAGAATATCACTCTCTGGGAAAAGAAACAGGGGGCGGGGGGAAGGGAGGGATTAAATGTCAAAAATTACTGAGTCAAAATTCTTATGACTTCACCCATTTTGTACTTCTCTGTTTCTAGTTTTTTCACATATTTCTCTCTCCATTGTGGTTATTCTTGTTCTTTTCTAGCTCATTTCCTACACTAAAAGATGTCATAAATATAAAGTTCTATATAGAGCTAGAATTTTCTCAGAAATGCAGATTTGCATGAATATGAAAGAAAAAACATTTATCACATCTTTCTTATTTGATTCAAAGATTATTTTATTAGGTCAGGGTTAGGACCTTCATAGACTGGTGTGTGTGTGTGTGTGTGTGTGTGTGTGTGTGTGTGTATGTGTATGTGTGTGTGTGTGTGTTTTCTTTCTTTTTTTTTTCACAAAAATATTTACTGAGATCGCATGTTGACATACCATTGTTGGAATTCCAGATTTTGACTTGCCTATCAATCAGAGTCTATTTTGGGGGGAGAGGTGTTGTTTCTATTTAAAATGAAGGGAACATGTGAATCAGGTTAAAATGGCTAGTGTGTGTATGTATGTGTGTGTGTATACAGGCCT
Organism: Prionailurus bengalensis; assembly: GCF_016509475.1. Lineage (NCBI taxonomy): Eukaryota > Metazoa > Chordata > Mammalia > Carnivora > Felidae > Prionailurus > Prionailurus bengalensis. Next base: position 88,177,148 of record NC_057355.1, on the reverse strand, counting down.
ACCTCAGAGATATTGTGGGTTCAATTCCAGACATTTGCAATAAAGCAAATATTGCAATTGAGTCAAATGAAGTTTTTAGTTTCCTAGTGCCTGTAAAGCTATGTTTGTACCATATTGTAGTCTATTAAGTGTATAGCAGCATTATGTCTAAAAGAACAGTGTACATACCTTAGTTAAGAAATACTTTATTGATAAAACATGCTGAATCTGAGCTGTTGGTTAGTGTCAGTCTTTTTGCTGGTGCAGGATTTTGCCTCAGTGTTGGTGGCTGCTGACTGATCAGGGTGGTTGTTGCTGAAGGTTGGGATGGCTGTGACAATTTCTTAAAATAAGACAGTACTAAAATCTGCTGCATTGACTGACTCTTTCACAAATCATTTTTGTTTATGTTTATTTATTTTTGAGAGAGAGAATGAGACAGAGTGTAAGGGGGGGGGGGAAGGGCAGACAGAGAGGGAGACTCAGAATCTGAAGCAGGCTCCAGGCTCTGAGCTGTCGGCACAGAGCCCGACATGGGGCTCCAACCCACGAAATGTGAGATCATGACCTGAGCCGAAGTTAGACACTTAACCAACTGAGCCACCCAGGACCCCCACACCAATTTCTATGTAGTTTGTGAGGCTGTTAGATAGCATTTTACCCAAAGTGAAACTTCTTTCAAAACTAGGGTTAATTCTCTCAAACCCTACCACTGCTTTGTCAACTAAGTTTATGTCATATTCTAAATCCTCTGTTGTCATTTCCATAATCGTCACAGCATCTTCACCAGGAGTAGATTCCATTTCAAAAAATTTAGTGGCCATTGTAGGGTTATTAATTGGCCTAGTTTCAGAATTGTTGTGTTTTAGGGAATAGAGAGGCCTGAGGAGAGGGAACGAGATGGGGGAATAGATGGTTGGTGGAGCAGTTAAAACACACACAACATTTATTGATTAATTTTCCATCTTATATGGGCACAGTTCATGGTGCCCCAAAATAATTATAATAGTGATGTCAAAGATCACTGATCACAGATCACCATAATAAACATAACAATAATGAAAAAGCTTGAAATATTGTGAGAATTACCCAAACATGACACAGAGACATGAAATGAGCAAATGGTGTTGTGAAAATGGCACCGATGGGGGCTCCTGGGTGGCTCAGTCGCTTAAGCATCCGACTTCAGCCCAGGTCATGATCTCACAGTTCGTGGGTTCTAGCCCTGCATCAGGCTCTGTGCTGACTGCTCAGAGCCTGGAGCCTGCCTCCAATTCTGTGTCTCCCTCTCTCTCTGCACCATCCCCCCCCACCCCCGCTCATGATCTCTCTCTCTCTCTCGCTCTCTCTCAAAAATAAACATTAAATAAATATGGCACCAATTGACTTGCTCCATACAAGTTGTTACAAACTAGTTTGTAAAAATCTTCACTTTAAAGAAAAATGCAATAAAACAAGGCTATGTCTGTATTACTGTTTTCAGCATTACATGAACCAACATCTTGCTGTAGTGAAGGTTTTGGAGTTTATCCTTGATGAAACGTGAAATTTCTGACTTTATGGAGGCAATTACAGAATGCTTTGCATTATTGTTAAATCTAATACTTTAATATAGAACAATTTCTCAATCTTTTACTACATACTTGTAATTCGTTTTCCTTAACAAAAAAAAAAAGGGGGAAAAAGTCAGTGTCATCACATATGTGAGTGAATATATAATGTGACATTTTACATTTTATTTATTGGCATTTAGTCCTCTGAAAAGCCTGCTTAATTTGCTATTAAATGAAGATGGGCTGTTTCCAGAACAGCCACAACATTGTATTGCTCTAATAAGGCTTCACAGTTGTCTTATCAAGAGCAAGTTGTTAGGGGGATTTATATACATATGGAAATGTCAGTTATAGTGTTCTGATGTTTCCATGAATGTTTACTACTCTAATCATTAGTCAGTGGTTGCTTTTGGTTAGGATTAAGTCTTTAATAACACCAAAAAAATTTAGATGAAATCTTGATGAATTTGATAGTAATTGCTTATGATTCTTTCTTTTGGAATTGTGGGGTTTGACTTTTTTTGCATACTTGTCTAATGGTCCACAGTTTTAATTTTTATGGCAGATATATTCACTTCTATTATTAGTTTGAGCACCATATTAAAACCAGTTAATTATGTTGATTTTAAAATGAATTTTAAGAGTGTGAAGTTAGCTATGTTTATATCTATATGAAGCCACATTGTTAAGCATGTTGTTATCTGACCTTGACTAACTGACACCACATAAAGGTGAGGGTGATTCTGAAGTAAAATCTTAAGAGGTCATAGAAGTGACTAAGTTGGCTACCTGTAGATGTAGGCTCAAAGCCATTTTTATCTACACCAATGGGCATTTTTAAGGTAGCCGAAGACTGGGACTGCATTTCCAGAATGTATGCGCCTTGATTGTGGGAACACAGTTCTCATAGTAACTTTAAATATCTCTATTTCCAGGGGACCCCTGGGTGGCTCAGTCAGTTAAGTGCCAGCTTCAGCTCAGGTCATGATCTCATGGCTCGTTGAGTTTGATCCTCGAGTTGGGCTCTGTGCTGACAGCTCAGAGCCTGGAGCCTGCTTTGGATTCTGTGTCTCCCTCTCTGCCCCTCTCCTCATGCTCTCTCTCGAAAATAAATAAACATTAACAAAATTTAAATATCTCTAATTCCAACAGATATTTGTACCAAGATAGAGAAGGCATTAAAATATTTTTACAATGTTTTTTCACTTGTTCATTTTAAACTGCAATTCTTAACAATTTAGGGAGAAAGAGAGAAAAAGACAAATAGGAGTGGTACAATTCAAATACTAGTAAATATGGTGTTTTGAGCATGTAGGTAGTTTTCTGGAAATATACATTTGTATTTTTTAAAACATTTTGCCAAAATTGCTGTTATCTATCAATGTGTCTATCTGTCATCCATCTCTGTTGCTCAACTGTGTGGATACACATTGCAGACATTATGACACTTCACCCCTAAATAACTTCAGCATCCGTCTAATATACCATAATGCCATTGTCACACCTAAGATGATTAATAGTAATTCAGTAATATCATTTAATATACATTTTAATTCAAATTTCTGCAATTATTTCCATAATGTCTTTTAGAACTGAAACAAATATTTTGATATAACATTTTGTCAAGTGAATTAAGTTCTCATATCCATATGTCATAATTATATTTTCTCAAAATAGTCATTGACCATTGAATAGGCTTGAATTTCCATGGCCCCAAGCCACCAACTGAACCCACTAGAATAATTTGCTAGAATGAGAAATGCTAACTGCCAGAATGAAGAATGTTAATCAGCAACCAGCCTATGATTTCCAAGGTACTAATCACTTGGAAAAGTTGCCTCTCATTGGCTCACTCTATAGATAATTACTAATTGAAAAGCAGCTAGAATAGTAAGAAGGTGTATTAGCATGTTAATAGGTCTTTGTGTCCAAAGGCTTTGGATTATAAATTATAAAGACTACATTAGCCAGATGGACAGGATTAATTAACATGCTGATATTACCTGGCATCCTATGGTGGTTGAGGATAAACAAAGTGACCATAACCATTTTGGCATAGTTTATTTTTTATTAAATTGCTTGCTTTGGTAGTTAGGAATAGAGTTTTATTCTGTAGTTGGAACAATGACTGAGTCAGTAATTCTGTATATTAATAACTGGCAAAGCATTTTATCCTTTTGTACCTTGGCTAAAATCAATCTTCATGTGCTTCAATTTCCTCCATTTCTAATAAGTGTAATGGCCACCATTGATTTAATGGTTTAGCCATTAATTTAACCATTTAATCTCTTCATGCAATAGTTTCATCATCTATAATATAAATAGGCCAAACCAGAAATTCTCTAAGTTTCTTTCCAGATTTGAAATTTTATGAGACCATGTAGATTCATGACCAGTAACAGATCTGGAATAGGAGGAAAAGTATGCTAAAAGCAAATGTGTTTCACTATGGCAACTGAAACCGGTAATTCCGAATGAAAACAACCTATAAAAAATTTACTAGGGATGATTTTATATTTCCCAAGTCGTGCATCTACCTTATTGGCCTCCTTAGTGGATATTCTGCCCAGGTAGGTAGATGATTATTCTTTTTTTTGCTTTCTTAGAGCTGTTATTTCTACACAGATACTGTGGGAGTCCTGGACAGGACAGAAGGAGAGATTCCTGTCTCCGCTCATCAGGGAGCATGGAACACTCCTGAGCTCAATAGGAGGAAGTGATATTATTTGCAGATTTCTTTTTTTTAATGTTTATTTATTTTTTTTAATATATGAAATTTATTGTCAAATTGGTTTCCATAAAACACCCAGTGCTCATCCCAAAAGATGCCCTCTTCAATGCCCATCACCTACCCTTCCCTCCCTCCCACCCCCCCCCATCAACCCTCAGTTTGTTCTCAGTTTTTAAGAGTCTCTTATGCTTTGGCTCTCTCCCACTCTAACCTCATTTTTTTTTCCTTCCCCTCCCCCATGGGTTTCTGTTAAATTTCTCAGGATCCACATAAGAGTGAAAACATATGGTATCTGTCTTTCTCTGTATGGCTTATTTCACTTAGTATAAGACTCTCCAGCTCCATCCACATTGCTACAAAGGGCCATATTTCATTCTTTCTCATTGCCACGTAGTATTTCATTGTGTATGTAAACCACAATTTCTTTATCCATTCATCAGTTGATGGACATTTAGGCTTTTTCCACAATTTGGCTATTGTTGAGAGTTATTTGCAGATTTCTTTATCCCAGTGGTTTCAGTTGTACTAAGGTAAAACTGTTTGACAGAGTAAAATCTTTCTGCAATTGTGACATGAAGAGTCCAATTTGTGTTACGAGAATCCTTTCCTCAAATGTGTATGTAGCTTTGATCAGAGTTATTTCTACTATTGAACATAACGACAATAACATTTAATGAACACTGTTTGACATAGGGCTAAGTGCTTTACAAAGATTATTAGTATATTATAATTAATCCTCACAAAAACATCATGACATTGCACTTTAATAGCCTCATCTAATAGGTGAAGAAACTACAGTGTCGACAGTTTAGGCCAGTCAATAAAGTTAAGGGGCAGAGCTAGAATTTAAACCTAGGGCATGTTTTCAAAGTGCTTATTGCTGTTACTGATTCCATGCCTCAGGTTACAGAAGCGTTGAAGTCTTTGATCAGAAGCAAATACAGCTCCATGTCTCCTAGAAGAGACGTAAAGGGATCTGAAAATCCTGACAGTTTTCCTTTGTCTTCCTTGCTTTTTATTGTTCCTGTTGCTTGCAACATATGCCTTAGCAGCTTCTTAACTTCCCTAGTGGGATAGTTGGCAGTTTGGTCATAGAACAGCTTAAGAAGTGGGGGGATGCCTGCCAAGGTCCTTTTAGTTCTGAATGTCTTTAACTCACCCATCCCACATAGCACACATTTGGGTTGTGATTCATACTTTAGTGTCAGCATTTAGCCTAATCTCGGTGTGATGCCCCTGACTTGTCACTTTGATGTTTAATGGTTAATAGGTGACATTGATAAGACATGTTTAAAAATCAAGTGTGTTGATGTGTTAACTTTTGTGGACAGTCCATGTTTCTCTTTTTCAATGAGGTAAGGAACACCACTGATTATGACCTGATGGGTTAGTAATTCGATATTATACTCCTGCCATGTTTTGTTGGTTCCCCAAAGCACTTTTCTCTCTGCTTTGGCTAACAGTGACTTAATAGGTAGCACAACAATTAAATAGCAGAATTCAATTGCATCTTTCAGTTTTATTTAAAAGGCTTTTTTTCTTCTCAATAAAAATTTACCTAATCACGTGAAAAAATGGAGGGAGTTTGAGAATTATATTTAAATAGTTATTCTGATATTATATTAGTGGTATATCCATAAAATAGATGGGACTTCAATGTTTATCTCAGTCAAAAAACTCTAGGATCAGTCCCCAACATGGCTCTGATTCCATTGCCATATAACACTGATAACCTTGTGCATTAGTTGGTTCTAGCTACTATAACAGAAGACTGGGTGGCTAAAAGAACAGAAATTTATTTCTCACAGTTTTGGAGGCTGGGAAGTCCAAGATCAAAGTGCTGGTGTCTGGTGAGGCTCTGCTTTGTGGTTTGTACTTGGCCATATTCTTTTTTTTTTTTTTTTAATTTTTAGAAAATGTTTATTTAATTTTAAAAACTTTTTTTTTTAATGTTTATTTATTTTTGAGACAGAGAGCATGAACGGGGGAGGGTCAGAGAGAGAGGGCGACCCAGAATCTGAAGCAGGCTCCAGGCTCTGAGCTGTCAGTACAGAGCCCGATGTGGGGCTCGAGTTCGTGGACTGTGAGATCATGACCTGAGCCGAAGTTGGACGCTTAACCGACTGAGCCACCCAGGCACCCCTAATGTTTATTTATTTTTGAAGGATAGAGAGAGACAGAGTGTGAACAGGGGAGGGGCAGAGAGAGAGGGAGGCAAAGAATTGGAGGCAGGCTCCAGTTGTCAGGCTCTGGGCTGTCAGCACAGAGCCCATTATGGGGCTCTAACTCACAAGCTGTGAGATCATGACCTGAGCCGACGTCAGACGCCCAAACGACTGAGCCACCCAGGCACTCCTGTAATGGGCCACATTCTTATACGTATCCTCACATGGTGGAGAACAGGAAGGAAGCAAGCTCCCTCATGTTTCTTCTTGTAAGGGCACTTATCCCATCATGAAGGTTCCATCCTCATGACTTAATCACCTCCCAACGGCCCCACCTCCTGAGACTTTCCCATTGGGGGTTAGGACTTCAATATATGAATTTGGAAGGGAACACAAACATACAACCCTGGTTAATTCATCTGGTTAATAATTATTAGTAATAATGATGGCTAACATGTATCAAATGCCTGTGTCCCAGGCGGTGGGCCAAAGATTTAACAAGTACTATCTTACTTAATCTTTAAATAAGATTAAACAATGAGATAAATACTAAATCCTTGTTAGGGGTCCCTAGTTGGTTGAGCATCTGACTGTGGCTCAGGTCATGACCTCTTAGTTCATGAGTTCAAGTCCTGCATCGGGCTTGCTGCTGTCATCATGGAGCCCGCTTTGGACCTCTGTCCACCTCTGCCCCCCTGCCCCTCTCCCACTCACACTCTCGCTTTCTCAAAAATAAATAAACATTAAAAAAAAATAAAAATAAAAATTCCTTGTTAGAAGGAAAAATTATAATTAATACATAGAGTGTATTAATACATATTAATGAATAGTATTGAATGAGTGAATAGTAAAGAACTTAAAATGAAAATCAGCCTCACCTGCTATTTCTTTCTACTCTACGTTCCACTCTCTCTCTCCAGGGGCAACCTCTTTTAATTTTTTCTAATTCTTTGGTTATTTATCTTAAAACTTTAGGCATATGATAATTATTATGTGTAACAAATTTCATGGGCTCTAAATTGTATTATTTCATTTATATGAAATGTCCAGAATAAGCAAATCCATAGGGACAGAGAGCAGATTAGTGGTTACCAGGGGCTGGGGGAGGGGGAGATTGGAGCGTGACTGCCTGACTACCTAATGGATATGGGGTTTCTTTTCCAGGTGATGAAAATTAGATAGTGTGATGGTTGCACAACATTGTGAATGTACTCAAAGCTATGAACTGTATAACTAAAACGGCTAAAATAGTGAAATTTAGGTTATGTGAATGTTGCCTCAAAATATTAGGTGGCACTTGGGGTGCCTGGGTGGCTCAACATTTGTCTTCAGCTCAGGTCATGATCTCGTGGTTAGTGGGTTCAAGCTCTGCATCAGGCCCTCTGCTGACAGATCAGAGTCTGGAGTCTGCTTTGGATTCTGTGTCTCACTCTCTCTCTGACCCTCGCCCACTCTCTCTCTGTCTCTGAAAAATGAATAAATGTTAAACAATTTTTTTAAAAAATAGGTGGCTCTCTGATTAGAAAGTCACCTACATTATCCTTTAAATTATCAATGTTTAATATTTATATTATTATTTTTAATTTTTATCATCTTCCTTTTACAGTTGAAAAAATTGAGGCAAAAAGAGGTTAACTTTCCCAACATTACACAAATAGTAAACCTGAATTTGACCCCAAGTAGTGTAACTGCAACAGCCTGTACAAATAGCCACTATTCAATACTTCTTTCCAAGATGGCAGTTTGGGTGGCTGAAAGTATATAAGTGGAAAGGAAATCAGATTGAGATTGACTGTTGATTGGTCTTGCAGTTGTGTAGAGATGGAAAACTTTCTCATACATGGAACTTTTACCTACAAAATGTTATTCTTTCATACCAGCAGGATCACCCTAATATCATTAGACTGAAAACAGGAGCACTGTAAACAGAAGCCCACCAGTAGATTGAATAAATGCTATTAAATCGAGTTAGGGATTTATTAAAGTAGAATCAATAACGTTTGGTGCATGAAGGGTTACAGTAGCTTCCTTCTAACATCTGTTTAAAGAAGTCATTTGAGAATTAAGCAGTTACAGGTTACTATTAAATTTATACATGTCCTTAACTGCAAATAGTATGGGTCAACTGCATTCTGTTGGTTATCTTAGCAACCAAAGATGTACAATTGATTGGTGGTATTGACTGAATGTGTCTAATAAGTAGCTGGAAGTAAGGTGTCTCTGTTCTGTTTTCAAAAGTGATAGAGGGGCACCTGGGTGGCGCAGTCGGTTAAGCGTCCGACTTCAGCCAGGTCACGATCTCGCGGTCCGTGAGTTCGAGCCCCGCGTCGGGCTCTGGGCTGATGGCTCGGAGCCTGGAGCCTGTTTCTGATTCTGTGTCTCCCTCTCTCTCTGCCCCTCCCCCATTCATGCTCTGTCTCTCTCTGTCCCAAAAATAAATAAAAAACGTTGGAAAAAAAAAAAAAAAGTGATAGAAATAGCCTCACCTTTTATAATTGCCAAGGAAGGGTGTGGGAAAAGAGAACCATCCTTTCCTTCTAAGACCAGAGAAACAGTACTAGGAAATGGGTCCAATGTCACCAAAGTCACAGAGTACTTAAGCAAGGAGTGGAAGCAGTGTCTCAGAAAGGGAGTGTGTTTTTCACAAATGTTCCTGTACCTTAGCCCTGTTTTTCTCTCGGTTTCAATGTTTTATTAAACAGTCAGTAATTTGACAAGCAAATATTTATTAAGTATTAAATAGACTCCTACAGTGAAATCACTGAGCCCAGTTTTGTGGGAACAACACAGGTGTAGAACATGTATCTACCCTTGAGAAGTTTATAGTCAATCAGATTGGCAGATGCAATGTACATACAGCATGAAACTTCTAGGGTCTTTTATTCAATGTAGAATTTAACTGAGATCTATAATCTGTAATGCAGGTGACAAATGCTAAGAGAATCTAGAAACACTTTTTTTTCTTTTGCTATTAGCAGAGAAGATAGTTTCTTGTTTTTCCTTCCAAGTTAAAATACGTCCCCTTACTAGATTTCCTTCTCCTGTATCAGTACACCATTTGAGAGGAAATTGTGGCATAGTTTTTAGGACTATGAGTATGCATGGGGTTTGGGCCCAATTTCTGTCTTACTAGACCTTACTAGATCTTGACCATTAAATTACTTAGTTTCATTACTAATTACTAAATTACTTAACTTCATTAATCATTAAATGTGAGATTTCTTATTTGTGAAACAAAATAATGAGAGTTACCTCATGGAGTTTTTGTGAGGATTAGAGGAGATAATGTAAAGCACTTAGCACATTGCCTAATACATGATAAACATTCAGTGATAGCTTTTACTGTGGTTAATAATGATTACATCGAAGAAATTCATAAAAATGGATTACTCCTAAATCTAACTTCAAAACTCAGCAATTGATATCATTTTGTTGTATTCTAGTCTCTGACTATATATTTGTATATAGTCATGTATATAAATTGTTTCTTAAAAACATGATTGTAATTTCTCCATTAGCTCAAAATGTTGATCTTGCCAATGGCAAAATTTCATCTAATGTACTTCCTCAGCCCTTTGTGTACAATGGGAATTGAATAATTATTTGACAAAATAAGCCCTCTCTTTAAAATTTTTTTTAATGTTTATTTATTTCTTGAGAGAGAGAGACAGAGAGACAGAGAGATAGAACATGAGCAGGGGAGGGGCAGAGAGAGAGGGAGACACAGAATCCAAAGCAGTCTCTAGGCTCCGAGCTGTCAGCACCGAACCCAATGTAGGGCTTGAACTCGGGAACCACAAGATCATGACCTGAGCCGAAGTCAGATGCTTAACTGACTGAGCAACCCAGGAGCACCAATAATCCTCTCTTGACTCTGTAATGTTTAGTTTCCTTTAGCTCTCCCCTGCTTTCACAGATAAACATCCTGAGGTGAACCTGTGATTGATTTCTGGTCTTATTAAGTTTGTCATGAATTCCTTATCCCTAATTCTTTTTCAAAAAGATTGTTTTAAGTTTACTTATTTATTTTCAGAGAGACAGAGGCAACGTGAGCAGGGGAAGGGCAGAGAGAGAGAGAGAGAGAGAGAGAGAGAGAGAGAGAGAGAGAGAGAATGAATCCCAAGCAGGCTCTGCACTATCAGAGAAACTGTCAGATCATGACCTATGCTGAAACCAAGAGTCAGATGCTTAACCGACTGAGCCATCCAGGTGCCCCTCCTTGCCCCTAATTCTCAAGGACAAGTTCAGTCCTTACCTTCTTATTTCCTTGGAGCAATGTGGGTGCTGTTAACTCCTCCCTCCTGGAAATATACACTCTGGGTTTTATTGTCATGTCTCCTTCCTCCAATCTTAACCTTCTCCAGGGCCTTCTCTACTTTTACAGTCAAGTGACTGTAATGGGATAAATTGCGTGCCCCTCTAAATTGTTGTGTTGAAATCCTAACCCATAGTACCTCGGAATGTGACTGTATTTGGAGATAGTCTTTAATGAAGTAATTAAGTTAAAATGAGGTCATTAGGATGGGCCCTAATCCTACTTGACTGGTGTTCTTATAAGAAGAACAGGCAAGGGGGTGCCTGGGTGGCTGAGTCGGTTAAATGTCCAACTTCACCTCAGGTCATGGTCTCATGGTTTGTGGGTTTGAGTACTGCGTCGGGCTCTGTGGTGACAGCTCAGGGCCTGGAGCCTACTTCAGATTCTGTGTCTTCCCCTCTGTCTGCCCATCCCATGCACATGCTCTCTCTCTCTCTCTCAATAATAAATAAACATTAAAAAAAAAAAAAAAGAACAGGCAAGCACAGAAGGAAGTCCACGTGAAGACAGAGGGAGAAGACAGCCATCTGTAAGTCAAGCAGAGAGAACTTTGAAGAAATCAGTCTTGCTGCCACCTTATTCTTGGACTTCTAACTTCTAGAACTGTAAGAAAATAGATTTCTGTTATAGAAGTCACCTAGTCTGTTGTACTTGGTTGGTTATGGCAGCTTTAGCAGACTAATGCAGTGACTTTCCACACAGTGAGTCTGATTGTGTCACTCCCCAGCTTAAAGCTTTAACTATTCTCTATTAAGCTATAGCTCAGTACCAGTGTTCTTTCAATAAATTACTCGGCATTGCTGACCCGGGGCTTCCCAGTCTCACTACACACATACATCTTAGTGCTCCAACCATCCTGCAGTGTTCTAGATACTCAGCGTTCCTTTTATCCAACACACTCCTGCTCCTCATGCTCCCACGTGTTCTCTTGGCTAGCTCTGTGGATCCTTCAGTCTTAGCTTGGAGAAGGCTTCTTCCCAAGCCCTTCTGTGTTCTCCCAGCCCTTCATTTACTTCCATCTAGCACTTACCATACCGCTACAGTTGCCTGGCTACCTGTTAATATCACCCCTAGGATGTAAACTTCAGGAAGGCAGGGAAAAACATGCTCTTCACTTGTATCTCCAGAGACTGTTTGAGTTCCTGGCATACAGTAGGGTCTCAAGATTTGCTGAATGAATAGACGAGAACTTATTGCTTAGCAGAAAGTTATTTTCCTAATTCTGATGGCTAGCTTAATAACATGGGATATGAATACAAATATTAAAGTTAGCTTAATTCCGGGGTGCCTGGGTGGCTCAGTTGTGTTGAGCGTCTGACTTTGGCTCAGGTCATGATCTTGCGGTCCTGTCTATGGGTTTAGGCCCTGCGTCAGGCTCTGTGCTGACAGCTAAGAGCCTGAAGCCTGCTTCGGATTCTGTGTCTCCCCACCCCCCCCCCCCCCCCACCTCTCTCTGCCTCTCCCCTGCTCATGCTCTGTGTCTCTCTGAAAATAAATAAACATTAAATTTTTTTTTTAAAGTTACCTTAATTCTGCAGATCTGTCTTGAAAATTGTCTATTACAGAAGATACTTATTCTTTCAGCAAGTGACTCTTTCAGCAACTTGGCATTAGAAGTTTGGCACCGCATGCCTTTCAGAGGTGAAGTATAAATTTGCCACTTTGCCTATTTCTGTTGGTAAATTTCTTAGCCTCAGACCTCTTCGTTCTGTGAGGTACCAGCAACTGCAAGAAAAATTAAAAATAGATATCATATATGTCTAAAATATTGTTTTATTATATTTCCTTCCTCCTCCCACCATTTCTTTCTTCCTTCCTGTTTTCCTTCCTTCCTTTTTTTTCTTCCTTCCTTCCCTCTCCATTCCTCTCCCTTTATCTGTTTTATGTAGAATCCAGTCAAAAAAGAATCTGATATAAACGTGTTATTTTGGATGTGACCAACTCACCTTCTAAAACTACATAAATGGGGGCACATTAAGGAAATGAGTCCAAAAATGTTTGGTTTTCATATGGCAAATTTAACTGGTATTTTGAGCACCTGAGGAATCAACAACCAGTGTTTTTATTGGTGAAAGAGTGGGTTGATTTGCACTTAAGAAAACCCTGGAAGGGTGCTTTTGTGAACACCAATTTTGTAAAAGTCCTTGAAGCCCAGGTAACGTGACTCTTTCAGCAACTTGGCATTAGAAGTTTGGCACCGCATGCCTTTCAGAGGTGAAGAGGGCTCTGCATTAGGAATAACTGCCTGGGTTTAAAGAAATCGTTTTGGTTCTGGCAGTGGGCCCAAATGAGACGTAATTTCATCCACTATTGATTAACATGTTTATAGTTAAAACTGATTTTCTGTAACAAGCAGCAGAAATTCAGCTCAGGGTTTTTGGATGGAATATATGTGCATATATTTAAACCTCCAGGCACAGTCAACATTTAAATTTTTTTAAGCATCCCACACATTGAGGATATTCATAAGCATCTAATAAAAGGGAATCAAAATTAGAATTAGCAAAAATATACAGACCACTGACATATTTTACATTAAAAAAAAATAGAGACCCCAAGTAAACTCCATAGTATCACAGGTTACTTTACACTTTTTTGAATTAGCAATAAAAAAAGGGAAAGAAAATAAAGAGTATCAGGAAAAATCAAACTGTTCTCTTTAATTGGAAATTAAAAGACAAAAGCCAAAACACCAACCTCTAAAATCTCTTTAAAAATACTCTTCTATTTATGAAAAAAATCTGGCTAGCTGAATTTTCTTTGATTTATTTTCTTGACCATGCTTGACTTATGATACCTATAAAACCTGACACGTGCTTTGGTGTTGGTTGTGTTCCCAAAGCAGAATTGTATCAGGGCGCGATGCTATAGCGCTCTGTAGTTACTATTATCAAATGCTGAATCTCATTTTAGCTATGATAAAAGGCCCCTAGTATTAAAACACTGGGTTTATAGATGATAGATGAAAAATGTATTTTTCAAACCATGGCCTTTGTGGTAGAACATGACTTGCTTACTATGGAAATATCTCCAGCTGCCTAGAAACGTTGCCTAGCAACCCCTGGAAACACAGAAAATCTAATATCATCCCTGAGTTGCTTGTGGGTAAAGGGATTATTAAAAATATCAGTTAGAAAAAAAGGACTACCAAGTTTGTTCTTGGGCACCACAACAACTAATACTTCCGCGTTTAATAGTGCCTCTGTGCCCCTCTCCCACAGAATTTCAAGCACTTTGTGTGTGTTCCCCCATGAATGCTCTTGTTTCTAAGTCTCAACAGTGCAGAAAGGAGGTCATTTGAAAGGTCACGCCCTTGCCATCAGAGGATTCAGTTCTCCTTCCCCTAGCCCTCAGACCCCTTGCTGCTCTCTGCTTCAGTGAACAGCCAGCTTTAGTCGCTGCCTATTCCCACAGCCTCCAGCTTCCTTCAGACCAGGCGATTTCTGGGTGGACTACAAGTGATTTGTAGTTGGCTGCTGCCTTGACTCTGTTCTGCTGCTCAGCCAAGGCTGGGGGCAGTTTGTTCCTGGAGGAGCACCCTACGGTCCTGCCCTCTGGTCCACTGCCCTTGCTTCTGCCCACACGTTCCACTTAAGTGATGGCACGAAGCTTGGGGAGGCTCTTGCCTTTACAGCAGGAAGATAATGTGTTCCGTGTGGTAAGCAGAGTAAAATGCCTGACTGGGCTCTGGCTTTACTCTGTTCAAAGTCCCCATTCTGTTCATAGGATTAGAAGATTTAGTTTGATAAATGTATTGATGGATTTTTGTGTGTGACAGTAAATGAATCTTCTGAAATTCATTTGAACAAATGAGTTGTATATAAACTGAAACTGAGTATGGCTTTGAGTATGAATATTTTCTCCTGGGCAACTTTCAAAAGCCCTTCTCCATGAGAATTTAAAGTGTTGGTTTTTTTTTTTTTTTTTTTTTTTTTTTTTTTTTGGGACAGAGAGAGTGTGTGAGCAGGGGAGAGGGGCAGAGAGAGAGGGAATCTTAAGCAGGCTTCATGCTCTCTGTGCTATCATTTGATTTTTTATAACTGTCTCTGAGAGGGATAGTGTTATGTCCATTTTATATCCATAGAAACTGATGCTCAGGAAGAAAGATGATTTGTTCAAGGTAGTAAGGGAAAGAGGTGTTCTTGAACCCAGTTTTCTGGTTTTCAGTTCAGTGTGCTTGTCAATAGGCACTTAGGACAAGGCTTGTCTATAGGAGAAAGTGCATAAGTGAACAGTGTGAATGAAGGTCCTTGCATTGAGAGGGCTGTACTGAAATCACGTGTATGATTTGGGGGGGAAATCACAAGTTCTGTGGACATGAATTTCTTCATTTGTTGTGTCAGGAATTAAGCCAAATCATGTTTAAACTTTAAAATTCTTTAAAAAATGTTTTTTAATGTTTATTTTTTGAGAGAAAGAGCAAGAGCAGGGGAGGGGCAAAGAGAGAGCGAGAGCGAGAGAGAGAGAGGGAGGGAAACAGAGAGTATGAAGTAGGCTCCAGGCTCTGAGCTGTCAGCACAGAGCCCAATGTGGGGTTTGAACTCACGAACCGTGAGATGATGACTCAAACCA